>NC_046221.1:36325464-36625464 GCF_009819885.2 Catharus ustulatus | reverse complement strand
GAGAAAGATAGTATTTCTTTTAATTCTTGTTGCAGTCTTAACCTTTCAGGTACATGAGATACTGAATGCACATCTTAGACTTTTCAGATGGACTGGATTGATACAATCACAAACCAAGACTTGCATACTGCTCAGAAAATATAACCAGTCTTTTCTTGGTGGCTCTTTATCTACCCAGCATACCTGACACTTACGTATCAGAAAATTGAATCTGACCCTGATAACTTAATCAAAACTTACCAGGCTGCTGTTGTGGGCACGTGCTGCTTGGGGCTGGCCACAATTCCTTGCTGCCAGCTCAGGGTGAGCAGTGAGGTCTCTGAGCTGCAGATACCTGCAGGCACCCAATGCTGGTGGCTCCTGGGCCACTGACCTGCTGGTGTGCCACACACCATTTTGGGTCACGTCCTGCTCCAAAGCCTGCCAAGTCAGTTGGCATCAGGAAATTCTTTTCCCCTGCACTCCACTGATTTAATTTGGCAAATCCTCTGAAGATCAAAACCTCCTATGAACCAGTAAAAGTTTCAGATTACGTATATCTCTTCTTGGGTTTGTGGGTGATCAGTGAATGCCCATGTGCATTATTTATTATGCAGTTGAAGTGTTTTGACAGAGTCGGAAAATCAGGAGACAGTTCCAGCTCAGCACTGCTGATGATCCAAGAGAAATCACAAGAATTATTACATTGGGTGAAAATCTGCAGATCAGCACATGCAGACCTGCCAATACATACACACAGATCTATATCTTACATTGAGATATGCAGTTTTTTACTACCATAATTTATGTGCCAGCTTTCTTCTTCCCTCCCCAAACTGCTTGGCCTCATGCAGGCCTGTCCAAAAGCCTGATAAAAGAAAACAAACACTGATTTCAGGTGGATGAATACGTGGTTCCCAGCCAAAACCACTTTGCCTTGCACAGTAGTTCTGTTTTGCATTGTGAGTCATTACATGTACCTGTGAACAATGGGCAAAGCAGTCACAGCCTGTTTTAAGCAGGATCTGACCACATCAGTGCAGAGAGAATTGCTGGGTTCCCATGGTGGGTGGGCAGTGGTCAGTGACCTCAGCTCTAAAGGTGTAAATGTCTGTACCAGGTGTGAGGTGAAGGAGTTGGTGCTGGATTCCTCCATAGCAGAGAAGCAAAAGTATCAGACACTAAAAGGACTTTTGAGCTACATTTTATTTGTATTTGTTTGGCACAAAGAGGAGCACAGTTCTGGCCAGTCTCCACAAGTGAAACTATTAATAATGTCTAACACCAGATATGATCATGTAGTGGAACTGATCCATTGCTCTCACCAGATGCAGTGCAAGGCTGGCACTGGTGGTCTGGGTGGCTGGGGAAGGTGCAATGCAGGCTGCAGCAACCTGGCTTCCTTTTCTCTCCAAAAAGCTGCCAGAGATCTGTGGATTCTGGACTTTTTTTGACCTATGATGCTCTGACGGACATAATATTTTCTGAAAGTGTTAAAAGCATAGCCAGATTCATTCACCTTGACTTCAATGGTTTGCCCCCAACAAAAATGTCTCAGACCCCTGAAATCCACCTGGTGCTCACAGCTCTGACCTTTGGCTGGGCACTGCCATAGCCACAACCTCTTTCATACATACCCCAGCAGGAGGGACCCTCAGAAGCCTCCTCTGCCCCCATTCAGGCACTCCTGCCGCTTTGCCACGGCTGTCGGCAGTCCAGTCGTGCAGCCCTGCCCGTGGCAGGAGTCCACTGAAAACCAATCCAGCCACGGCCTCAGCCCATCACCACTGCTGCGAGTGCCAGACACAGGTCAGGTTACCCGGGAGCTGACACAGCCACCGCTGCTGCCTCCTCCCTGCATCCTGCACCACCTGCCTCAGGCTTGCAGGGCATGACCTCTGCATTTTTCCCCACCAAAACGGCGTCTTTGCACCTGAAAGGGTCTTGCTTTGATGCTTACTGAAAGTGGTGAAAGAAATGAACAGCAGGAAATCATAGCTGGAACAGTAATGTAAATAGTAATAACACCAATAAAAAGAAAACTTCCACATTCAGCCAAATGCCTGCTCTAAACGACAGCAGTAAAGAAATATATGTATTTATATGGGTATAACATACAGTTATGTGTGGGTGGGTGTGTCTGAACCATAGTGCAGGGAGGATGCTACTTATCCTTGGACCCATAGCAGGTCTAACAGCAATTCTTGTCCTTGATTCCTATTTTGGAGGGTGCTCAACTTAAATCTAACTGTGATGGCAACAAAATTCCACAGTATGACTGCAGGACATAATTCACCGAAACATAATAAATAAATTTCTGATTATTTCACAGAATTGGAAAACCTGCAGTTTAGAAACATAACTACACAGTGTGTGCAGCACTTTCAATACATGCTCACATTCCAGTTCACTTACTAATGGGCATGTGGGTAAATGCAGTCTTTCCCTAAATCAACACTGTGTTGCAAAGACCAGTCGCCTGTACAGGACCATTGCCAAATATGTTACATGGAACTTTTCCAGTCTTTCTGTTAAATTATGCTATTTCAGTGTATGTAAATTTAAATTAGCAGATTCACCTCATGGCAATGTAGTACTCTACAGTCAGTACTTTAGGGAATATTTGGTGTTAATGTCTTCAGTAAAAGAGCTTTAATTACCTTCACCCCAGTGCTGACTGATTCACTTTTCCAAGTATAATTCTTTTCTATTTAGAAAATGAAAACACAGGTTATTCAGCATGCCTTACAAGTTAAGAAACTCAGGCTATGTCAGGTAAGGAGGGAGACCAGATCACCAGTACAGATTCTGAGCAGAAAACACACCATATGCAGCTTGCTGGAGCTCAGGGCTCAATATTACCAAAGAAAGAAATCCCCACTGATTCCAGTGCTGTAGTGGCAGACCTAACTATCAAAGAACTGAAACGCCTTTCTGATTTCATTTGTTGTGGCATATGTTCTAGAGGAGGGCAGAAGGAGCAAGTTATCAAATCCTAATTAATAATAAAGTTGGAGGTATTTTAATGCATTTTCTCTGTACTTGTCAACTGTCAGGTCGAAAGCAGCTCCAAAATCAGCACCAATGAAAACTCTCAGACTAAAATATCCATTTATTAGGTTATCCAACTGCTGCGACTGACAACAGTACTAACCCGTACCTGTACGACTCCATTTCGTTTTAATATTTTATACAAATGGAAATCCTTTAGCATGAGAATGAAGACAACATCATGAAAACAGGAATAAAGTTGTCTATTAAGATGCAAAGACAAATGCAAACTGTTTGCTTCATTTTCTCTTCTTTGAGTTACAAATTTCTTGCTGTCGTGAAAAACCTTTTCATCTTTCCTGAAATTCATCACTGTGGCACACTGGGTTGACAAATGTATTCATCACAGTAGTGTATTTCCCAGAGATTCCTGTCTTCTGCCTCAAGCACTTTATTCCTTTAGAAGATAAAAGTATTTTTCTGAGAAGAGTTTACACACATATCTATGTGGCTGTAGGCTCACGCACGTCATCAAAGTATTAAAAAAAATCATACTTCCAAGAAAAAAATCAGCTTTAAGGATGGATATTCTTTATGACAAAATCTTATTTCCACAATGGCTGTGCAGTGATCATCCTTCCACTGTGTTTGGACAGTGAAATGCTCTCTGCTGTAGCAATTAAGGAGCATGCAAGTGTACTTTATGAATGTCAAAGTTTTGTTGGAGGTTCTCAGTGTGTGGCAATGCAGCTGCATTACTACATTTGGATGTGTGATAGCCATTTACATAAGATGGCATCAGGCAACACATTATTACTAGGTAAGAATAGTTACTGCATTTTGGTTTATATAGCTGTCCTGAGGGGAATGAGAGCTGAGAAAGTTGACTATTACTGCAGCAACTGTGGTATTGGAAAAATAAGCTTTTCTTCATTTTTCCTTACACATACTGTTCCCTTTTTAATGGCACCTGCTCCTGGAGTATTGGGCATGAAAGGGGAATTTGTGAAAGCAGAGCCCCGACTTGTCTTCCTTTCTGAGCTCACAATGAAGCTAATTTTCAGAGGTCTCATTTCCAGTGGAATTTGGCTAGTTCAAAAATCTTTTCCATTTTTTCCCTCCCCGCACCCCAGTGACCACTTCAGTGCTTTATAGCCAAATATGTAAACTATTCACTGGAATCACTTTCCCACAACTGAAACCAAACCAGTCTGAAAGCAAATACCAGAGGACATAGTCAATAAGGGATCTTCATCTTATCAGGAAAGGAAATTTATGTATGCAGAAATCCTCTTCTCTAAACAGGCAGCTGGTTGCAATATTACAATTACAGTACATCATCCAGCATCAGAAAGTAAGGGGTTTGTATGCCCAGAAATTTCTCATTCAGAAGTCACATCCCCTATATTTTGCTTTACTTTTTGTATAAAAATCAGCATTTCTGTTTTAATACTTTCACTATTTCCACTTAATACTTTGCTACAGAACTTGTTGCATTTCAACAGAATATCCCTGTGTAGCAGGTGAAACCTCCCAACAAGACTTTTGTGGTGCATAAAGCTTTTAGCTAGACAAGGTGACTGACCAGTACTAATTCCCTCTCACTGGGCTTAGGCGCTTCACATTGGGTGTTAGTCTTTGAACAACTGGCCAAGCCAGAAAAAGTCATCTGCAAAATCACATCCCACTGGAGTTTCCGGTTAGTCAATACTGTCCACTCTGATCTACAATGAGCCTGAAAAAAAAACCAAAACACTTTGAGGCATTTGGTTATTTATATAAACAAAGTAGAATATTTTGACGAATAAATAAAATGTAAGGAAAATATTATCTTTTGTTTATATAAAGAAATATATAACAAAATATTCCAGTCTATAAACACCAATCCAAGGTAGGTTGATGTGAAAATGTATAAGGGTGTTGATATTCACTGTGTTTTAAGGAGTCAGCTTGGGGTGGGCTAATGGCAGAAAATATGTTAAATATGTTTTTCATTCTCTTTCCATGTCTCAGGTAATTTTAAAGATACAATTTATTTCTTTAATGTTTATTATATTTGGCTTCACAGCTATTCAGAGCTAATAGTTTTTTAAGATCTTATTCCCAAAAACATACAACTTCTTTTCACTATGCTTGGACAGTTTGGAGACATTTTAAAAAAATCATAATAAGATTTTGGATAAAATTCTCCTCTGTGTCAGTTCAGATGCCAGGGTCCTTGTACCTTTCCTAGGCCACTTTGAGACCGTATCCTGCTGAAGAAGATAAACTTAATAAATGGTGAAAAAAGTTGCATGTTATTCAAACAAGAAGAAATGTGAATAAGATTTCTAATATGCAATTCCAGATAAAATTACTACCTTTGTAAAAGTCTCCTTTCTATCCCCTTTCTACAGTATTCCTGTATATTTTTAACCAGTAATACTGTAAAACAGGCAACACAAGGACACACCAAACATCTTGCAAACTTCCTGCAACATTTTTTCCAATCAAAATGTGAGTGATGTCATTTCGTGCCATTGCTTTCTCATTTTATATATTCTTTATTTTCTGTTTTCTCTCTTGAATTTTCCTTAGAGTACAGGACTGATAGGAACTTAGAGCTGTTTTGCTGGCCCCTGTCCCTTGCTGATTGTTTAAAGGATGTTCATATTTGCCCTACCCTCATCTGGATATTAAATTTATTCTTTAAATAAGCAGAGCACAGGAGTTCTCTCTTCTCCTGTCTGCACCAGACAGGGGCAAAATTGATCAAATGAGCCACCATAAGCATAATGGTGATTTAGAAGTGCCAATTGATGATATTTGATTGATGAAGACATTATGATAATATGTTTCCACTACTATCAGTAACTATGAACAGTCAACAACTCAAAATTGAATCTCTAGGACAGAACTACAAAACCCTAACTGCTTTAGATTTTGATGGATAAAATGTCATAGAATGTGTAAAAATCTTTATGATGATGCTCCCAGCATACCATTATAAAATGAATGTGGTTTCCATCTAGCTCCCTAGTAGTGCTGATTCAGGGCCATAAAGAGAAATGCATCCCTCTGTTGGAAACTATAACATTTATATTGATTTCAGACATCTTGTATTCTGTGCAGAAATAAAATTAGCCCTGCTTTAATTTAGGAGTACAGGGCAGTGTTTGGAAGAGAGCAGTGGCAATGAGGACTCCTGGATTCTATTCCTAGCCACAGCAGTCATGCCATGACCTTGTGTAAGCCTGTTGACCTCTGTGCCTGTTTACCCACATTGAACAATGAAAAAAGAATGAATACCTACTTCACTGGGGTTGAAGCCCCCAGTCAGAAAGAGCCAAGTACACAGGCATTCCTGGCAAAGTAAATAAATCATAAGGATGTTTCAGATGAGCTCAAAAAGCATCTCCAGTATGAAGTTTCTATGGTCTCTTCAATTCGATCCCGTTATGTATTTCAGTGCAGCGCATACGGTCCTATCTTTAAAACACTGGGTCGTGTTACGTGCTGTGGGATAAGTTACAGCATGAAGATTTAATATTAACATTAATGGGAGCTGTGCAGTTAAAGCCTATGGCTCTCTGCTGAAAGTGTGCCCCCAGGAGAGCCAGGCTGCTAATAATTTACAAATTATCCAATTAAAAAGTGTTGTGGAAATTTCTGACTTCTGCAGACGTATCTTCTGAACGCTCTCGGAAATGCTGTGGCTTTCAGTGTGTTTGTATGTCAGCACTCAAACTTGTGTGAAATACTCTGTGAATGCTCCTAAGGGATGCTTGGACAGTGACTTACCCTTTAACAAAACATTTAACAGTACTCGTTTCCTTGCAGCACTGCTACACCTAACTTCTGAGGTTTCGTTTATGCTCTATTTCTATCATTCTGCAGTCAAATACTGTATTTTGTGGGACACTAGCAGATCAGACAATTCTGATATTAGTGATATTCTAATTTTTTTTGTTTCAGTTCTAATGACCTTTTGGGCTGTTTTTCGCAGAATAAGGCAGTAATTGATATCGTGACTTGAGTAAAAATATCCACATGCTACTGATTGGTATCAGGGAAACAACACTCAGAAAATCCCCCACTTCTGTGTTATTAACCTTCACGTATACAAGCCACCTCAACAACCTCCCGTGCTTAAACTGAAACAGACAGGTATCTCCAAGATCCATATTTTTACTTCCACATTTTACTACTTAAAATTTTTCATGCTATATTGTCTTATAACCCAGAGGGGGAAAAAAGAAAAGATCAGTGGTCAGAGATCTGTTGGTTGATGACACATTTCAGAGCAGAGGGTACAGCCAACAAGCTTGTCCCCAGCTGGATCCTGACTATTGGAGCAAGGAGCTGGAAAACCAGTAACAAAGATTTGCCTTCCCCCACTGAATCACTACCTTGCATGAATCTGCACAAGGTGCTCCTGAGACAGGTGAGACACTTTCATGCAGGACAAACTGTCTACAAAAATTGCTCGAAATAGCAGGTGAGGTGAAAGTAGATGTTTTTCTGAATAACTCCATAAACTGATAAGCTTCACAGGGGGAAGGACTTTATCAGCTCTGAAACATTCTTTTCACTTTGAAAAGGAGCAGTCTAATTTGGGGACAGACAAAGGCAATGTTTCCTGATGTCATTTTCTCCTTCACTGACTGCAGTGATAAAATGAGCTCTATTTTCCACAACCATTGATCTCTCTACCACATTGTTGTCACAGTCCTCAACTGCTTTGCATAGTGTCAAAATCTACCTGTTTCATATTTGCAATTTACAAAATACTTTTATTCACAAACAAACCCATAGGTACACAAATAATAAATTAGAGGGCTATTTGAAATTCATTAAAACATTTACTTATCATAATCAGCATTTCTGGACATATCCAGATGTCAAAAACACTCATTTAGAAAATGTGGCAATGTTGATTTATTTTCTTTTGCCTGGTAAAATTGGACTACAATTCTTAACTGGATAAATAAAATAAACCAAGCAAACACATTCCATCAGATCACTGGTATCCAAAGCTAACTAACATATCTGCCTCAGCTAGCACCTATAGAAAACCCTTCTATTCTCATGTTGCCAGTGTCCAAAAGAACATGTTCACGTGCCAGGCTCCTGCTGGAATCAGAGACAAGTACATGAGCGAGGGCAGAACCACACAAATGAGTGTTCACACAGAATATACTTGTTGCTTTATTAAACATTGATTTTTCTTAGGTTAATAATAAAGTCTAAGTAGATTTAGCTGTATGTGGAGCATTAAGAAGTCACAGTCCATTTTGAAGCTACAAGAAAATCAAGAAACTTGAAAGTCATATCAGCATTGTCTGTAGCAATATGCAATATCAAAAAGCCTCTGTCTCTCCAGTCCTCTCTTTTTGGACGGGAAATGAAAATTCAGGAGAAAATAACTTTTCCCAATCATAGTTACCATGCTGGCTGGGCTGGCTGCAGCATTGTTTTATGGAAAAGCAGCACAGTCTAATTTCAGGGTTACCTCCATCGCTTCTCGCTCCTTTCACAAGAGGTTTTTCAATTCCCACCTATGTCCTACCTATCCTAATATGTCACTTCATGCTTGATGTACAGCTGTACCATTCAGTACGCCTGTAAATTATATCAATATACAGTATCAGAGGGTTGTAGGTGACATCTCCGCTGGTCTTCTGTCAAAAGAGGCGAACACTGAATAAATACATTTCAAAACCATCTTTCTCTTTTCTGAATTAACTATCCTCTATATTCTACTTGTACATGTCTGCTCTGTCTGGCATTTTGTCAGAGTCCCTCGCTGTGTGTTTATCCGGCCTGCTGGCACTCCCTCCAGCTCTCCTTCCTTCCTTCCTTCCCAGACCCTTCCCCTTGGATCAGGAACTCAGAACTGCCTTTGGTGCCGGAGGGATCCCACCTCGGGCCAAGCCGCCTGTGCCGATAACCCCCGTCCCGGGGCTTTTTGCTCCGAGTCGCCAAGGCCATGTCAGGGGAAAGCAGAGCTATTTCCAAGGGCCGTGCCCGCTCCCGCTCCTCTCCCACGTGCCCACCCCACGTTATCGCCCCGTGCCGGGCCCGCCGCGCCCCACCCGCCAATCAGCGCCGCCCTTACTCTGCCCCGCCTCCCCACGGCCAATCAGCACCGCCCTTACTCTGCCCCGCCTCCCGAGGGCCAATCAGCGAGGGCCTTGGTGGCGCGGGCGGGTTCATTCAGGAAGCTGCCGGGGAGCCCGAGCGGCGGGGCGGGGCCGGGGGCCGGGCTCAAGGAGGCCCCGCCCACAGCGGGGCAGGGCGCGCGGCCCCGGCGCGCGGCGGCCGGCGTGGGGGGCGTGGCCGGGGGCGCGGGCGGTGGCGGCGGGGGGGCGTGGCCGCGCGGCGCGCGGAGCCGGGAGTCGTTGGCGGCGGGCGGAGGCGGCGGCGCGCGCTCGCCATGGTGTTCCTGAAACTCCGCGAGCAGGTGGGTGTTCCCGAGCTTCCCTTCCCCTCTCCTCCCGTCCCGGTGCCGCCGGGCGCGCCCTCCGCCGCCGCGGGGTGCCGTGCGTGCGCGGGTGACAGGCGGCGGGCAGCGGGAGGCAGCATGGCTGCTGCCGCCGCCAGGGTCCGGGCTGGGTGGGAGGCGCCATGTGCACCCGGTGCGGGCGCCGGTGCCCCCGCGGGGCGGGCGGGGGCCGCCGTCCCTCGCAGGTACCGGGCCGAACAGGTGGTCGCCGCAGCCCGCCCGCTCCTCACCTCCCCTGGCTGGCGGGTCCCTGCCGAGCCTCCGCCCCGGAGCGAAGGGAAAGCCCGGGAGGGGTGATGAGGGTGGGTCTGAGGGCTCCCCCCGGGCCAGCCCAGCCCCGCGCCCCTTTTGGGAAGGGCAGGGTGTCTGCGCGGGGGCAGCCGGGCCTGGGGCACTGGCCGGTGTGAGGGGATGGACCTGGAGACTGCCGGCGGGAGGCGGCGTGCCCGGGAGATGGAGCTGGAGCTGACGGCGCTCCCCCGGACCCGGCCCTTGCCCTGCGCAGTTTCACGTGCCCGGGAGCCGCCTGCTCGTCCCTCCACCTTTCCCTTCCAGGCCTTTTTTAAACCTTTTGTTCCGCCGCCGTGTGTTTCTCCTCCCGCGGTTTTGACAGACCTTCGCCGAGCCCGCGCTCCCCTCCTGAAAGCGAAGGAGGTTCTTGGTGCCTTCAGTGGGTTGTTGCTCTCGTCGCATCCCACCCTTCTTTGTCTGCCAGCCTCTTCGGTTTCCATCCCAGCTGGTGAAAAATACTTGTCTTCGCTGCTCTGTCCTTTCCCGGTGTCTCCCCTGTCCTACCTATTGTCTCCTGTGCAGTATCAGGATACAAAGGTGGGAGGGTCTGCGCTGCCAGTTTGCCGCCTATGAAAAGATGTTTCGTAGGAATGGTGTTTTCTCGTGTTTTATGTGTGTGAGGCCAAATTCCGTCTAAAAAAACTCATTCATCCTGTTGTGGGTCTCCTCGTTACTCTTCCTCAAAGATAACCAACTGTAACGCTTGAAGACCCCACCCCTTCCAAAAAACAAAAAGAAAAGCCCTGCAGAAAAAAAGCCTGTAGAAACTTGGGGGTGGTTAGGCAGCTGGTATCCTGTGTCTGTTTGTTATGCTGATCAGTATCAGCCCATCCTTACCTGCTCTTTCATTAGGTACATACACATCTGTCTTTTCACACCTAAGGTTGCGTGATCCCTCGGGGACGTTTGGTGAAACAGGGGCTGGGATCTTTTATGTCCTGCTGTGTTGTATGTAAACTTTGTGAAGTCTCATGTTGTTTTAGAGCCTCATCTATGAATCAGTAACAACTGTGGATCGAAATACACTTAGTGTCCTTTGAGTCAGGTTTCCTTTCAGGATTGTTGCTGTTCTTCTATGGGAGACTTCCTGCAGAAATAAGCACTTGTTCATCTCTTCTGTTGAATAAGCTCTTCAGTTAAAACCAAGACTACAACTCTTCTGCAAGTAATAATTGTGAAATAGTTAGCGAAAACCCCATTATCAATATGTTACATGAAAGTTCTGTATTTCAGAACTTTCGTTCTGGGAAGGAGCCTGCTATTGACAGATGTTGAAGTGAAATATTGGACTGTGTGGGGCCATGGGTTTGACACACTAATACATGTGAAGCTTTCAGCTTCTGTCATAATCCAAGTTTTAATCCAGAAGAAGTACAAGATGGATTTTAAAGAGGCTTGACAGATCTATAAAGGTGAATTGATACCCTGGGAATTGAAGTATTTCACATAAAGGAGAGAGTGCTAGCGAAGGGAATGCTGGTTTTGGACAGTCTTTTGTAGAGGGAGTGATTTTTAGCAGCAGCTGTATGGCTGCTGCTAAAGTGTCAGTTGCTTGACAAATCAGTTATTTCAAACTGAATTCTGTTATAACTGCGTAAGAATGCCAGAAAGTCATGAGGAATGATGTTAACATGAAATCCCTCAGCTTTGGTAGTTACAGAGCATTCCTGCAGGTCGGTGTTGCAGTGTGCTACAGGATGTCTTGACTTGAGGACAGGATGCTGTGCTGGGAGTGTGGCACCTCCTGCTCTTTATGAAAACCAACTTATGGTACTGTGTGGGAGTAGAGGTGGTCCTCTTCAGGAGTACATGAAACATACTTCTTGTTTGCTTGAACCATATGCTTTGCTCCGTAGTGTTTGGTTAGAATAAAGTAAGCTGCCTTGTGTGTTTGTAATCCTTATAATGACTCTCTCTTCAGTGATGGCTGTGCTTCACAGGGAGGTGCAAGGGCTGCTCTGTTGTTTGTGCTGTTCAGCTGGTATGAAGAAGGGAAGTGATTTGCTAGTTTGTTTCTTCAACTGTCAAATTAATAACTTACTGAAACAAATTTTTTTACTAAATAAAGTATTACTTAAATGTAATTATCAAGATTATTTTTTCAACTTCAACATGAACCTGTTGATTTTATTCTTTGATAATGTAGGAGGGCTCTGTGTTAAATGTCAAAATTATGTAGGGGACAGGCAGACTTATGCCATACAAGAAGTGTTTTCTTGCACTTAGTTTTTCAAGTTACTGCAAGCTAGTGTAAAACAGTGCTCGGGAAGTTACAACGAGGTGAGAAATTCTGCTCTTAGGCTCTTAGTTGAGCTCAGAGGGTGAAATCCCAGTTCCGCTTGCTTGATTTAATTTACTTAGTACCTGATAAACAAAACTTTGATCCTGCAGATGCTTAATGTGTTTGTGAAGCTCAAATATTTGTTTGTCTGTGGAGGCCAATTTGACACGTTTAACCTTCAGAATACAGGTTTTCCATGCACTGAGAAAAGTAGGCCTTTCCTTGGGTTCAACAACTAGCCAGCCAGTACATGATCTATAAATTTGTGTTACTGCTTGAGCTTTATTGCTTTGCCATCCTACAGGTAGAAATATATTTCAGAGTTTTGACATAATTGAGGGTGTACACTGCACTTTCAGAAATGACTTATGTTTGCTTTCAAAGTACATCAGGTATCAAAAAAACTCATAAGCTATGTTTGCAAAAATTGCATTTAAAGCTAAATTGAACTGTACTGGGCAAAACTGATACCTGTAATGCTCAATAGTGAACTGTAACTCAGGTATAGAAAAGCAATCATTCAAGTGTCAAATTAGAAGCTGTGGATTTTTATTTTTGCTCTTGGTTTTTTTTTTTTTTTGTGCTGTGTTGTGCAGCTGTTTTTTAATAACAAAGGAAGTAAATTGCAAAATCTGAATGTTAGACTATTCAATGTAGAGACGAAAAATATCGTAAAAGTACATTATAATTGAGGTATTGGCTCTTAAGTTTGTTTGCTTTTGTACTGTCTTCATATATTGGTGCTTGTATACCAGGTTCTTCTAGATGAGATGCTGCTTTAACTAAAAAAATGCTGAGTGAGATGAAGCCTAGATAAGTTTGTTTCTCCCTGAAATGTTGTGTTACACTGCTGTAAGAAACTGCCCTGACAGTCCAGTTTAGATCAAAGGTCACTAATGTTTTATCACGAAATGGTTTTTTTGGGTTGTTTTTTGTTTTTTTTTTTTTTTTTTCCTTTTTGGCAGTGTGTGGAAGGGAGGGTATAGGGTGGGGAAGAAAAAAGGAGTAACTTGCTTGTGGGTATCCATAGTGGTACGCCTTGCTATCCTGTGTCAAAGCTCTCTCACCTCTGCATAGCTAACTGTGAAAGACTTAAGTATCTTCTGGGGTTTTTGTTATGCAATCATAGTTTCTAGGTACATTAACTGTTTCCCGGAACAGATAAATTCTTACTTTAACGGGTTGCGAGTTTGTCTCTCTTACACCTAAGAGGTAATTGACAGCTTAGTTTTTCTTAGTGTGTAGGTGAAATTTGGATTGCCCAACACTCAGGGATTTTCTCCTTTTCTGTTACAAGCCTGACCTGCATATGTGCCTTCAGGTCATTTTTTAGGTTCACATAAGCCTACATCTCAGCAGAGTTTTGTTGAAAGGCATGAGACTAATTGAAACTGGCTTTTTTTATTTTGCTTTAGTTTTGCACCTATATAACTATTTCTTGTCAAAACTCGCTGGATGCAGTGTCATTGTATTTGGTAAAGCTTTATTTTTTTCTTTCAGTGCATCATAGTTTTAATATTATGCATTTCCCATTTTCTCAGAATCTTTAATCTGTAATAGGAAGATGTCTTAGGGCTAATAATGATGGGCATTTGAAAAGATTTTGTATGGGATTTTCCTGTATGACTGCTAGACTGTGCTTGAGGCAGTGCATTTATTTCCAGAAGTCAGATATGAGTGGTAAGGATCTAAGTAGGAACAACTGCATGAGGATATTAGAATGACCACTTATCTTTAAAGTCCTTGAACAGTGAGAGCACTGACTTCTTTATTGCCCATTTATATCTTTCTCTTAGCTAAGATGGATCTTGTTCAATTGGCAGTTAAACAAATGTTTGCAGTGTCATAGTGAACACTCTGAATGCCGCTATGGTTGCTATTTTCATTACTGCCAGCGTTAGACTTCATTCTTTTAGAATTCATGCCAAGAATAAATGTCCCAACTAGTTCCTTGTTACACTAAGAGGAGGAATGGTCTCCTGTGGTGATGAAAAGGAGCTGCTGCTGTTCGATGAGGGAGGGATATGGTGGGAATGGAATTATGTGGTACTGCTCTACAAATTCTGTTTAGATGTAGACTAATGGGATGTGTGTTTTATTTTTGACTTTTTTTGGTAGAAGTTACTTTAAAGTTACTCTTCTTTTAAAAAACCCAATAATTTCTTTAATGAATCTTGTAATGGCTAAGAGCCAACTCTTTGTGCTCTGTTTTATGTCATATGTTCTTCCTAAAATTTGTATCTAATCTTTTCAAACTGTATGCAACATAATTATATTAAGAAATTGTAGTTCTTACCGAGACGTCTGAAATCTTAGTGTTAGTTCTCTTGTTCCCAGGCTAAGAACTTGCATGTGCTGAGAAGATAAGTTTCTTTAGCTGATGGACAACTCTGAGTAACCTGAACTCTATTTATCTTGTTATATGCAGTAATTACCAGCCCTTCCATTAGAACGTGTTGAGAGAACTTGGTTCTACCACGTGTTCGTTTGGGGGGATCAGATTGCCCCATGATAACTTGGGAACTTTTGACTTGTGAGCAAGCAGTTCTCCTCAGTCAAGAAAATAAACCTTTTAAAAGAAGAAGGAAAAAAAAAAGGTGGGGGAGAAACAAAGCAAGCCTTGATTTTGCAGTCAGATCCTTAAGGCGGATCCTGTTAACTCAGCAGCCTTCTGTGAGGATATAAAGGTCTATTCATGTAGATAGCATCGAAGCTTTCTGACCATTATTTGGAGGCAAGTATCAGAAGAAAAATGAGGCAAATGTGCACGTCTCTATGAAGAAGTGACTTCTTTAGCACCCACAAAAAAGGTGATTCCTGTGGGAAACTAGTAGCTGATGAGCAGCTGAATTAGCAGTCTGCTATCTGACATGGATTGTTATTTTCCCAGATTCCTATAGTTGTTGCAACCAACTGAAATGGATTGTGAAATAAGGTTATTGAAATTGAAGTAAATTTGGTTATTCTCCACCTCTTTTGTCAGCAAGTTTGTTTCTCATCTGCCATACCTGATATTTTTCTCTAGTCACCTGAGCCATCCTGAGGTCAAACTAATATCTGATGATTTGTTTTCTTGCTCCTGCCAACTTCTTACTTTGTTCTTACCTCTATTCCTTACTCCTATTTCTGGAAATTGAGTGGGAGACTTGTTGCCTTAGTTACGGTGACTAACTGTTTCAAAGTTATTTATAATGTTTGTGTTTAAATAACCTGTATCACAGTACTAATCACAGAACATTTCACATCAATAAAAAAGTAAACAAAGCGGTACATCACTGGGAGCATGCTTACTCTGCTGATTTTTGGGAGGTTTGTTTTCCTTTCATTTTTGGGGATAGAGGACAAGTTCTTATCTGCCATTTGAAGATGCATCTGAAATAAGGTGGTGTCTTGGTGTTATCCTTTGCATAAATGAGAAAAGAATCCTAATGTTTAAGCAAAATATCAGGGAATGTTACTCTTTCCTTAGTAGACATTAGCACTCTCCCCAGGGGGTGGCCACATAGCGGTTTAACTCTGTTAATTCAGTTGTGATTCTGGTGTTGATGAATTATACAGCACTGACCCATTTCAGCACAGAAACCAGAGTGAATGTAAGAGTGGTGGGACTGAGTAGTTGAGAGAGAAGGGAAGATGAGACTTGCAGCCATCTGTGTGGGTGCAGAGAGATAAAGAGGAAGCAGCAGCAGTGATATGCAAATAAAAGAGGGACAAAATAGTTAATTTGTAGCATTCTTGTAGATTAGGAAACTGCTTGTTAGCTGTGACTTTGCTGATGACTTCTGTCCTTAAATAATGAGATGCTCTTTACTATGAATTGAATATAATCTGAGATTTTCATTGTTTATCTCTACAGTAATGTATGTATGTGAATTGAGTGAACAGTACTATCTAAGTAGATTGTTTTCTACATGAATAAAGTCTACCTGTTTAGGGCAGCCTGAGAAGAAATATTTTTCTCAGTAAATTACTGAAATGGTATATAAATTTGAGAACTATGAAGCAGAGGTCTGCCTATTCCAATGCTTGAGGTCTGATAAAACAAAAAGGAAAAAATCAACAAGCTTATATTGTTAAACTTCAGAACTAAGTTTACAGGGATGGGGGTGAAAGTGTTTACAAGTTGCTGTAATTGACTCATACTAGACCTTCCTGAGTGCTCAGGTGTTTTAGGTAATTGCCTGTTTACATGACCCAAGTCTAATTCTGACAGTGTCTTGAACTGTTGTGAAGTCATCCTAAATGTTTAATATTTCCATATTCTCCGACAATGAGCTTCATTTAATGGCCTTTCTAATTCAGGATAGTGAACATTTGCCTATTAGTCATTCTTGGTCATTTTGCAGTCATGCAATTATACTTAAGGTCCACTCTCACTTTGTGCTGAAGTCCTGTACCTGCTTCCATCAGGTGCAGAAAAGAAAGCATGGATACATCTGAATTATATTTTTGTTTTTTTGCTTTGGCAAAGTGAAGGTATAGCGCTGCCTTAATGAAGGAAAAGAAGGGAGCACAAGCAAGAACAGTCAGGACAAAATGAAAATTAAATTATAGTTAGTAAGCCTTTTTTAGAGGTTACACAACTTCTAGCAATCATGAAGAATCCATGTTCTGTTTCAAGATTTTGCTGTTCGTCCTCCTTTTTGATTCTATTTTGATAGCTCCATCTATGCTGGTCCCCCTGACAAAGGAGGAAGTTGAACCTTACATCAGGAACCTGGTCATCAAGCAGCAGGCAGCATAATAGACCAGGGATCTACCCAGCTCATAGATGTAGAAGCTACTTGCGTCATAGACAGCTCATAGGGGCAGTGAAAAACATTTTCAGCAAGTTCTGTAGTTATTTATATACTAACGTAGTCTATAACTAATAAATAATTAAGTAGTTTAAATCCATTGCTGAAGACTAAGTTTTGTACTGTGTTTGGGGTAATTGGTATTCTCTTCTTCCCTGTCCCATCTTCAGGTCCTCTGCTTCTTCTCTCCATTGCTCATGAGAGTGGGAAGGTAATCTGTGCAATTCCTTTTTGTTCATCTCAATCACTTGGTGTGTCTTTCCTGCCTCAGATCTCTGTATAGTGTCTGCTAACATTTCATTCACTCCCCAGTGTGTCCCCACAAAGTATTGTTGGTAGGTTCAAATGAAGGGTATAAAATCGGGAGAGGAAGAAAAACAAAATGCTAACGTTGTTTTTCTGGTTACATTATTACTCATTGTTTCAAGTTAGCGCAATGTCCTAAGTCATGGTGGAAGGATGCTTCAGAAACAGCGTGTTAATGGAATTCCCTACCCCTGTCCTCTTTGTAACTGCAGAGTTTTGTTCCGTTCTTGCTGTGTTTGCTAAAACATGAGGATCGATAGAAAGAGGTCTTATGCTTAATCTGTGTTGCTGTGCAGTCTCTGCCAAATCAGAACCCTGTAATGGTGCTGCCTGATGGCTTTTATTTCCCTTGCTCCTTGTTTCAGTTCCAGGAGCTGTATTTTGTTTTATAGCTCTACTGTATCTATTACCTTTTTTTTTTTATTATTTTTTTTTAAACAACGCTCTTTCATTTTGGGGGATAATTTTCAGTATTACGGAGTACTTGTAGAAGAACATTTTCTCTTCTTGTTTCTGTCACCTGCAAGGCTGCAAAAATGATTATTGACCTGCAACAGTACTGATCCTATAGTAAACAACCAGCTCATTTATTTCTTCCACTCCTACCCACTGACATTGTTTGTGGTTCCTTTCCATCCATAAGCACAGGAACATTTAAAGTTTATTATCTAACACTACTTAGGTTACTCAATGGTAAATCTGTTAAAATAAAACCTTTCAAGTGAAGAATATTTTATGACTTGTCCATAGACATTTCTCTGTTTTTTACCATAAATTTAGCAAATTATAATTACTGCAATCAGGGATGTAAATAGTCAAGTTAATCTACTCCATAAGAAACAGAGCTCAAGAGAGTTCTTTGAATGTTTTCATGATGAGAGTGAAAAAGAATGGTGAAGAGAGGATTTATAAAACACCAGAGAGAACCTGGAGGATAGAAATGGTTAGGATATCACAGCTTGTCAGCATGAGTGAACAGCAGTGCTCTTCTGATGAACTTCAAGTTTAATAGTCAAGGATCATCCCAAAACCAACAGGTACCCTGTGGAGCTGTGTTTGCAATAACTTGAAGATATTGATTCATTTTTCTACCTACTGCACCTTCTTACAGCACAGTAAGGGGACTTTCACGGCATCTATGATCTCTGACTAACGTTGTGAATAATGCACAGAAGAAGATGCCTCCTGCTGTTTTTCTACACCCAGAGATGTAAAAAATGTTTTTGGATCAAGTATATAAAATTTGTTTTTTTGGAAGGGCAAATATAGCTACATGAAGCCATATCTTTTGTCTCTGAAAGGACTTTGACTCTGCACATCTTGAATTTCCTTCCTTTTTTTTTAAACTGTCAACATCTAACAAGCCATAATTGTTTTAAAAATGTGATATTTTTATAGCATGCATTTGAACAGATTATTTATGGACTTCTCATACCTGAAGGTTGATAACATTTCTGTAACACTCTGCATGTGCTAAAACTGCTTTCATAATCGTTTAAGTATTAAACTTGTTGCATACATAATTCAAGAGTAATTGCTATAAGTGCCATGGTTCATCAGTTTGTGTCCACAAGTATTGTAGGAATTTTGCAGAAAAATTACCATGACTGTTAAAAACCTGTTGCTTGTATCTTTGCATTTTAGCCTTTTCGTCTGGAAGGTTCTTTGCTGTTGCAGTGGCTGTACAAAATACCCCACACATTTAGGGTATCACACTGGTTTCCTGTCTCGACATCCCACCCCTTCCATGGCGGAGCAGCCAGATATGTTTCCTTCTATAAAGCTCTCAGCTGGGACTTACATAAGCCAAAGAAACAGTATCTGTTTGAAGGAGGGGAGGGACAGCAATGCCAGCTCCCTGTCTCTGGAAGTTTGCCACACCAGTATTAGCAGTGCTGTCCTCCGTGCTGATTGGAGGTGTCGCAGAGTCATTTGGGAGCTGTCATTCTGGAGTAAGTTCTTTGGAAAATTAGCCCTTTGCCTCCACAATGGCACAAATAAAATCTGTGGGTCAGAAGCTTGATCTGGTGGCAGCAGTCGGACACAGTGAATTGAACCCAAAGACAGGATTAATGTACCTGCAGAAAAGATCTCAGAAGTGTCTGCTGCAGCTCAGCCTTCCATGTTGTGGCAACCCTTACTACATCTACTGGCATACAGGTGGTTTAAATGTTTCCAGAAAGCCCTGGTGTTTGTTTTTGGGTTTTTTTACATATATGTAGTCATACATGTATGACTGTCTTATGCGTTGGTGCTTCTTTTATGATGTCTGACACTGATGCCTTGTTTTTGGGAAAAGTAACTTGTAAAAGTAGGATGGATAATTGAAGAAAAGAGGAGGAATTGTTGGAATTGCATCATTTGACCTCGAGGTTTCATGACCTGTTCTTGTGTGGAGTGCAGTGACATGCAGCCTGCCTGGGAAGTGCTGTGTTGTCATGGGATGCCTGTTGAGAATGCCAAGTTCTTACTTTTCACTGAGTGGCATGGTTGCAGAAGTGAGGTGGCAACTTCTTTGGTGTTTGTATTTGTACTATCTTGATTTTTCACTAGATAAGAAACAATGAAAATGACCTGTGACAAGCAAGGTTAAATACTTGAATACTTGACAGAAGCATTACGATATGGGTTTTTTTGTAATTCTGGTTTTTTTTAAGAGGTTAATTAACAGCCAAAACTGTGCTAATTATATGACTTGAAAATAATCTACCACAGTGAAGGCAAACATTTTCAGCTGACAGATAGGAGAAGGAAATACAGATACATGGACTACTGAATGCAAATGTATTTATGGTGTAGGGTAGGACTGTGTGTGTGAGAAATGGAGTACATTGCCTGAATCAACCCTGTTCTTTTGAGCCAGTGGAGTAGGTAAATTTTCATGAAAGGCTAGAGTTAAGTAACTTTAGGATGGAGTTTAATGATGTGCTTCTCCCTGGGTTTTTTGTTTTATTTTTTCATTTGCAAGGTTTCAAACAATGATGGTTGAAATTCACTGGCTTCTAATCTCCAGCCTAAGGCCATGGTTTGATATTAGGTGGTAGCTGAGCTTAAGCAGTCTCTCATTGTTTTCTTCTGCAAAGCAGTGGAAAGGGAGGGTAGAGGCAAATTATTTAGGTTAGGATAGGACTGTGAAGTTGTTGCTTGGAAGTTTTTCTAAGTAGGAAGTAGAAAGGAGTGTTTTGGATCAGATAAACTTACTCTACTGTCTGTGTCTGAAGTCCTGTAATCACTGATGATGTGTCCAGTGTGTGTCCTTTGGTGTGGGGGCTGGAGGTGAGTGTAGAAACTTGAGTGTGGTCTGCCTTGGACCTTTCTCTCTGAGTAACTTTCATGCTGTTGTTCTTCTTAGAATATGTTTTGAAACTCAACAACAGGCTTGATTTTTTTTGTCTGGTTCCTGATTGTTCTGGGGCTTGAGTGTGGTTGTGAAATCCTCTTTAAATGTGAAAGAACCT
Organism: Catharus ustulatus; assembly: GCF_009819885.2. Taxonomy (NCBI): domain Eukaryota; kingdom Metazoa; phylum Chordata; class Aves; order Passeriformes; family Turdidae; genus Catharus; species Catharus ustulatus. The sequence goes on along the minus strand of NC_046221.1, from coordinate 36,604,878 downwards.
AGGGTCTTCAGAAGTCTGCTTCTCATTATAACACACCAAGTTGACTTACATTAACTGAGAACTTTGAAAGAAGAAAAGTTCCACTGTTTACCACATGTGCTGCCTGTCAGGATGCTCAGCTTTTCCACATCTCCAATTTGACAACAGCATGTCAGTTTTCCTGCAGCATTTTAAATTTGCTTTTTCCCCCTCATAGGGTGATTATATGCTCTACCAGTCAGTTTTACAACTGGAGTTTTGAAAATGACACCAAAAAGACTTTCTCTTGCCTTCCATCTCTTCTCAGGACATTACAGTGAAAGTATAAGACCGTGTTCAGGTGGTCCAGTTACCTGAAAACCACATGCTAAAAGCAGTCTGAACTTGCTGCAGCCTTTTTTTCCTCATAGAAGCATGTATGGATAGAAGGCCCTTCAACATTTGTGCTTCTTATGTGTGCAGCTTTAATTCTTAGGCACCATCCAGTGATGGCTTGGAGTCATGCATGTTGTGATTAGTGATCCTTCTATTCTTCCTGCACAGAGATATGTGCTTGGGGTAGGGAAATAGTAAGAAAACATGCTCATAGAAAAATGCCTAAGTTGCAATAAACTCTACAAATAGGAATGAAATGAAGCATGTCAGTCTAAGAGTAAACTGCAGCCTTCTGGAATAGAAGAAAATTTTTCATCTCAGCTCAATAGGAAATAGAAACAAAAAATAGTAGTTAGTGTTTTATATTCCACATATCACCTCCTGTAGTTGTATGAATACCACAACATAAGCACACTGGTTGTGCAAATATTTTTATCAGCAGTTACAGAAGATAACATTTTGAATTGCCATTAATGAAAACCTTATCAAGGTGGACTATTCCTTCCTTTAGACTGCTCCTCCGTTTCTCAGTTTGATTGTGCTGCAAAAACATTTAATTCAGTGGGTTATGGATGCAGCTATTCATTCATCTGACTGGTTTTATTTTCTGGAATAAGCAACGGTAAAACTACAAAGCTTTGTTTACAAGGAAAAGAACCCAAATTTGGCATGCCTTTTTACTGTGAGAATGCACTGGGAATAATTACGTTGGCAAATAAGGGTATAATAAAATGGTCCTCAACAGTTTCCAAACAAATAGTTGCTTACATATCACCTGTATGTTTGTGAGGACTTAGGTTACAGCCCCTGCTTCAGGGTGGTTCTTGAAGCAGGTCATCAGCACAATTTAAGTTTGGCTTTGTTTTTTTTTTTTTTTAAATAATTTTACCCTGAAAGTCTTAGGTAGCTGTTCAGGGGCTGCTTTCTGAGTAGGTCAGCTGTCTCTGCTGTGGGCTGGAGGGTGATATTATACTGCTTTGTAGTAGATGTCAAAACCCAGATGGGTGACATAAAAATGAAAAACATAAACAAATTACCACAGGAATGGGGGTGGGGTGGGGAAAGGGAATGAGAATGACAAACATTAAATAAAGAACTATTTTGCACAGTGTTAGAAAGAAGCATAGTTTGATATTTAAAACAGCTTACCTAAGTATAAGATTATAGTTTTTCTCAGTAAGAGGACAGAATATGAGAGGACAGCAGAATCTTCTTTGCTATGCTGAAATAAATCGAGTTATTTAAAAGTATGCAAAGTTTTGAGAATACCTATATTATGTAGCTATTAGTGTTTAAAAATCAGACGGTGCTGCAAATTAAATTACATTTGTGGCAAATTTCTCGTTATTCTGTACTTTATGTTCCTTGTTTTATAGGAGATAGAAAGTACTTTTTGTTGTGCTTTTTGTATTATGTTGTACAAAGGTTCTCAGTGATAAGACTAGACAAAAGGTTAATCTATTTTCAGTGTGGTTTATTGGCATGGATTGTGGGAATGTCGAGGGAATGTTCAATCTTGAGTATGAAGAGAACAGGCCAGGGAAATTTTTGATTTAAAAATTACATTAGGAAAAGATATGAATATAACTTGCTAAGATTTAAGTATAGCATCTACTTGCTTTCAAAGAATGATAAAAAATAACACTTAAGTAGTATGTATTTGTTGCCAGAGGATTGAATTCAAACTGCTTCACGGACGGAAGTCATGAGCTAAGCACTTGGAACGAGTTTGTGTAAGCTCAGTGTTTGAAAGCAGCATTAGACAGTAGCCTCTTCTGGAACAAATGGTATTTTCTTTACAATTACTCCTCCTAATTAGTCTGTTCAGTGTTGAAAATCAGAAGTAGCTGGGAAAAAGAAAAGCTTCTCATAAGAAGTGAAGTCTGACACAACTGTGCTAATCCTAAAATTTTGACAGACTTTATGGCCAACCCCAAGTCATAGATTCAGCTCATTAACCGTCGTTGTATGAAGGAAATATTGTGGACTACTTAAGGCATTTTTGGAAGATTTTAATTAGTGGCACATGTAATTAAAACAACTTGAAATATTTCTTTTATTTCTGTCTTTGTTAGCTGCTTTAATAAAATCACAAGTTAAAAAGTGTAGCAAAAGTAATAAAAGTAAAGTAATTAGTGCATTACAGTAATTAATGAGGTGTAAAGGCTATCATGTGCTATTTAAGTGCATCCAAAAAGCAAAAATAGAACCCAGGGTAACTCACTTTGATGTGCCCGGGTCTGTCCTTCTTCTGAACACAGACAGAGATCAGTTGAAAAGTGTTAGTAAAGCGATCAACTGTCTGTTCTGAAGAGTATTACACCTGGTGATCTTATTTAGTTGTAGCTTGCTTGTTGTCTCCCTATGGAGGGATTTAAGCAGTCGAGACTGGGAGATACTGCTATAACATTGCATTGCTATTGTGGAGAGATACTAGAATAATCATTTTATAGAGGGTTTCTTTTGTGTCTGGTTTTCGTGTGCTGGATTACACCCTGTTTAGTGCACGTCATTTTGCTGTTCTGTGTTTGGAAGGTTGTCTTCATATCACTAGGGTTGGAAATGACCTCTGGAGATGATCAGTCCAATCTTTCCCAAGACAGGGTCACACAGAAACACACTCTGGTGAGTTTTAAATGTCTCTGGAGCAGGAAGGTCCATGACCTGTCTGGGCAACCTGTTCCAGTGCTCTGCCACCTCAATGAAAAGAAGTTGTTCCTTGTGTTGAGGTGAAACTTCTTGTGGCTTGGTTTATGGACGCTGCTCCTTGTCCTGTCACTGGGCACCACTGAAAAGAATCTGGCACCATCCTCTTGGCACCCACCTTTAAGATATTTATAAGCATTGATGAGATCCCCTCTCTGTCTTCTCTAACCTAGCAGGTCCAGCTCCCACAATCTCTCCTCAGAGATGTGTTCTCACAATCTTTTCCCATCTGGCCCCTATCTTCACCCTGAAGAGTGAAAAACTTGAAATTTCCATGTGGCACTATTCTTGGGTTCCTGTCTGTCAAGAAAAAATTTGACTTGTTTTATTTGTTTATAAGAGCATTGCACCTAGATAATTGTAGGTAGGCAAATGTACTTTGGAAGTGAATTCTATTTAGTCAGTGTAATGGCACTTTAACTGAGCAAGATCTTAGTTTGGTTTATGTGATCTGCTTTAGATAGAGGGCATTACTTGGTTGGGATTAATTTTCCTGGGAATGTCTGTGTCCACCATGCAAGTGGACTTAGCTGTAGCAGGTAACGTCTTTTTTCTCATTCCTTGAAGTGTTCCAGTACTTGTGTAATATTTTTTTTTTATTTACTTTTTTTTTGCCCCTGTAGTGACCAGATCCTGCTGAACTTCAAAATTATGCTGTTATGTACAGCAGTTCTCAGGTCAGATAGAGAAGGTGACTGACTTCTGGCAGTCAGAGGTATCTGATTTTCTTCCCTTTGCAGGCTGTATTGATGTAGTGGAATCTGCTGTGGCCCTTGTGCATGGCAGGTGAGAATGCCAGTTTTCCTTGTGCATTTATGTGAAAGTAGCAGTCATGATTTAAGCTTTAAGCAATTGACAGAGTGCACATAAAGGAGATGTTTGGCCATATGGCAAACAGACCAAATAGGTCTGAGCAACTGGATTTTTCCCTGGAATAATAAAGTCCTATTTTGCTATGTTTTCCAATCTTTTTCTTAAAAGGCCTAATCAATAGGATTAAGAATACAATTGCTATTTGCACTGTTGGCCCTGGGAATAGAGAAATGGCTGCATGCACTTTTATTCCCTGTGTATAATGGCACTTCCTCATTAAAGATTCAGTGAGGCCATTTGGATGTACTTCTATTTTTGCTTTCAAAAATTAATCTAAAAATATTCTTTTCAAAGGTACTGTTTTCCTTTCAAGGAGGGAGAAACAACTCCAAGGAACTTTTTACTTATAATGGTTTGTTCCTCTTAGTGCATGAGCAGAATGTTTCCAGTAGGCATTCTTTTTTATGCTTGTAGCTTAATTTTGCAAATGCATACTTTTATGTTTGAAAATAGTATTTAGGTTTTATCATTCTGTCTGATGGATGTGTATTTTCTGAAGTACTCCTAACCCTTCCTGTTTTCCTACCATTGTATTAGGTAGAGTGGAAATGTTAAAATTCAGACACATGAAAATTAAATAGTGATGATTAAAACCCATGAATCAAGAAAGAATTTCTTGAAGGTGGTGTGCTGCTAAAAGATTACCTCACAAACTGCTGCCCTGCTATCCTATAAATACTATTGATTAAGTCTAATCTTTGTGCCTTGACAGATACCTAAAGTATGCAATTCTTTCCTCCCTCTACCTAATATCCATTTTTAACTGCTGTCTTTGCATAGATGTTCTCAAATATGTCACAGGTATGTACTAGGAAGTCTGTTCCACAGTCATAATCTGAGGGTTTTAACTCTTCAGTCCTCTTGTGTGTTTTAAGCGCTGAGGTTTCTGTGAAGCCAGACTGTAGACTGAGAGGTAACTTGCTATGGACAAACATAGACTCAAATAGCTCCAAACCTATGCTTTCTTCTGATTTTAATGTCTATGAACATCACTTCTTGATTTGTATTTCTCTTTGAATGTGACAGGCATCTGATCAGATTGGAAAGCATTACTCTTTTCTTGTCTTATGTACAGTGTTTCTGAAGAGTAGCTGTAGGTTCTAAAGGAGTCTGTCCTGGTTGTGAAGTTTCTTAATGGGTTGATTTATGTATGAACTGCTGTGACTCATAGCACACTACCTTATTTTTATCCAGATAATTACCTTGCTAAAAGATGTGTGAAATGTAAAGATTTATTCCTTCAGCTTGGAAGCTGAGGAAGCAAGGAGAGGGGCAATTCTATTGTCTATCTGTCCTTTTGATGTTACGTTTGATCAGAATTCATCTTCTGCTTGTTTTGCCTTCTTCCCAAATTTTTAAATGGAAATTATCTGTGAAGTGCTTAAAGAATTGTAAAAGTGAAAGTGAAGGCCATAGAGGCATCTGAGCTGCAGTAGTTTGTGGGTTTTTTTTAAAGTGTGTCATTTCCAAGTATATCATAAGAATTTTCGGTGTTGATACAGCTTTTTGTATAAATAGTTTTTGTTTGAAATTATACACGTCCACATGCTGAAATAACATGTAAAGGTTTCTGGATTTGTTAGAGGATCTTACTCCTCTTCTGCTTTCATAATTTTTCATTTATAATAGTGGTGCGAACATCAGAGGATCAACACGTGTTTTCACTTATGTCATTTGGGATGCTTCATAGGTTCACAAGTCTTCAGGCTTGTCAGTTCATTATTTCACCTCTTGTTTTATGCCAGGGAGCTGTTCAAGCTCAAAGCTTTTATCTGAATAGCAAATCATGGACTCAGATTCAACATCAGGAGAACTATTAAATCTGTTTTATAATTTACTTTTATTTAAAAATGATCTAATACTTTTGCCATGGTCTCTGACAATTCTGCTGTTTCATAATGAAACAGCTTGAATTACTGCTTTGTTTGCCTGTGAGGCTCCTCCACGTGGTTGTCCTTGGTAAATAGTCACTGAGGAAATCCTCCCCTCAAATCCTCCTTCCCCTCAAATCAACTCAGCTCACAACTGCATGTGTATGTTAATGTTATTGATTTTATGGTAGTGTACCTACTTGTGAACTGTGATTATTGGGAGCAGACATCCTTGTGAATATCTGCTGCTGCTAAACCTGCTGGGAGTTGTAAATGCCGTTGCTATAACCTCCAGAACGCTCTGAAATAATATGCCTGATTTTAACCAACAAAAATAATTAGAGGATCAAGTAAGTAAACCAACGTAAGTGCATCAGTGATCTTTTTTTAATACAATCATATAATTAAAAGATGAAGGCATGAAAACAAGGAGAAAGTGAGATACTATTTAAAATTATTAGTACATTTCATGCTTCTCAAAGCTTGGTATAAACATAAACAAATAATCACAAGGATTTTAGAACTGCAGATGGATGTCTATTCTCTTCCTTCCAGCCCCTGAGATATCCAGGAATACCTTGGGAGGAACTTGTTGTCCTTCCTCTAAGTACTCTAGTTTATATGTAACCATGATAAATAAACTCTGTGCTACATTGAAACAGTCTTTAGCATCATTTGGTACCACTGACTCATCTCAAAAGATGGAGGGTTCAGTGCTACATATATTAAATTACATATCCTGAGATCCAAAGTAAAACTTAGTTTTGTACTTTAAAATATACTGCTTCTATTACAACTAAAATACTGTTGGTAAGCTCAGCCTTTCATGTAGTTTGACTTTCTAGGATTTTTAAAAGAATACTGAAGAAACCTGAACTTGGCACATTTTTCTGGTATTAGTAATTTGTTTCATGATAAGCCTTGCTTATGACTTCCATGAGTTTGGGTCCCCCACCCACCCAGCTGTTTTGGAAATAGTAGATTTCTGTGGCTTGTTGCTCCAGACGCTGGTGATGGCTTTGTCTGCCCTCTGATACTGCTGCAAGTCATCTTTTCGGATGAGACTTTCCCCATCTTTGCTGAGATTAGTCTCACACCGCATATTTGTGAGCTGCTTGGTTTTTCCAATGCAGTTATTGCTTTTACTCTGCTCAGCATAACTTGCTTCAGAAAGCTGCTTGCCAGTGTTGATTCTGTTGTTTTCTGTTGTTATTTTTCAGTCAATGCATTTGGTCTTATCTCTGTAACAAATGGTTATCTTAAATAGCTTCTCTCTGAATTATTGATGTTCCACAATGACTTCTTGCTCCAGTCTATTTATACTTCAAGCATCTCTGCATTTTACTGTGAGATAGAAATATTCATGTGAAATACAGCATTAATCAGCCTCTGCAGTATTGTTATATGAGAGTTTGTGGCTACCTCTGTACTACAGATTTCTATGTGGCATTCGGAAATTATAAATTCAGAGAATAAGGTGTTCAGTATCTGCCACTGTAGGTAGTTCTTAGTTTAACTGCTAAGTCTCCCTCTGTTTCCCAGCTTAACTGCATCCATAGCATTAAGAGCAGAGCGTCATATTGCTTTGTGTTATCCCTGCTATCTTGCCAGACAATCATTTGAATGTGAGTACAGATGGTATGACTCATTTACACTTGTCCTAAGCAGGCGATGTACTTAACACCAAGTGTGTGCCTCCAGCTTTTGATTCCTGTGAAAAAGAGTGTTTCCCTCTTCCCCACCCCAATGGGAGTTATTTTTCTATGATTCAATCAGATTTTAGTGCACCTTCCATTTAAAATAAGGGAAACAGTCTCTTTTTTTGTGTTCCCTATCTAAAATACAATTAACATTATTTTTAAAAGATGCCAGACTTCTGCTGATTTTGCTGAGACCACTTTTCAGTTGGAAAAATGGATGAGCAAATGAATGACTCCATTGTTTGGATGCAGAAAATATACTGAAGTACTGTAGACCTACTCTGCTACTCTTTCAGTACCTCTGGAATATGGAGAACTGTTTTTTCCTAGTGTATGAGGAAATTAGTGTCTTCTGGGACATGGATAAATGGGCAAACATTTTCCTTTCTGAAATAGAGTGGGTCTGATAGCTCTTCATTGTTGTCTGGACCTTGTCCAGCAGTCTTGAATATGCTGAATGGTTTATCTTTCCTCTTTAGGAAAAGGGATAAAAAAGAAATCTTAGGAACTTGTGTGTGATGGTGGTAGTGGTAGAATATTTTTTCTTTTTGCACAGAATCATTCACTTTTCTCCATGCTTCAGCTGAGGATCTGCTATTACAGGTAATGTTGAGGAGCATGCAGTGTGTTGAAGACATGCTTGGCACTGAACGGCACCAAAGGGGAGCTGAGAGTTTGGGATAAAGTGCAGGTTGATATATAGTCATGTACCTTATTTGCTTAGTGGTTCCCTTTTCATTTCAGTCAGGTCCAAAATCAAGTTCCACGTTGTCATATAGAATGCTTCTTTTTTCTTTTGAAGGCAGTAAGTTTACTGAAAAAAAGGATCAGGAGCACATTTCCCTAGTATTTTAAATGGGGAGAACTTTGAAGTTGTTTTTCATTGTCCCATGGCTTTCTACTTGTAAAAATAGTACAGCAGCTCTGTTTTTCAACAAAAACTTTTTCTTGCAGCTCTTTCACGTGTGTGCTGTTTCTCAGCAAGAATTTGGAGGACCAGCCCTCCCTTAAAACTGTGTGTCTGCTCCCACCTGGAAGCTGAACACTTGTTTAAGGCTCGTACTCCCTCTGATGGCAAAGTGCTGCTGCGCTTCTTTTGCTTTCTGTGCTCACTTTCATCTCTCTCCCTTGGTCTCCATTTTATCTTCTTGCTGTGATGCTGAATTAGGCTGTTATTTCATGTGTGTCCCACTGAAAGTGCTGTTTTAATGAAGCTGATAAAATTGAAGAACCCTACCAGACTGCATGTATACTAGACAACAGTATGCTGTTTGGTTAGGTGGGGGAAAGGAGTGACAGCTTTCCTTCTCTAGTTGAATTTATTTAGTATTTTAACTATCCCAGTCACTCTTCTGTGGCTGAAGTCATATTTAGTTCCTAATGCTTGGCTTAAATTTATGGCTTTATCTCCCTGAAGCTTGCATGTGAATAGTCTGCTCTTTTAAGCTCAAATTCTTTATTCCAGGAATCAGTTGTTTCGATAATATCTTATATTTGGTACAAAACACCCTCAGTACTATAAAGACTTTGTTAGTTGCTTTTGTATGGGATCGTTATTAAGAAATGACTGTGTTTTAAATCTTGTAGTTATATTAATAAACATCTAATATAGAGAAAATAGAACTGTCATTGCAATTTGTGTGTTAATGATGTGATAGCATATGGTAATCTTTTGTAAGTAAATTTGGCATGTCGATTACAAATAGGGCAAAACAAAGCTGTTTATTTGTGTGGTTACAGAAATAAGACATTTTATAGTTTGTATGTCTTTGTACATCTGTGTGTAGAAGACCAGTTTGAGAAAAGATAACAATCCTGTTGCCCCTTTGATGAATGACCCTTTACTACATTACTCAGAGGAAAAGGAATTCAGCAGATCTTTGTGTTCTCATTGCATCTTTTTCCTGCTTCACTAGTAGTAGTAGTAGTAGAATGTTTCTTGAAAGTGTTTGCTAAATTATTTAATTGTTATTAAATATTACTAATTTAATTAAATCTAACCTTTGCTTAACATTAATTATTTAAATGGGTAAAGACTATCAGTTCTCGTTCATTGTCACTGACTACAACAGCAGTGTTGGGTACTTACTGTTGTGGTGTTGCCTTTCATGTGTGATGCTGGCAAGAGTTTCTGCTGGTGGAAGAGATGTAGGACTGTAATGAGTGTTCTGGTGTGTTGTCAGGCTTTTTCCGATGGCGAGAAATCCGAATCAATGCATCTGAGAGTCCCCTATTTTCTTCAGTTTGTAGAACTGTTGGAATGTCAGGCTTTCAAGTATTGCTTCTGTCTCTGCTTTGCACCAATTTGGGAATACTGTTTAGTATGTTTCTGACAATTTTAGTGGAGGTAGGTGAACCTCTGAACATGTCACAAAGATAAATAAAGTTCTTTTAATTTTGAGCCTTTAGTATCTCCTTTAATGTGAAGTCAGCAGTATTAAAAATTTAGGTGCCTACCTTAAATATGTGAAGTGACTAGAGCCTTCCAGGAATTCTGGCACTTGTAGGAGAGATATTAAAGTAGTATGTGCTGGCTTGGGAAGGAATTTTGTGGTCTTGCTCAAGTGTTTCGGTTTTCTTTGGTGTGCTGCCACCAAGTGACAAGGTTTGATATTGCCGCTCTTGGGGTTTTTTTTGGTTTTTTTTTGTTTTTTTGTTGTTTTGGTTTTTTTTGTTTGGTTTTTTTTTTGTTTTTTTTTTTTTTTTAAAGAGTGATTTCCACTAATCACTCTCTTTTCTTTCTTTCAAACTGAAAAAGTTAGAATATTACAAATATTCCAAATTATTATTCAGAATAACATGACTACTTGCAAAGTCAGATTGAAAATTTCTAGGATAAAAGAACTATCAAAACGAAGCTTCCCCACGCCCCACCCCCTGCCCCCAGTCGTTCTCCTGTTCACTGTAGATATATTCTGGATTCTGTAAATTTATTGTGCAGTCTCTGTCACTGAAGATATTCAAGAATTGTCTGGTTGCAGTCCTGTGTCATGTGCTCTAGGATGACCCAGCTTGAGCAGGGAGGTTGGACCAGATGACCCACTGTAGTCCCTTCCAACCTCACGTATGCTGTGATTCCATGATTGGAAATAATCCTCAATCCAAGACAATACAATGTAAACACATGTCTGAACATAAAAATCAAGTATAAAAATGCTGAGATCTAAAAACAGTATCTGGCAGATCAAAATGTACTATAGGAGTAATGTTTGAATCCCACATTTAGACATTTCAGGGTATCTTTTGATGAACAATCTTATAAAAATAGTCAGTATATTAAACTAATATTCTGAGCAATACTCAAAAGTGCTCAAAATACTTCCCTGTGGTAATCTATGCTAAAATTGCTTTGCTTGGTAAGATAAAGGATGTTGGTGTCTAAGCGGAGAGTGTTGCAGGTGGAGTGGGGTAGTCATGGGGTGCTGGGGGTGCTGTGTGGCTCACACATCTGAGGTGTGCTGTCTACTTGACCTGCTGGTCCATACTGTGTGGACAGGAATGATGGTGGGGCGCAGAAATTAGAGAAAAGATGATGCATTGCCAATGATTGTTGATACTCTTCTGATTCTTACAGACTTGAGCGCTGTAAAAATTGCTGAGCAGTGGAATTATACTTTCTTTCCAAGAAAGTTAAGACATTTAAGACTTTAGTTGCAGCATTATTTGGGAATATTATTAAAGGTCTGATTTGTAGTTGAGACCAGTAGCCCAGGTACATCTGCACAGATTAGCAAATCCATCCTAAGTGCTGTTTAAAAAGACTTAAAACTTCAAACTTTTGCTAGAAAAGGTAGTCTCCCTTTATATCCCTCCCTTGGGAGTTTCCTGGCTGTTTTCTTGCACTGTTGTTCAGCAGATCTTACAGCAGGCAAGTTTGGTGGCTGAATTAGCAAAAAACAGTTTCAGCTTTCTGCCAGCTGTTCTCTGTAGGTCAGTTTATGGGACAGTAATGTAAATGCAATGACAGCACAAAGAAAACACTGGGGACACAGAACTACAGCAGTAGTCCCTCTTTGTTCTTGGTTCTGCTGGGGCTGAATATGTTTGGAAAGGTGACTGAGGTTTGTTTTTGAAATTAAATTATCATTAAGACTTATCTAAACAATGTTACAGTCATGCAGTTATTTTGGATTGTTCTGTACCTGCTTGCCACAGCTGTTGCCTTTCCATTTGCATTCTATACCCCCTCTTAACTATGAAATCTGAATCTGTTGAGGTTTGCTCCCTGCTCTCCCCTTTTGCCCCTCCTCAGGTGGAAGGGAGGCATCTGTGAAAGCTAGGATTTCTTTGTAAATATCATGTGTAAAGGAGGAGGGGAAAATAGTGATTCACTTGTTTTGGTCCACAGAGAGGAAATCCGTCAGTAAAACCTAATAGCAATAAAGACTAAAACTGTTTATATAAATACATAGAAGCTTCCACAGATCTCCTCTCTGGCACAGGAAATAGTCACGTGTTGCTGAATATGCTGCCAGTTCTGTCCTGAAGTATTGGCCTATCAATATGCCAGCTGTGCTTCTTATTTGCAAAAGAAAGAAATTAATTACCAAAGGTACAATTTTGTTTGCCTCAGTAAACTATCATAACAGTTTTAGCATACTTAAAAGGTGTACTTCTGAGGTGACAGTAGTTGTTCCTGTAAAATATGTCCAGCATGTGATATATTGGGTTATATTTAAACCTAGTGAAAGAGGATTTAAGTTCTGAAATTTTTTTCCTGTAAATTAGGAATTAATTTTGCCTGTGGCCATTTCAACTCCAGTGTAAGTGTTCCTGTCTCATGATGCGTAAAGGCTACAAGAGTCACATGGCATTTTACAGGGTAAGACATTTCCATATAATTTCATTAAATGCTCTGTTTCCTCTTGTGTGTTTCCTTATTCTCCTAATGTTCTTCAAGTGCTTGTGGTATTTATTTAAATAGCAAAATAAGTAAATTTAATTAAATCCACGGTGTGTTCTATGACATAAGTTTCAGACCTAATCTGTGAAGGAATATCCAAAGTGTTTAGAACTGGTATTGTGGATAGACTTCTTAATTCAGAAACACTTATCCTCCTAACTTTCAAACTAGTAGTGATGTGTAATTAAGCACTGTCTTTATTCTGTTTAAGGTAAATATATCAAGGTTGTATGTTGCCTTAATTCTGCCATGTTCTAACTTGGTTTGATCCTGGTGGGCACTTGCTTATTCTCCACCAGTGCGATGGGGGAGAGAATCAGAAACATAAACATGAGAAAAGTCGTGGGTTGAGATAAAGTTCAATAGGGAAAGCCAAAATTGTGCATGCAAGCAAAGCAAAACAAAACAAGGAATTCATTCACCACTTCCCATGGGCAGGCAGATGTTGAGCTATCTCCAGAAAAGCAGGGCCCCATCACACATAATGATGACTTGGGAAGACAAATGGCATCACTGCAAACACTCCTTTCTTCATCCACCTTCCATCATCTTTATATGCTGAGTGTGATCTCATCTAGCATGGGATATCTTTGGGTCAGTTGGTGTCAACTGTCCCAGCTCTGTCCCTTCCAGCTTTCAGATCACCAGCCCGTTTGCTGGTGGGGCATTGTGAGAAGCAGAAAAGGCCTTGGTGCTGTGCAAGCACAGCTAAAACAACCCAGGGTTATTAATATTGTTTTCATCACAAATACAAAACACAACCCCATTACAGGTACTGTGAAGAAAATTAACCTCTGTCCCAGCCAATACCAGTACACTGAGGACTTTGAGCTAGTGCTTTGTATGCAGTGTTTCTCTCCTTCGTGTGTTTGAACAAAGGTAACTACCTATTTTGGCATGTGAATAAAATGGGTAAACAAAGAGTGAAACTTGTCAGGATGTAATTTAACAAGTAAACTATAGGTAACAAGTTTCTTGTTTGTGGCAACACTTTTTTTTTGTTAAACTGTATTTATTTTGATAGTATCCAGATTGTAGAAGGCAGTGAGAAAAAATTGGTTTAGGTTGATAGAGCAGGTCACTGGTGATGGAAACCTTTAGGAACACTTCCATTACTACTTTAGGGTGTGTTTTAACTTGGCATTTGCTGAAAGTTGCATTCACTGTTATTTCTTATATGTTGGAGGGTTTTTGCTTCAGATTCTGAACTCTGTTTTGTATATCCCAGTTTCAATACTAAACATCATTGTTTCATTCGAAATTACAGATTTTTTTTTTTAACTGAAGCATATTTTCCTGTTTAACCATGACAGTGACTCTTGACTAGTCTATTGCCTTCTGGTTTAGACTAGTTCAGATACTTCCTTTCTTCCTCCTAGCATGGGAAAACAGATCAAGACTCTTTACACTTAAAAGTAGTTCTGAAACTGTAAAAAAGGCATTAGTGTCAAGCTCTCCCCTAAGGTTAGAATCTCCATAGAGGAGATTATCCTATGCTACTATTGTCAGTGTAGTATCTATGGATTCTCCGAACAAAGTAGTCCCTGTTGACAAAAGTCAAAATTAGAGTTTGCTTGCATAATTGCTTTAGTTTTACAAAACCACTGTTCTTTCCAACTTGCACAGGCTTTCTGCAATTTTTTTATATAGGTCTCAAAGAAGTAGTTGCTTTGCTCTTGATGGGGTCAAAACACTTTTAGACTGGTTTTGTTACGGTCTTTTTTGTTAATTCCTCTTGCTAAGACGAAACACTTATGGAGGGAAAGATATGTAAACCTGGCATAGTGAAAAAATCATAAGAGCTTAGAGAAGATGTAAATTCCATCTTGTCTGTTGAGGAAGATCTGGTTATTTGTAGACTACTCTGGATTATTGTAAAAGCGTTGCAGTTTTTAATGCTTGACTTCTAAAGTAAATTTATCTGAGAAGCTAGTGTACATAATTTCAGATTATTACTGCTGAATAAAAACTGAGAAGGCTGGTTTTGCCCAACAGGCTGCATGTTCGTGAGTTCTAATTAATATGGGTATGATAGTATGATAGATTTCTAAGCAGAGGAGTTGTTGCTGGATGTAAGAGGACGTAGTTTCAGTACTTCTCTCTCCAGTCTCATCTTTCTTGTACTGGATGCGGAAGATTGTAATGAAATGGTAGTTTCAGTTGCTGGAAGTTTTTGCTTTAATGGTGTAGAACATGAACCTTGCTTAGTTCGTTAAGACCTTCAATGCCTACACAGTAATCCGTCTTTCTCCATGCATTTCTACTGCTTAAACATGCAGCTTTCAAAATCAAACCCAAAGCTGTGATTTGTCTTGGAGCTCCATATGGGCAAGTCTGTTTATATAACTAAAGCAAGTAGTAGCCATTTGCTTTTCACAGCCCACCCAGAGCTGGTCTCACCCTGGTCTCTGTTGGACCTTGGACAGCTTGGCAGTCCATGTCCCCAGCAAATGGGATACTTCTGGCCCTGTCCATGCAGAACCTCGGTTTGGTTGCTGGGGGCTCCCCAGTTGGGGTGCAGTGGAAACCATCTCCCTTGTGAGTAATGTTCAGCAAGACCCTTAACTCACAGAGCTCACCAGTGTCTTTTGTTGATAAGTGTTGCTTGTGGGTATTCCTGACTATTCTTGCAGTGTTTGCAGCACAATCGTTAAAACTGGTTGATTGAAGCCCTCTTTTGCAAGACACATTCCTTTTGAGACTTGTAGGGACTTCAGATGGTTCCTCTACACTCCTTCTCTTTTGTCTGAGTGTTTCTGTAGTTGCTATGACTTGCACAGAGGTGTTCAGTTTGTGATAATTACCATATGGTTAGGATGATTATGTCTTTCCAGGGTTTCAAGGTAAATGATATTCAGAATTTCATCTTAATAGATGACCAAACTCAGGAGAGAAATGGTGCACAGAACTCTTTCAGATCTTGGTTAGAACAACCTCCCCAAACTGTTCAGTTTATGTAGCTATTTATTTTGGGCTGTGACTGATAATTTCAAAAACCTCTTCTATAAGGAATTATTTGTCATAATTTTCTCTGCTGTCAGTGAGGAAGAAGGTGCATCTTTTTGCATCTTCTTGCCCCAGAAGGTTGTCAACTTCCCATATAAAGTTGGGTCAAATAGCCTAACGATTAAGAAACATCAAGATCTGCATAGGTGCTGGGTATTATCATTGTGTTTGTTTTTTGTTCTTGTCTGCTTCCCCTGCCCTACCCTCATAAACTTTAATTTTCACTGAGAAGCTGTGCAGCTGCTGTAACTATACACTCTTGAATACAGAAGTTCCTAACTTCCAGCTAGTGTGAGTAATTTGGTTTGGGGTTTTTTTTTCTTAAATTGGAACAATTTTGTTGATACTTAGAAAACCCTGCAATTGGTAGAAACCTTAAAAAATACAACAAAAAATACATAGAAAAAAAAGTAGAACCAGCAAAAACCCCGAAACCCAGAGATGCTTCAATTTACAGGACTGTACTTAGATTAAAAGTAGGTACCCCTTAGCAGGGAACATGCTGAGGTTTGCAGAACCTCTGCCTGCTGCCATCAGTCTGTGCGGTCACCTTTGCATCCTGATTCGGTACTGTGTGGTGAAGCCCAGTAGGAGCCTGTGACATTGTACCTTTCTGAGGGGTATGCTCTAAGTTAGTCCTCACAGGGAGAAAAGTGGCTCTAGTTTCTCTGGTTGCCAAGAGTAAAATTGTTCATAGTGTTGTTGAAGTGCTCTGCTCTAAAGAGGCTTTCTTATTTTCCCCAAGGGGAGAGGAATCCATGGGTCTCTTTCCTTGTATAGAATGGTTTGAGTCGGAAAGGACCTCAAAGTTCATCCAGTTCCAATGCCCCTTCCATGGGCAGGGACACCTCCCACTAGACCAGGTTGCTCAGAGCTCCAGCCAGCCAGGTCTTGAACACCTCCAGGGATGGGGAATCCACAGCCTCTCTGGGAAAACTGTACCTCACCACCCTTATAGAAAAGAATTTTTTCCTAATATCTAACTGGAACCTGCCCTCCTTTAGGGCCATTCCACCTTGTCCTATCACTCCATACCCTTGTGCAAAGGTTCTTTACAGCTTTCTTCTAGTCTCCTTTAGGTCCTGGAAGGCTGCTCTGAGGTCTCCCTGAAGCTTTCTCTTCTCCAGGCTGAGCAGCACCAGCTCTCTCAGCCTGTGTTTGTAGGAGAGGTGCTACTGTCCTGTGTGACCAACTTAATGGCTTTCCCCAGGGCTCCTTCCAACAGGTCAAAGTATTTGTTGTGCTGAGGATCCCAGAACAGGACACAGCACTCAGGTGGGGTCTCACTAGAGCAGAGCAGAGGATGAGAATCACCTCCCTTGGTCTGCTGGCCATGCAGCTTTTGATTCAGCTCAGGACACATTTGACTCTTCGTGCTGCAAGCGCGCATTGCTGGGTTACAATGAGCTTCTTGTCCACCCACACACCCAGGTCCTTCTCCACAGGGCTACTCTCAATCCATTCTCAGCCCAGTCTGTACGTGTGCTTGGGATTGCCCCAAGCCATATGCAGGACTTTGCACTTGGCCTTGTTGAACCACATGAGGTTCACGCAGGCCCACCTCTTAAACCATGAAACTCCCTGTGGATGGCATCCCTTACTGCAGTGTGCTCACCACACCACACATCTTGGTATTGCTGGAAAAGTTGCTGAGGGTGCACTTGACCCCACTGTCCATGTTACTGACAAAAATGTTAAAAAGGATCAGCTCCAATACTGACCCCTGAGGGACATCACTCATCACTGTTCTCCACTTGGATATTGAGCTGCTGACTGCAGCTCTTTGAGTGAGGCCATCCAGCCAGTATTTTATCCACTAAGTGGTCCATCCATCAAATCCATGTCTGTCCAGTTGAGAGCCAAGAATATTGTGGAGGACAGTGTCAAATGCTTTTCACAAGTCCAGATAGGTGATGTCTGTTGCCCTTCTCTCATCCCCCACTTCTGCAACCCCATCATAGAAAGCCAGCAAATTTCTCAGGCATGATTTGCCTTCAGTGAAGCTACTGCTGACTGTCCCAATCACCACCTTATTTTCTATGTGCTTTAGCTTAATTTAAAGAAGAATCTGTTCCATTATTATGCCAGGCACTAAGGTGAGACTCATCAGCCTGTGATTGCCTGGGGCTTCCTTATTTCTTTTTTTAAAATGGGCATTCTATTTCCCCTTTTCCAGTCAGTGAGAACTTCACTAGACTGCCATGACTTTTCAAATATGATGGATTAGCTTAGCCACTTCTTTGGCCAGTTGCCTCAGGACCCATGGATGTATCTTACCAGGTTCCATGGACTTGTGCACATTCAGGTTCCTTAGATGGTCTTGAACTTGATCCTTTCCTGTAGAGGGAGGTTCTTCTTTTTCCCAGTTCTCGCTTTCACCCTCTGCAAATTGGGCAGTGTGGCTGTAGCACTTGCTGGTAAAGACCTAGGCAAAATAGTCACTGAGTCCCTCAGCCTTCTACACATCCTGGGTAACCAGACCTCCCATATCTTTCCTCAGAGGACCTATGTTTTTCCCAGTCTTTCTTTTATTAATGATGTGCCTAAAGGAGTTTTATTTTTTACCTTTAATGCCCTTGGATAGATCTACCTCTGCCAGTACTTCAATTTTCCTTACCAGATTCCTGGCTGTTCAGACAATTTCTCTGTATTTTTCCCAGGCTATCTGTCCTTGCATCCATCCTCTGTGAACTGTTTGTGTTTGTTTGTCCAGGAGCTACTTGTTCATCCATGCAGGCTTTCTGGTGTTCTTCACTATTTCCTGAACTTTGTAGGGATACATTACTCTTGAGTCTTTGAATATCTGCAGCTCTATTGAGCCCTCTTTTCTCTAGGGCTCTATCCCACAGCACTCTACCAAGGGAACCCTTGAAGAGAGCATAGTTTGCTCTCCTCATGTCTGAGGTAGTGAGTTTGCTGTGCACCTTCCTGGCTGCCCTAAGGATCTTGAACTGAAGATCAAGTGTATTTTCTACCTCTTTAATCATCTTGTTAAATTTCTTTTGATGATAATGATAATGATAATAATAATAATAATAATAATAATAATGTAGGTTCCGTTTTGTACTGCTGGTACCAGTTGTATTTTCTAAGTTTTGAAGAGCTGCATCTTCTCGTAGTTCCTCAACATCACATGCTAGAGAAACTTTGATATTAATCATACTATTAGAGGAAAGTGCCCTGACAAATGTCCTGAGAGAAGTGGTGGTTTACCCCTCTCATTCTTACATCTTTCCTGGGGTTGAAGTGGCTGTGAGGATGATGGCTTATAGTGGTTTGCTTTAGAAGCTGAAAACCATGGTAGTTGATAAACCATGTTTTGCTCTTATGCCTATACAAAAGAGATGCACGTCCTTATTTAGAAATACTGCAAACACATTACTAGGTACAGTATTTCCAAAATGCGCTTGCTGAAAGATGGGTGATTGGTTCTTAGGTGGAGCATGCAGAGCAAGAACACTTTATACATGATATGGGAATTGTTTATGCCTGGAAATTGTTCTTTTGGGGTAAATTATTCAGGAAACTGGGTCACCAGACAGCTACAGACTACCCAAACACATTGGTCATGTACAGGTAAGAGACTTGAACATATCCATTATTTGTGTGTAATGGGTACCAGAATAGTGCTACTATATAACACTTAGGGTGCTATGACTTAAATTACTGTGTGGATTAAACAGATGAAGGTGAAGTTTATTTTTCTCCTAATGTTAGTAATACTGGGTGGGTGGAGGTTCATTGTTTGTTTGGATTTTAAATTTTTTTTCTTTTCCCTATATTTTTTTAATGATTCTGGCACCTGATGCTGAGAACTTGAGTCTGAATTTTGGCTGAATTTATAAGCTGGATGCCTGTGGCACTTAGTATGTATGGTCTAGCATTTGTGCAGGTGTTGTGGTAGCTCTTTCATGCAAATAATGGGGAGCAGAATAAGTTTTAAGTCCGTTACCTTGGATTCTTTCTCCAGTGTGCACTTCAAGATGACCTCACTTTAATCTCTTATAAATGTGACTACTTGTGATATTTCCCTTGCTGCTGACCAGATGGTGATAGTAATGACTGAAAAATAAGCTCCCTTCCACATTGAATGGAATTTATCAGCTGCTGCTATTTGACAGGGTTGGGAGGGAATGTGTTGTAAAAAGATGCTGACTGGCAGTTTGCTTCTTCCATCATTGTTAAAGACAGAAGTTCCATGGGACAAGAAGTTGGTTGGATGTTTCTTTGATATGGAAAGTGAATCTTTTTATCCTTCTTGATCGTGTTTTAATGCTATGGGAATTCCACTTCAAAATGTGTAAAACAAAGCTGGTATTAAGAAGAGTAAATGCTTGAGAATCTTTTCCTCTTCCCTTAGGCTTCATAAAGAGATGGACTAAAGGCTTATTTTTACATTTGCTTTTAATAATTTGATTTTTTTTAAATGTAAGGATTTGCAGATTTTACCAAAATATTAATATTGTATTCAATAATATTATAAATACTTCAGAGAACACAATTCAAATGTTCTTTCTTAGAAGGTCAAAAGTAGCATCTCTAAAGAAAAGATATAATGTAGCTGCTTCTCATTTTTAAGAACTGACAATATCCTCTAAATGGCTTTGTCTTGCATATTTAGGTAAAGATAAATATTTCAAAATAATGAGTCTTTTTTTCCATGGATATTGTTTCTTGGATAATGTTAATTCAGTTAGCTCTACTGTATTTTTAAAGAGTTGGTAATACCCCAGCAAATAACATTACAGACCTATTAAATATATATTACTCTTTATTTTTTGCAGTTGAAGACTATAACTTTAGTTAGCAAGAAGTAGCTTGTGAATTTGTCAGTCTTGAGATATGTAGTGTGTGTCTTGACTATTTATATAGATATGCCACTGAGTTCTCAATCAAGAAGGAAGAAATGGCAGAGGTTTGGGGTTTTTTCATACATGTCACCCTGTTGGAAAGAGTGAAAAACAACAAACTTCTACTTCCAGTATGAAAATCTGGAGGAAGTAGTGAATTTTATTATTATTATTCTTAGGTAATCATGTGTGTGATTTTAAAGGTTTCCATGTGCTTCAAAGAGTAAAAGGCTTGTGCGTAGTGCCAGAAATTTATTGAGAGGTTATTTCTGTCATTTGGGGAGGAACGTTTCAAATCTCATTCTTCATATGGCAGTGGTCCTATTTATCTTCCTGGTCTCTCTGTTCTATGAAGAGTTACAGTGGCTATGGTTGCTTCTCTGCAGTTTGGAGGGTCTGAAGCTGGAGAGAAGAGGTACCTTGTCCTGTCTTCTGTGATTCATTGTTTGTGGGGGGCAGAGTTCCTCACTGCTCATCAAAAATTAATGCTAAGTAGTTTCTTACTAAAAGAAAAGCAGCAATAGACTAAATAATGTCATCTAAAGATTGATATTTCTAAAAAGGACATATCATTAAAAGGAAAAGAAATTAATTGGAGTTTTTATAAAAGAGAGAAGAACAGAACTAAGACAGCATAGACCTTAAGTATTTTTTAAATGACCATGAGGTGTCAGTGTACATCCAAAAAGAAACGGGTGGTCAAAACTTCTGAAAAAATGGTTGATTGCCTTTATTTCCTAGAGCCTGGAATAATCTCTAGGGGAGCAGGTTACAACAGCTGAGTCAAGGCTATAAAAACTTATAACTGCGTGACTTAAAGGTTATGTTTTCATAGTTATGTGGTGTTTTTTAACTAAGATGTATAAGTTTATTGATGTATTTCTAGACTCTAGTTTAGCTTGCAAACCAGTTCATGAGTTCAGTGGTGCTCTCTCTTCATTGCCCTGTATTATGAGTATGCTGGTTGCATGAGGTGTTTTCTGGGGAAGACACTCCACAGCTTGGTATGTAAGATATAATCAAATAGGACTATTCCTAACCATAATGCTGACATTTTGTTACTAAAGTATTCCTAACATATTTATATTTTGTAGAAATCTAGTATTTGTTTTTCATAATAGTATTATAAAATAAAAGTTGTCTTGCCAAGAAGAGGTAGGAAACAGTTGGGTGTAATATGCCCTGTGGCCTTGTTTTTGCCACAAAACTTGACCAAATACTCTCTCTTTTTATACCCACTTATTCACTGAGTGAGGTTTGGTTATTTGTAGGTGCTAAGATACCTAATCCTATAGGACTTTTAGAGGCAAGGAGGTATAGAAGTTAATTTTCTTAATATTTTGAATAAGTAATATGCAGCTCATGTGTCTTGTGTATTATGTATTGTGTTTTGATACCATCTTTCTGATTCTCTACGATAATATTCCTTTATAATGCAATTTGCTGGCTCTTAGGAATGCCAAAATTTATTTTGCAAGTTCTCCTCTAGGTGTCGTCTTAATTGAATAAATCACCAATTGAAGCCAGTGTTAGGAAAATTTTGGAAGACGTGAAGCCCAAAATAATCCTGATTGAAAGAATACAAAACTCCCCCAAATGCACAAACTTTAGATCATGTATGGAAAATTGTGTAAAAGTTTTAACTACCTCATTGTGCTTGTATTTAATACATAAATTGCTTGTTTGTGGATTCTTGATACATAATTGGTTTCGTCTGCTTTTTTTGAAGTCTGGGCCCTAAAATTTTCTAATATTTTTTTAATAAAACCATATGCTTTAAAAATACTGTTAGTACTTTAGGGACAGTTTGATTAACACAATCTGTGAAATTTCTATGTTGCAAAATGTTTTGTTAGGTTTTTTTTAAAGGAGATATACTAGGAGCAATTTACATGTTGAATCATGGGAGAAACTTAGAATTCTTTACATAACTGTGGTTTTGTGTAATTGGAAAAAATTTAAGGAGTGATATACTTGGTTGTAATAGTGTCCAAGTTTGGAAAAGTTTTAAGTATCATGAAAACTGTTTTGAGATAATTTAAGGAAAATACAAGGAATGGAATAGTTCTGATACATGGTTGATTAGGGGAGCTCAGTTGATGGGTGTGGGTTTGTAAAGCCCCGCACTGTTGCAGTGAGCAGCTGGAATGCTCCCACTGCTCTGTGGCAGCTACAGGCCCATGGTGAGCTGGCTCACACAGTTCACCAGCAAAAAAAAAATGTAAACAGGGGCAGTTGGGTCATACAAGTTGCCTGTGCTGGCTCAGGAAAGGGATGTGAATGTGCAAGGATCATGTGGGGAAGGGAGGAGTGAAGAGTCTGTCTGGTGACCAGCAGTTAAAAGCAGAATAATACACTTTTTCAAATGTCACTTAAAATAACCCCACCAAACCAACCTACAAATAACAGATTACTAGGGTGGTAAGAATTTAATCAGCGTTCTAAAATAATACTCTGTTGCATTTTATGAAATTTCATTTGGCAATAGACTTTTTAAGGAAAGTGCTTTTTAATCTTCTAAATACAGAATTGAAAAATTGATAGGAAAAGTAACTAAGGAGTGAAGGTTGTGTACATGCTTTTATCCTGTAGTGATGTGTAAGAGCCCTCCTGAGAGTTGCTTCCCTTGTGGGCAATGTGGGGAGAGCTCCTTGGAAGGTTTGCAGCAGGCAGGGAAGATTTTTGTCTGCAGCTGTGTTTCTCCTTGCTCAGTTTAGGAAAAGCCACATCTAGTTTGGCAGCTGCAGAAGTTTTAGATGAGCTCTCTCGTCCTGTAGTAGTGCCTGTGTGTGTGTGAGAATATGTGGATTTTATCCAGCTGTGTTTTATAGAGTGTTTTCAGTTGCCAGAAAGGAGTTTTTTCTTGGACATGAGGGAGGTGTAAGGGGTTCCTAAAAACTTCTAGGAAGTTTAGCTTTCCTCAGGCAGCAAATCCTGATGCTTGAGGCAGCTATTGACACACACTATTTTAAAGACTGTCAAAATCATTTGTGTACAGTGACACTGACTGTTTACATACTGGAGAAAGAAAAAAAAAGTGGTATCCATAGCAACTGGGAATAATTTTGCTCACTTATGTGAGTTCCTGGTGTGTATGGAAACGAAAATTTCACATGTGAGCAAGCTAACTAAACTGTGGCTTCTGTGGTCACAATCTATTCCTATCTACCCAAAACTGAATTGAAAGTATTGCATTAGTGCGAATGCTATATGCATTTTTAGTATTATAATAGTTAAATATTTATGTAAAAGTTTGTTCCAACTCTCATAACTCTTCTGCAAGAGAGAACTGATTTTGAAAAAGTTTTCTTTAAAAGAAAACTTAAATCTTCTGAAAAAATGTAATGTATTCGGGACCTTTCCGTCCCAAACTCCATCCCGGGAAAAACGCCCTCACCATTAAAGTGTGCCCCCCTTTTTGCCTCTTCTGTCCCTGCAACAACACCCATCCCTGGGTGGAACAGGGAGGAGGGCAGGCAGATTGTACCATCACATGACTAATGAATAGGAAAATCTGAACAGAAACTTTTAAAGGCCACAGTTTTTCTGTTCTCTTTTAGAGCTATGAAATAATTCAGCATCTTCCTCCCTTCAGTATTACGGACTCACTCAACTTTCTACTAGGAGAGTTTCAGTGGTGACAAAAGTATTGAATAGGTATTTTGAAGAAGGAGATTTTGTAGTTGTTTTATTCTTGACAAAATCAGAGCTTTGTTTTGAATAGCAGAAATTGTGTGGTCCTCTTAGAAAATATATGCTGCTACCACTGTGTCATTCTAAATAGTTTCTTCTAGATAATGCATTTTAGTTCTTTTATTTATCAGACTGAGTGAATAGCAGACATACATTTGAAGCTGAGTGAAATTTCCTTCCCTAAGATGGTCAGATTTGGAAGTGTTCTCTTCCTGATGCTGCCCTTCTAGTAGAGGTAAAGCAGCCTGTACTGTATAGTTGCTCCTATTTAGGTTTTATCTTTGTTCCTCAGTCCAAGCTATGTTATTTCCCCTTTTGGTCATTTAACCACTGGAAGCCAGTGAGTGCTGTTTAACACTCATTTAGATGCATTGCTCTGCTCTGGTTCTTAGTTTTTCACAGGGTATTCATTACTTCTCACTCTTAATTGGTTATGTCTTCTTGCCTTTATGATTGGATTTACATTTTGTTAGTATTTGCTGCTAGAATAACACAACTGTGAGCCCAAGCAAAACATGGACTAAGATAAAACCCTGCTAATATTGCTGAAATGAGGCAGGTAATGGACTGTTTGCTGTAGCAGCATATCGAAGCTGATTCTTGCAAATACTGCTAAAATCAAACTTAAATAAGCATAATTAGTAGCTGGAAGTCGGTGAGCTTTCTGACCTTGGCTAGCTGAGATAGATCCACTGAACTTCTTGGATTTTGTGCTTTGGGAGGAGGTGGGGGGGCAAAATAAAAAAACCACCCCAACTCCTTCCTTTTTACTAATTTTCTGACAGTTGAATTTCTGTTGAAAGCGGGTCTGTCACTGTTGTTTATTTTTTTGAATAGGCAACTGCTATTTGTTACTTGAGAAAAGCAACTGGTTCTGGAAATGTTCTAAACTGATGTGAGTCATCACTGAAGGATTTAAATAGTTGAATGTGATGTTTGTTTCCTCCCTTCCATGGCTCAAAATGGTATGAATCATTTTTTTTAGGGTTTCCCAGATAATAGTCTGAGTGGAAGTGGTATGTGTTTCTGACTCAAGTTCCTAAATGTTGATGGAGCACTCCCAACCACTGCTGATTTTGGTCATTTGGGAATTCCATAGGAACTTCTGACAAATGTATAAAAGTAAACATTTTGTAACTATGGCAACTTACCCACAAGGATTGATGTGGTTGGTGACATAAAACTTTGAACGTCCTCTTCTGACTGGCACAACTGACTTGACTTTTCTCTCTAAAATGTGTTAAGTGGTATAGGATAAAAATTCAGTCATAAGAATTGCTTTTCAAGTGTGTAGAATGTCTTGTAGAATGCTAGAATTTGTGTTACATTTTTATGTGGCTGCCTGCTACTGTTCCTCTCTTCCAAAACTGAGGTGTTTTTATGAACCCATACCTCCTCTGCAGTTTCATATGTTCTTAGCCGATTTCAGGTTTCCTTCTTCTTTCTACATAAATTAGACCATCAGAAAAGATAAATACTCCAGTGTTAACTGAAATGGTGCTGAAAAAGTTAGTTAGCTAGTGAATTTTACAGGGGAAAGAAGAGGGGAAAAGGAAAAGAATGGGCACATCTGTGTTAAAGAATGGTATTAGGAGGATAACCTGGATACGACTTGGAAAGGACTAACTGATTTGTCTGTCATCAAACACACTGCAATGAAAGATTTAATATGCCATCAATATAGTGGAGATTGGGATTGAATCAGAGTGGTTACTCACCATAGGCAGCAGAGCAATTCTCATTTCTAGAAATCTATCTGACTACCATTTTCTTCTTCAGAAGCTCAACAGCATGGCAGCCCAGCAGAGTTTTAATGAGGAAATTATAAACTTTATGCCAGATTTCTTGGCTCCGGTGAGAACCTCCTCATTTTCAGTCTCAACACCAGCACTGTCCAGTGCTGAATCTGGGTATTTTGCATTGTGCTGCCTTTAAGGGGGTTTCCAGCCTTCCAGCTAAAGAACCAAGGTTAGAAAAAGAGCAAAGGATAAAGGTTATTGGTTTACAGCCCATCCAGCTAAATGAGCCTCTCTGGGAAAGCTAAGCCCTACAGACCAATTGTAATGTGTTCCTAATCATCTGCTGGAGAAACAGCAGTTTATTCAACCATAAAAGCATACAAATCCAGGGAAATTGGGACTTGTTCTTTTCCCATGTAGCAATGAAATACCACACTCAGGTTTTTTTTTTGAGTAAGCAGCTGCCAGGTGAAAATTGCTTCTTTTCCTTGGGATACAAACATAGAGACTTGGTTTCAGTGCATCAGAGACAGAAGAAGCCTGTTATGCCATACATTAGAAAATCTCAAGGAATTCTGGTATTCAAGGATGCAGTCTCTGAGAGGCTTCTGGTGCTTTTGTGTGTTCTAGTGTCTGTCCTTGAATCCCATACGCTGTTAACAAACGCCTTTATTCCTACTGAAGAGGGAAGAGCAAACCTATTGCATGGTGAAAAATAAGGCAATGTTATGTTGACCTTCTGTGATGTGGGCATGTTTTTCTGTAA
This sequence comes from Catharus ustulatus, assembly GCF_009819885.2. Classification (NCBI taxonomy): domain Eukaryota; kingdom Metazoa; phylum Chordata; class Aves; order Passeriformes; family Turdidae; genus Catharus; species Catharus ustulatus. The sequence continues at coordinate 36,578,417 of NC_046221.1, read as the reverse complement.
TGTATAATGAGTTTGATTCTTTTTTTTCTCTGAAGGAGCAGTACTGCAAGAAGAAATTTTCAAAGAGGAATTATGTAAAATCAGCACTTCCTCTGTTCATCTTGAGCGTGACTATAGATCAGTAGAAAAGTAGATCAAAGGAGATGTACTAATTCTTCTCAGTGTATGCGTGTGCCCACAGGCCCAAAGGGAATTCTCTTGGTTGCTTTACCAGCTACCCTAATATAATTTAGTAGGATCATATTTTATTTTAGTTATAGGAGTGTGTACAGTATTGGTATAAACACTTTCAAAGCAAGGTGATAGATGATATAAAACTATGATGAGGAATTCTGCAATTGTTCATTTGCTCCAGCCAAGCTAGCTGTTTGTTCTCCCTGGGAAAATGTAGAAGCATTGTTCCCTGAAGCATCAGACTGTCAGTGCCAGCTGTGACAGTGGGTTGGTCTTCCAGTGTGTCTGGGTTGTTATTTTTGCTCTGCTCTTGATGGCGTTCCTGTCCAGCCTCACCTCCCAGCAACGGACTGGGTGTGCTGGGAGAGGGTGGTTGACATGTGGAAGAGCAAACGGGGACTGCTGAGACTGAACCTTTGATTTTTGTTTTGTTTTCGTCAACTCTGCTTTCAGAGCTGGTGCACACAGCTGAAATTGCTGCCCTCAGTAGTTATTCCTGGAAGGACACCGTGGTGGTTATTGTAATTGATACCATTTTTAGTGCCAAAACCCAAAATTGGCTGTGGACTTGACCTGATCTGAGCTGGAAGGAGCTAAGGAGGCCAGAAGAATTGCTCCTATCAGTTTCTTTTCTGCCTTTGCTCTGTCAACAGGTGGAAATACTTCTAACAAACCTGTGGGCTTTGCTTTTTGTATTATGAAAACATTTTTAAAAGCTGTCATGCTTGCAAAAACCTTAAGTGTACAACTAATAATTTTGTGTTTGTGTGGGTTTAACAAATGTTGAAGTGTTTCACCTGCTTCTCTCTTTGACTAAGCTGATATTTTAATACAATATCTTTTCCATTTTCCAACAGAAGTCATCTTCTCTCACTTACCTTCTCGCAAAGAGACAACCTGTCTTCGGTCCAAAATCCACACCACCATCTTTGCTTGTCTTCTTGGATGCAAACTTACATTAACTATTCATAACAATGTATGTGGATAGGTGCACCTTTTTGTGGTCTCTCTTTCCTGAAGCAGGAGTTGTTTTGACTTCTAGTCAATTTTACAATTTGACAATGCCACCATCAGACTTGTGTGGCTGTTATTTAGAAAAGCTGTTGGATGTAATAGCTGCCTTCTGTTTCTCAAAAGACGGAGGGGTGGCTGCTGTTGGGTGCAGCTGATAAATCTGAGCACACAAGTTTTCTACAAAGTACCTTAAGACCATGATTCAGACAAACTGGAGGTCTTCTTTTATGTACTGTGTGTTAATGTAAGAATGAATTGTTGATTTTGGTTACAGGGTTGTACACTGAAAGTGGACAAGGTACCTCCTCCTGTCAGTGAATTTAAATCTGGCCTAAAAGGAAAGTGTGCTGCGTGATATCCTAGCTAGAAAACATGTTAGAAGATTCAGGACCCTCATATTTTCTTTTAAGAGAAATAGGAGTTGCATTTGCTTTTCTGGTTTTGTTCTATGGACTGTTTGGTTGCTAGACTCTATATTTTGGATGTCAGAGATAATTTTTTAAGGTATTTACTTACCTTGCACTATGATGACTGTATGGTCCTTCAGCTAAGAGTTTGCAGGTGTATTGTTCAGATATATAAAAGAGATGTCTTCTACAGAAAATGGCTTATTAGACTTGTAACACTTTCAAGGTGTTTTGATCACGTATTTTTAACATGCTATAGGGTGTTTAAGTATACAAGTGAATTTTGTCTGGATCACAGACATTTTTATTTATTAATTTTTCTTATGTTGTTTCAATTGAGAAAAGTTAGAATGAATGCTGGATTATTTTTCTTCTTTGTATTAATTTCAGTTTCAGCTGAAATGGCGTTTCAGATACTGGATTTTACTAATTGCCATGTGTTCAAAGATAATATGTGACTATATGAAATAGTTCTTTAGATTAACAGAGCCTGTATAATTGCATGAGAAAAAGTAGGAATTGCCTATGGTATCATGAGGTGCAAGCAGAGCTATTTTGCTTGTCCTTAGAAGCAGAACGGTGGAGTGCAGGGGTTAAAACCATTCTGCAGATGCTCTGGAATAAACAGAACAAAACTGGGAAAAAAGGTATTAATTTCTTGCTTTAGACTGTTCTCTTTCCTGACTCCACCTCATTCCCTTAGGAGTGGGGAGGAAGCAGCAGAGGAGCTCAGATGAGTGACTCATGAGAAGTATGCTAGAAGTATTGTAACTTATATTCGTGGTGATGCTGAACACTCATCTCTGTCTGTATGTAATAAAATCAACTTATACTGACACAGGGGCATGCCTGTTTACTTAGAGCTGTAGCTGTTAAAAGCAATCTTTGTCTTCTGAAGAAATAAACAGATTAGGTGTTTGCCTTACAGAGTTGATATATGACTTGGTTCTAAGTTTTTTCATTTTTACTGGAACCTGAGAAGACAATTTTCTTCCTTTCCTAGATCGTTTTAATCATACAAAATATTACCTGAAACCATTTGGATTAACCTCAGCCCAGAAAAAAAACTTGGTAAATGCTGGTTGGCAAGAGAGAAATCTTTATTTGAGTAGATTCTTTGATACTGAATGGTTTTTGGTGTCATCAGCAGTGCTGCTACAGTCTTCCGCTCATTTGTTCCTAGAGAAGAGGGCAGATCTATAGAAAAGGTTACTATTTTTAGGTGATTCAGAGTTCATGGTTTTTCTGTCTAGTGTTGATGGCAGACATCTGTGTTTTAACCTACAGGTTGTAAAAAAAATATATTCTCTTTATATGCACCCATTAAAGCCTCTTGAAACTTGATTTACTTAAAGACAAGTATAGTTTGAAAATTACAACGCCTTTTTTTCCTTACAGCTATCATGTCAACAAAAAAACCCCTTTATTTTCACAAAAATGCTTATCATCATTGTACTTCTTAAAATTTGAGAATTAAGTGTGGAAGTCTTTGCTGACAGATCTTGTGGAGGTCATCAGATCACCACTCAAACCCCTGTAGACATGGCATTCTTTTTAAAAGTTAGGCCATTTTTGAGCCTTCTTTCTTACATCTCATTTCATAAGCTTTCTTATTGGAAATAGATGACATTTGGTGAAGATGGATGGTGATGACCTGCTGTCTTCAGTTATTTTGAGTTTAATTAATATAAACTGAGATGCAATGTTCTTTATACCTTTGCAAAGTTCTGTTATGATTCCTAAATTAGTCTCAGGAACAGAAGCTTAAATTAATCATCCTGAATTTCCTCTGCTTTCATTCTCTGTTACTATTAACTCTTCTACACAGAAAATTGTTAGATAAGCTGCTGAAAAATTGAAACCTTAGTTTGGTTTCTCACAGTAGAATTCTAAGCAGCTTTTGGTTTATAGAAGACCTTGTAGGTGACATTAGAAGCTGCATTTTGTACACCAGAAGATACTTTGGCTTTTTTGAAGTTGAAAGAAGAGGTGATTAGAGATTCTGTTTGTATTGAGGTGAAGGCACAGCTTTTGGTTGAAGGGGATGTAAGGGGGAAATGCTGGTTAATTGTGAGCAAAAATTAAATATCCAGAAGTGGGTTTTCCTTTGGTTATGGAAGCAATTACGTACACACAGTCCTATAGTGAGCAGGGTGTTTTTGCTTACTTACGTGGTTTAGAGTCAGAAATCAATATAATATTGACCCATTTGTGTTGATTCTCTTTCTAATGCAAGCTGTGACATGCTGGCTTTTAACTCTTTGCAGTAATGACACAATTCAAAAATGTACAATGTTAGGTGAGATACATGTTAACTTGCTCTTGGAAATAGTTTATATTTATAGTATTATAATTATATCTAAGATCACTAACATAATTATCAGAGTAAATTAAAATGTTCTGAATTTTCACAATTAACTGAGCGTGAAAGTGTACTTTTTAAGGTAACTATTGAATTTCTACCTGACTTTGAAGTAATTACAAAGGTAAAAAATGGACCAGGTTTAGATAATTTGAACTGAATTAGGCATTATCTCTATCTAGCAATGTGTCTAGTTGGTAATTCCAAAGAAAGCATATGGAACCCTTGGCATTTGCTTACTGTATAAATGTACTGACTCTTGAAAAGTGTTCATTTACACTGAACATATGGGCTTAGCTGGAAAACCATTATCTAGGAAGTGTATGTGTATCACAGGAAGCTTGAGTATGCGTTTTTCCAGTATTTTGCTTTTTCAATCTGATTTTTTTTTAAAATGCATGTTTTGTTATGCAAACAAGCTGCAGTGTCTGTTCCTTAGGGCATTTTTCACAAATAGAAAGCAAGCTCTTTTCTATGTTGTGGTTGTTGTGTTCCATACCAGATAGTAGGGTGTTGCAATAACTGAGCTTTAAGGGTGTCCGCAGTATATTAGAACTAGTTCTGCTGTGGCCAAGAGCACCATGAGTTGTCTTACGTACTTATGTGAATCTGTTGTTGCTTTTTAATAAATGGCTGAAATGCTAAAACAAAGCAATGTGGTGTACAAATCATTGCTCTTTTGTAATTAACACCAAAAGTATGAGATTTCAAAACAACTAGATTCTATGTAATGAACAGAATATATTTATAAAGGTATTTGTTAGTCTTGAGAAATTTTAATCTGAAATGTCATGATGAATCAGAATCTGGTGCTATATTCTGCCAGGCCAGGACTCTTGAAGTCAGGGAACCCTTGGCCAAGGTACTCTTTTGCACTTAAAAAACTTTCACCTGCATAAAGTGTAAGAGAGAAAGGGAGGTATTTAAGCAATTTATTGTGTTGCAGTGAAGCTGCTGTAGACATTTTTGCAAAAGAGTTCATGTAAGCTTTACCTGCCTGTGACCCCCAAAGGTGGGAATTCAGTATGTCTATTTATATCCAAACCATTTACACACCATTTAAACTTGTCTTTCTCTCTGCCTGGATTTCTATGTGAAACCTGAGTGCAAGAGCTATAAACTTGCTCACCATTGACAAATTCTGCTCTTAGCTGCCACTGAAGGACATCAGAATTGCCTTCCTGCTGCACAGCAAGAGCAAAAACCCTCCCTCTGTTCCTGTAACACTGAAGCTTATCCAGCAACTTTTGACAGAAGCCATTTACATAATACACCCACGAGCCAGCACCATTTAAGCAGATTCAAGCTGAAGTATTTATTCAGCAAGTTGTAGGGCTTCAGATTAGACTTCATTATTATGGTATATTTTAATAATATTGTATTTAAATTACACTTGATGTAATATTTTTTTGAAGTTGAGGTTGTGTTTGCCTGTACTAATTGCAAAAAACCCCACGGGTTTGGTCATTAATAGTGTCTTTTTAATAGTCAGCCTATTGCTTTAAGATTTTTCTTTTAATTTAATTTTCAGAGGATTTATGTGTTGCATTTGTTGTCCTCAATGAGTTAAGTGGGGACTGTTTTGCTGCCCTGACCAGTGCCATATGAAAGCAGTTAAAAGTGCTGGAATTGTTTATTGCCTAAAGTGTAGTTAGTCAGCAGGGCCAGTACACCACATTTCTTTGCGGCTTTTAGTGGAAAATATTAAACAGTCGCTCTTTCTTCAGTTATAGAATTTTTACGTTTTCAGCTGCGTTAGTCACCGAACTGGCGCAGACTGCAAAGACTGCCCCCAAAAAAAGCAAAAGGCGGGTTTTTTTTGGTGCCAGAGGAAGTTGCCCTGGGAGCGGTGGCTGGTGGCTGGTGAGTTGACATATGAGCATTACGAGGCATTTCAGCCTGGCAGGCTGCATCGCTGCTGCTCGGGAGCTGCTCGGGACGCCGCTCCTGCCGCCTCGGACAGCCCAGCTGCACTCTGAGCTTTACGAGCCGATCTGCTGCTTGTGTAATTTAATTTGTCAAGGAAAAAAACCTGATAAGCAGAAGCTCCAACTGAAGAGGAGAACCAGGTTGGCGCAGTGACAGATGTTCGGATAAAGAAGTTGGCTCAGAGAAGATGTACAGAGTCTGATTTTTTTCTCCCCCTTTTTTTTCCTCCCTCTCAATCTGAATGAAGACTATCATGGGAACTGCACTCACATGGTGATCAAAAGAAACACTTGAGCGATGAACTGCTTTTGCAGAAATCGTCTAAGGCAGTAATTTGAGCTTTTGTGTGCAGTAACTAGCTTGTTTAGCTGAAGCATTCCTCCTGAATAGTGTTTCTGGTTTACGCATTCCTGATGGAGAAGCCACAGCTACTGCCTGGTGAAGGAAAGATGAAGGCTCCGCATTGCTCGTGTCCCTGACGGAGTAACCCCGGCTGCTTTGCTTTTGCTGGATTCAGCCGGCAATATTCTTCAAGGACTTCATTGTCCCTGTGCTCTGACTCATCGCATGTAAATGTGCTGCAGCCGTGCTGCACGTTGCAGCTCTTTTCTTGCATGGGAAAGAATCCTTTTCCTCTGAGCAGTCCTGAATCACTACCGAACCGAGATGTGTTTTTCTGTCTGCGCTGTTCTTGGCATTGAGAAAGGAAGCTGTAGCATGGCAGGATGATCGGGAGGCGCGTTTATTTTCAGTCCCCAGACCGCCTGTGAGGGCTGATTGAGACTGACCTTGCAGGAGTGGGAATAGCTCCACCGTCTCTCCCGGGGCAATTGTTCCTTGTTCCGTCCTCTGCAGGACGGAGTCGTCTCCCGCAACAATGACTTCACTGTGGGGCTAGAAGGACGCTGTGCAAGTTGTGACATTAACAAAGACAAATTTGCTCCTGAAAGGACAGCTGTGTGCGACACTGAGTGCTGCTCCAATGGAATTGGATCTTGGGATATTTTTATCAGCTGTTCCACGATTTTGGTTTTGTGGTTTCGATGCTTAGGGACTTTTTATTTTATAAGGAACAACTTTTTTTCAGCAGTGTCTCAAACATCTCGTGGTGATTAAGTCTGAAAAATGAAGTGTGCAGGGGGATTGGAATGTCCCTTTCTAGATGCTAAGACACCAGCAGTGGCACTCACAAGTTTGTGAGGGCATGTGAAACAGGTGAAAGTATTTCCTCTATGGTCACTATTGCCATACCTGCAGTCTGCTTCCAAAAATACCATTGCTGGCGTTTTCTTGTTTGCTTTTGCTTCCTCAAACGGATCGAATGAGTCGAGTCTGTATTGTTGTTTTGGAGGAGGAGGAAGATGATTCTCCCACATTTATTTCCAGTTTACCTCAGGAAAATGTATCTGTACATCCATCACCCTCTGGAAATGTGCTGGTAAGGCATGTCGTTTGTTGGCATATTTCCTGCTTACAGTGCTGTCTCAAATACCAATAGCTGTATTCCTAAGACTAGGATTAATATGTACAACATTGAAACAAGACAAGGTGATAAAATCTGCATGTAATAAAAATGTAAAAAGCTGAAACTTAGTGGTAGAATTTATGCTTGCAAGGGTCCAATCTATTTTGTGTAACCTTATTTATGGTGCAGCAAGAAGAGGTCTTGATTCTTGTGTAATAGCAGTGGGGTTTTAGAAGGCTTGGGGAAATGTATTTGAAGTAAATGGGTTTTCCCTGCTCCACTTCTCACTCTTCAGTAGTACATTTATGCAGTACCACTTTAGAAGCTGATGTGATCATTGTATTATAAAAATATGCTGTGTTTATTTTGAGAAATGATAGCATATATGGTTATATCAAACAAGAGCAATTCTAAGCTAAAATAAAAATTAACATAAGTCACAATCCTGGTAATACTGTTAGACTTGAGTTAGCACGTTCTGAAAATGATGAACACTGGGGACTGGGTTTTTATTGCTTTAAATTATTTTATTCTGTCAAGAGACTGACTTAAATCTTGCTAGCATACCTCAGCAGCTTTTCTTACTTACTAAGAAATCCTGCTATATTTAGTAATAGATGTGTGTGAGTGTGAATTTGTTACCATACTTATCTGATGCACTTTGCTTTCCCACTCTGTCTAAACAGGTGAAAGACTTTCAGTAACTTGAGTCACTTGCTAATGTAAAAGGGGATTGTTTGCTTATACTGTATAGAATTTGCAGCATGTAATGACAACCCTAATTTTGTTCTAAGGCGTTCTCTTTTCAGCTGTTACAAACTTGTCTTCTCAACTCCTTTTTTTTTTCTTTCATGTATATATTTAATTGACTTAGAGGATGTCCATGTGTTTGAGGTTTTTTAAAACTTGCAATTTCTTTGATACTAAATACTGGTGGTGGTTTCTTTGTTTTACTACCTGGAATGTGTTTTTTTTTTTTTTTTGTCATTACCTTATGTTTCTGTTATGTATCAAAAAAACTGTATGCACATCACTAAATCTTAAAATGGGGTTTTATTTTAAGATGTGTTTTTTCTTCATTTTAGCCACCATTGGTTCAAGCTATATTTAATGGAGATCCTGATGAAGTTCGAGCACTAATATTTAAGAAAGAAGATGTTAATTTTCAGGTAAAATCAAATATAATTTCTTTTGAATATATTTTAATTTTGTTTGTTATATCTTTCTGTTGTACTAATCTCTTTAAAACTTTGCTAATTCTTGAGCTGTACATTTTATACTCTAGGCTAAGTAAAGCCTATGCATACACTTAATACTGGGAATGAGGTGTATAGTTTTGCAGATTTGCATGGATACTAGTTCTGCAGTGCTTGGGTAACTGCAAAGTTTGTTTATGCAGTTGCATCAAAATAATTTACAGAAAGCTAGACTGATTGAGTGTGATGCTATGTAGACTTGAATTGTTTTAATTGAATATAGCACATAGTATATATTAGACAATTACAAGAACATAGTCTGGGGTTTCAGTAGATACATTTAATAGTGAATTTTAAAAAGAGAAGTCTAATGATTATATTAATAAGAATGAGAAACTGTTTCTTTTATTTTGCAGTGCTGCAAACTCAGGCACTGCAGACATAAAAATTATATTGAAATGGTACTAAGTTGGTTCCATTGGGTGAAATTCAAGATTTGAACAGCATGCAGTTACTGTATTTCTATTAACATTCTAATATGTGTTTTTGACACTATGAAAGATAATAGAGCATAAACTCTTTACATGGATTAGAAATTGCTTTGATTATTACAGCAAACTGTCACAAATCTTTTAGGGCTGATGCTACAGGACTGTATATAGCTGTTTCTCCTCCAGATGCCTCAGAACAAGAGTGATGCTAAAAGGCAAAGGCTAAGATGTAGTTGCTACCTTGGGGCCCATTTAAAACCATGATGATTGTTTACACTTTCTTCTGGAGAGATGTAAACCAAAAGCAAATATTTAGTTTGGTAGGTCTCTTTTGTCATTTAAAAGCATTCTGCAGAATTTACAGCTGAGGAATACCAACTGAGAAGTCCCAGTGTAAGGGAGCCCTCCTATTGTCTTGAAGAGCTTGAGTAGGACCCTATATAAAGAAATTTTCTATCAAATCTGAAACTTTGTTTGATGAGGTTGGACTTTTTTTCCCTCTTTCAGGAGTTTTGTATGTCCTTAAGCAAGATTGTATGATGAATTATACCAAAAGACTTAATATTCTTTTTAGTTATGAGAGCATTAGTGTTGTAACCTTCTCATGTCCGCATCTATAGGCTCTGGTCGCGCTGCCATTTTTATTTTTTGATAATAATTAGTTTGTTTTGTTACTTTGTATTTATTCATGTGTTAAAGTCAGGTTTAGCATTCATAACTATAGAGCTTGTAAACAAAGTTAGGTTTACTGTATTTCTGCTTTTTTAAAAATTATGTATTACCAAAGCCTTTGCTGTATTTCACTCTGTATGTGGGAGTGGTTTAATATTTGGTTTTGTTCTTAAGTTTTGTCAAACACTTGCAAGTAAGTAGAAAGATGGGAAGTCACCTGATGTGCTTAAATAGGAAAGTTCATAATTTTTTGCTGTCTTTAAAGATAATTACTTCAGATTGCCAGGTACTTATATTGTAGGTAGAATAACCAAAATCTAGAGACTATATTAAATCTCTTTTTTGTTGTTGTTTTTTTAAATTCCTTTCTGTGGATACATCTCCTTTTAATAGAACATGTGTGCACTAGGTGTTAGCCTAGTAACACCCACGGTGTGGTTAAAGTCCATCCAGGACAAATACGCCATTTTTTCAAAACCACCTTCTTCAATGTGTAGGGAGATGCTTATAACACATGACAATTGTTTATTATAGCAATCCTAGTCCTACTGCATTTAATATTAGATTTACATTTATCCCTTAAGTGCAATTTGTTGGGACTAAATGAACATGTAAATTCTCCCATCATCTGGCAGAAATGAAGTAGACTGCCTAGTAATGTTTTTCTGTGTCTGTGTGCATTTTGTTCCTTTCCTTGGGTTTTTTTTGTTGAAGTTGTCCTTGGCTGGAGGTAATATATCTCTGCATAAGCCTAGATCCAGAGTTGCTCCCAGAGTTATGTGTTACAAATTGGTGTGGATAGAAGGGGGGAAAAGTGAAGAAAATAAAGTAGTTATTTATATTCCAAAAAAAAGACAAGGATCAGAATAAACTGTTTTGACCATTGTGGATTGTATCAGACCAGTGTATATACTGGTTTTTTTTCCACTTTACTATCCAAGTATTTCAGTACAGTTATTTGAATTCCAGAATCATTCCCTGCAATGCCTCTGAAGAGTAATTTCCCCCTCTCAAGAGCAACTAATTTTTGCAGTTTGTATTCTAATAGTTGAGATTCCTTCCATCCTCCCTTCCCCTGTGCATGGGCTGGACTCTGTAACTGGAGACCCAGCAGTGTTCTGTGAGTTAATTTTGCCCAAAAGTGAATTGAAGACAGGGCTGTTGTACATCTTTGTTGTGACAGTGACATTCAAATGTGGGTATTTTTCCCTTCTCTTTCATCCAGTTTCATTTACCTTCTTACTTTTACGAATTCTTTCAGATTGTGAGTTGCTGTGTGTGACCGTAAGATGATGTTCAAATAGCAAATGGGCTTTTTTCAGGAAGAAGATTGTTCTCTGTTCATGCCACACCAGCCTCTTGAGTCACAGACTCAGTTTAGATTTAGAAAGTCTGTATTGTATTCTGTCTGCTGTTGTAATCTTTTGTGAAGAAAGAACAAATTGAGTATATCCCTAGCTGCTTAAACTGAGGTTCAAAAAGGTTTACCCTCTGTACAAGCTGGAAATGTGCAGCTCTTTCTAGACAAAACTGATTTATAGGAGTGTTGTTCAAATAAATTGTTTGAAAGGTGTAGTTTCCTGAGGTTCCAGTTAATGGGGGAAAAAAAAAAAAAACCAACAGAGGAGGTGGGGTTGCTTCTCACTCCTCTTTCCAGAAGAAAGCTTGAGTAACTGTAGCTATTTGTTTCATGAATCAGGCTTAAATCACACACATCACATATGTCAGACAGCATAGAGTTTCTGTTACAAGCATGGCTTTTGCTATGCTGCGTGTGTGTTTGTTTAAACTATTATTATTATTTCTTGGTACCATCCTGAGCTTTTGAGACTTGACAGAAAGGAAAATAGTGGGTGATAATGGCCACATTTAATATCTATTAGTTAATAGAGATCCTCAACATTTCCTGCTCTTGCTGATTAGATTAGTGCGACTGGTTTGAATTCTGCTTTTCAATTAGTCTTAGCTAACTGAATGATTTCAACATTGTATTTATAAATTAGTATTGATTTGGGCTTTTTTGTTTTTTAAAAGATTTGGAGACCTGTTATTGTTGTAAACTCTGCCATTACTGTTTGTAATCAAAACTTGTACGATGTATGTTTTGTTTAAAAGCTCATGAAAATAGAATATTTAATCTCAGCTATTATTTAAGAATGTAATACTCTCAGTGGAATGCCAGCTCACTGTCAAAAATGATTTGAAGGTTGCAAATCTGACTGCTGAAGTGATTGTTCAAAATCAGAACAATTTTTCCTCCTCCTAGATCTATTAGGGTAGTATTTCTTGCCATGAAAATTGATACTTCAGGTAACCCAATACGCATTTTTTTATAACCCCATTGCACTTGATCTTTGCCGAGGGGACAAACATCTGATCCTCTCTGGAACTGGTGTCCATGTGCCCGTTGCTCTTCTCATACTAAAGCCAAACAAGCTCTTTTTGGGAGGATTCCCAAAAATCACACAGATCTCTCACAGTGCTCAAAAGTGCTCACTGTTGCAATATAAAATAATAATATTGACATATGTGACAAGAGACATGAACATAAAGTACCTGGATCTTACTGTGCATTGTGCTTTGTGAGATTAAAATAAATTTAAACTATTAAATGTTCTAAGGCTACTTTATGTGTGAGTTGGTATTTTTTCCCAACATAAAATGTAATAACGGGAAATTAAATTCCTCATACTGTACCAATTCAGCCATTGTTACCCTGTAACAGTCCGGGTTCTCTGTATGATTTCTATTCTGAATTATTGATCCAGCACGGCTCTTAATTTAATGTCTTTTCTGTATAGTGAGTAACCACAAAGTAAAAATCCACCTGTGCTGCTAATTTGGGAAGAAGGGAAAAACAAAACAAAACCATGGAACCAAATGATGTTTTGTCTGTGCTCCCTAACCCACACCTGTATTAGATAGCAACGAAGTGTTGCCCATAAATCCCATATTTTGTTGGAGGGGACTGACAAGGAGCATGATCCTATAGCACCAAAGTGCTGGCTGCGGATAGGATGGCTAAAGTTGTGTCTGACTGGTATTTTGAGTGGTGGGGTGGCTCCATGGATGACTGTTCCAGTAGACATGTGGGTGTCATTCCCAGTCCTGCCAAATGTGGGTTTGCATAACTTCTTTGAGTTTCTTGCATAGTAGGAGAATGTTGCTGGATGTTGTTCTAGGGTAAGACACAACATTAGGTTATCCTACTCTGCAGGTGTCTGTATATACTGAAAAAGGAAGAAAACTGGCTTTTTAGTCCAGTGACAAGTCTAGGACTCCTTATACAACAGGAGAATTAGATTGTTGAGGGTCTCAAATATATTAGTAATTTAAGAATGACTTATGAAGATTTCAGTACAGTTTAAATAACAAGATAGATTATGGTTATGGTCAGCAAAGCCCTAAAAGAGGTTAAATAGAAAAAATAGGTAATAGATGTACTGTCACCTGGCTTTCATCCTTACACTTTACCTTGTTGCTTGAACTACTGGAGTAACAGGTATTTTTCTGTACACTTGAGAGTGTAGTGTAGAACAGGAAAGCCTGAATTACTTGGCTGCAGTATGGAACATTTTACTATATTTAATAAAGTTTGGTGTTCTGATAATACAATTAAATCCTGTACCTATTTCATGCATTAAAAGAATTTTTATATATGTTGTTTTGTGGGGAATTGTAATTGCTCTCTAATTCAGCAATTACATTGAAATATTTCTCAGTGTAAAGAACCTTACAGCAGTAAATATCATGGACTTGCTTGAAAACAAATGAACAAGAAACCATAATTTGTAATGAGGTAAAAATAATAGTTTGGTATTTTCTTACCTTTATGTTCACAGTCTTTCTGTAGCCAAATATTTTACCAATGACTAATGCAGATTTTCTCATTTGTTTGTTTTTTAGAAAAAGTATACATGCAGACTACAAATATAATTTCACTTTAGTTTGACTTATCTGAGCTTCTAGAAACTTTTCTGCATTAATTGATATGCATAAAGTGACTTATGCCTTTTGTTATCAGTGCATTTGTAACCTAGCCACTGTTAGTGTAAGAATTTGCTGGTTGGGACAACTGGCAGAAGTTCTCAAAGCAGGTTCACGTGTGATGCTCTTTAAACAGAGGTGGTTGATGCGCAGCGCTGTGTTTCTGTGCTTTTGGTGAGGGCCAGGCTCAGAGAGGCTGTTTTTAATGGGCGTGGAAATAGTTTTGAGAACAGGGGAGAAGACTGTCAATTTTGCAGAGATTTATATGGGCCAGATAAAAGCAATAGGAAGGCATGTCCAAACAGTACTCCTTTCCACTTCAGCAGTGCTGACACCACTGATTGGGAAAAGGGGTTTCATAGTGGTTCGTGATTTGATGACTCAAAGTATGTTTGCAGGAAAGTAATTTTCCAGGCCAGTTCAGGCTGTAACACCTCTTGGTTCTAGGGAAAGCTTCTGGCAATCACAGCAAAGCTATCCTCTGGTTTATGTACCTATACTGTTGAGATAAATAGTGGTTAAAAATGAGTGCAATGTAGCAAAAGCTACGCAGGAGTTGTGAAAAATTTTTAACTCTTCAAGTTGTGTTTCTGAAGAGGTGAGATTATGGGTTTGCTAACCAGTTTATTTGTCCCAGACATGCCTCACACGCAGTGTTGGTAACTATTTTGTGAGGCTTCTGCAGGCAAATCAGATGATTTACAGGAAGGACTTTTTCACTGGCAACTGAGTTGGCAACGAAAACTTGCACTAAACTATTTGTTACCGTGGAGCAGCATCTTACAGTATTCCTTGGCAGGACAGGCATAACGTCTGGTTTGCTCATTTGAATGTGAGGGAGGAACTAAAAAGATGCCCAGAAAATTGTAAAATATTCTGAAGACCACAATTAATTTATTTTTTAGGTTCCTATTTTACTAGGTCAGGTTATGCACTTTTTGTTTCTTAGTTGTTGCCATTGCTTAAGAGTTTCAATCTGTTGTGCATTTTTCTTCTCTGAAAGTGCCAGTCACTGTTATTTTATTGGGTCTTTTGCTAATTTCCAAATGCAGGCAAGCTTTTAATAAAGAGACACTGTAGTTATTGTAACTTGAACCATCTAGACTGATTGTGAAAGTGTAGCTGCAGTAGTATTTTAGAGGAGTGCACAGTGTAGACCTATTAAAATAAAACTTGAATTTAAGGCCTTCTTTCCAAAAATGTTGTCATATCTTGAGTCTAATCATAGCAAACAAATATTTAGTTAAAAACGGTGAATTTTGAGGTATTAATAAAGTTCATGGAAATATTTGCGTGTTTTCTGCTATATTGAGAACACTTTTTTTTTCTCTCAGATATAGTTAGAATAAGGACAAATTCAGTTTCCTATCTTTGTAAGTGTTTTTTATAGCTGGTGTGCATCTTAATATTTATATCTTCACATTATAGTGATCAAATCTAGAGGAAAAATTGTTTTAAGACTCCTTGCTAATTTCCCCTGTTATTTATCTATTCAAAAATCTGTTCAACCTTGAAACTGTTTCCTTCTCCACTAGAAAGTTTTCTGCTTGGTTGAACATGCTTTGTAATATGCTTTTATCTTCAGTTTAGAGTGTAGCAGATTTGGTGGATAAAATTACAGGTATTTGTGAGTTTGAAAGACTTTCTACTATGATGAGAACCTAAAGAACAGTCCTCTGAAATAACTGCAGGAGGTTGGAGAGGAAATAAAACTTTCCTGTACCAACAAACACTAATAAAGAGAATTCCTGCAGTAAAATACACTGCTGAGAAACTCAGGGCAGCAGCTGCTGCCTGGCAGCCTCTCCTGGAACCCAGCTTCAGGTGCTTGAACAGAGGCCAAGAGATCTTGTATTGGGCAAGTGAGGTGCTGTGAGATTTCACAAAGCCCAGGTGAACTCAGGCTGGACATAATTCAGAAAACAATCTCTGTGTCTTCAGACCATTCTACTGCTAACTTCTAATAGAAGAATTTTTATTACCCTTTTAAATAACAAGAATTATGCTTATCTCTTACTAAGAACTGATCTCTAAGAAGAACTGAGAGCTTTTGTAATTAGATAGGAGCATTTAAAATAGTTAATGGCTTTAATTTGGTGTGTTTTCATTTTGTGCAAATTATATGTACAGTAATTTCACAATTATAAGCCGCACTGACTATAAGCCGCATCTCCGGCTGTCGGCAACCTTTTGTTCTTTGTCCATACATAAGCCGCACCTGATTATAAGCCGCACGTTACAATAGAGAGTGTGATAAAAGGTATCTATTCTATCACCATCTGTTGAGGGTGGGGGCAGTGATCCTTATCTCTGTGGGAGATATTATCTGCTAATGGGCCATCCATTGAAACCAGGTGGGGCATTGTTCTTTATCTTTTCACAACCCATCCTTCCTCCAGCGAGTCATTTTCTGCTAATGGCCCATTGAGTCCCACTGTGTGACTGATAAAATTACTGCATCCCATTGGAAGTTGCTCCAGCCAGGGGGAAGAGCCCAACATTTCTTACCAAGATAAAAACAGAGGTTTTGGGACACTAAGGGAGCCCCTTTCTCCACTGGACTCCAGAGGAAAACCGAATTTTTCCACATCATCACTGGACCTCCAGAGGGAAACTGCACGTTTACAGGAGCACTGCTCCAACTGAATTGCATCTGTCACTGCAAGAGGACTGCTACCAACACCCTGCCTGACAGGGTGTCAGGTTGTACTCTGACTTTGTCAGGGTTTGGAATTTGTTTCTTTGTAGTACTGTATTTCTATTTTAATTTCCCTAGAAAGGAACTGTTATTCCTAATTCCCATATTTTTGCCTGAAAACCCCTTGATTTGGAGGGAGGGGGTTTAGATTCTCCATTTCAAAAAGAAGCTCCTGCCTTTCTCAGCAGACACCTGTCCTTCAAACTAAAACAGCAACTTTTCATTCTTTGTCCATATATAAGCCGCACCTGATTGTAAGCCGTACTTCAGGCTCGGACCAAAATTTTAGTCAAAATCGTGCAGCTTATAATCGTGAAATTACTGTAAATATATTTTTCGGATGTATGGGTGAGAAAATCAAAGTGTATAACCTCAGAGATTGATGGTAGTTCTTATCTTCTCTATTTGCTCACCTACTTCTAATAAAATTTTAAACCTGTGTTTGGATTTTTGTCCAACATGCATCTCAGTGTACTGTATTGCTTTCTGCTTCTGGATAGCCTCTGTGCTAAACATGAAGTGTTTTTACCACAAACAGGAACCCCCATTTCCTGTGTGACCAACCTGATGAAATGATGAGTCATATGAGACTCTTGCTTTATAATGTGTTCAGTTAATTGAAATTTTTTCACATCTGAAAAATGTCAAGAAGATTCTGTGAAGGATTCTGGTTTTGAGGGTAATGTTTGTGATGAACAGGAGCAGGTTGTGGCTGCTCAGAACTTGCATCTATGCATCAGCTTTTAATGTGGAGCTGAAGTATCTTGCATGTAAGAAAGTCCAGGAATTGGTTTTTAGAAGGACATTTTGTGAATAGCACAGGCCAATGTGTGTGGTGTTGTATTAACAAGGGACAAAGCCTGTGAAACACTAAGCCTGATCAATTTTTAGTGATGAGTCTTTAAAGGAGGAAATGGAGCACTACCCTATGGGAATGATGAGGAATTATTTTGGTAAAGAATTAAGTGCTTTCTTAAATGTATGAAAATTTATGTTTATGTCTGAAGAGATAAGAAGAAACTGCGCTGCAGGAAATGTAGAGAAGCTCTTTCTGTACAAAAACTGATTCTATTTCTCAAGGACTGGTTATTAGGTTGTTTGATCCATTGATCTGAAGCCTGACTGATTCCAGAAATTGAGAACTTTGGAGAGTAATTCTCCCAGGTGTAGTGGAAAATTGCTGCCAGTTGTAAATTGTAAAAAGTATCCACCTACTACTCAAAGATTATTTAAATTCTTCATACAGAAGTTATTTACTGTAACTTAACTTTAAACTTGAGCATTTCCTGTTCATTAGTGTGGGATGTTTTTCAAGCATGTCATTTGTAATGATTAATCAGACATCTTAGTTCCTTTGTAGCGGTTTAGAGTGAATCATGTTTTTCAGGCTTGATATAAAGTCTGTCCAAATGGTGTTGAGTTCCTCTTCTGGTGTAGAAATAGATTCAAGATGTTTTAAATACAAATCTGTATAATTAGTCATTTTCCTTCAGAATTGAAATGTTTATTGGAGAGAAACTTGCCAATCCAGAGAGGAGTAGTTCTTTGCTTCATGTCAATAGCACTGTTTTTAGCTTCTGCAAATGAGATTTTCAGATGTATCAGGTTATTATTCTTATTAGAGTGGTACAAACAAACCTTCAGCAGAGTTATAGGATAATCTGAACCAACATTAGCAAATTGGTGCTCAGTACAGTAGTCTTATAGGCAACAACTCTTGAAAAGTTACCATTGCAAAAGGTAGAACTGAGAAGAACATTACATGGCATGCTGCTGCCTTGAGCAGGAAATGAGAATTATTCTTTAGAGTCTTTAGTATGAATTAATATTAGTGTGCCACTCAGGCAAACATATCATCCTTCTCATCAGGCCTAGTAAGCTTGCCCAGTACTATGCTAATGTGGATTTACTGTTTGCTAAACTGGGCAAACAAGCCTGGATGTCTGCATGGCAGTGGTTTACAGTATTGGCCAAACACTGAATTTCTTTTGCAGTAATTGGGAATTTGACAGACAGCTTTTGTTTCAGTCACTGTGATTTCTTTAACATTGAAAATTTCTCATTGCTGTAGAGAGCCATGAATAATTACTTCAAATTTAAAAGTCTGAAGAGTTTTTAAAGTTTCAAGGGTTTTGTGTTTGAGTCTGTAGTATGATTCTTAGTGATAATGATTTTGTAGATCATGTCTAATTTGCCATTTTACTTTTAGTGTTTATTGCTTATGATCATAACCTTCTGCATTTCTTGCTGCTTTTACAAAACAAGCTAGAGGCAAGGTCTTGAATAGTTAGAGCTTACTGGAGTTATTCCAGGCAGTTACTGTGCCTGACATGCAAAGGATTAGTATTTTAGAACAGAACATCCCCACTGAAAGAGCAGAGAGAAGAAAAAAGTTCAATAGTCTTAATGTGCATTAGCTTCCAACATAGACATGGTCCTTAAAGAGGGCACTGCTGGGAAAAGCAAGATAGGATTTGAATTTACTGATCATTTGTAGTAATTTTCTGGATGAAAACCCTTTATGCATATGCAACATACCTTTGAACAAGATGATTTTCTCCACTGTGCAGTTGTTGAAGCTATCTTACTGTGGGATATCCAATATGCTATCAGTAAATGTAATTTCCTTTGTCCAGTGTGGCCCTTGTACACAACCTCTACATGAGGTAGATGCATCTTTTAAGGTCCTTAAATCTTGTTTAATAAAAGATGGATATACATCAAAAACAGTGAAAAGAAAGTTTTCTTATGTGTTTACTACATGATGTAGGGAGGGCTGTAAATACCTGAGGAGGAGGACTCTTGTCTATTGTCAGTAGGACCTGAAAAAGGCTCATTGGTGTCAGGTATCAGGACAAATGAACTGGAAGGTCATTGCAATGAGTTCTTGCTGAAGAGTATGCTCCGAAAGTTCAGATGCAATGTCTTGATTATGAAGTTCGAGGGTATATTTTCTCAGACCTATGATATCAGTCTGTACCTTTCCGTTTCCAAAACCAGCAGAGTTCTGTTCTCTTTCCAATCTTTTAAAGTCCTCCTTTATTATTAGCATCCTTTGTGATCATTAATTTAATTTCTGTTTGAATTTGCGTTAAACGCTAGTTATATACATATGTATATGTGTAATTATGGTAACTAATAAATAAATTGCATGATGCTGACTTGCCATCTCAAAGGAGTGCAAATATCTTTCCTTAGTTGTTGCAAACTTTTCCTATAATGACAGTTATCTTCTAAGCTTCTCCTGTGTCCACTTAGCCTAAAAATTAATGCACATAAGATACTTTGATCCTAAGATAACCAGCAGGTTTAGATGAGCTCTTATCCTCACTATCAGAGGCAATCTGTTGGGTTTCTTTTGTGATCAGTGTGGGGACTTTTCATTTTCCATTGCAGGCTGCTGTTAGGTAGAAGTTTTTTTTACTCTCGTTTTGTTTGTGTTTTTCAGAATAGATGTGTTCTGCAGGATTTTTCTTGCCTAACAATTAGCTTTTGAATTAGCACAGATTGTGTTGTATGCTGTTTGGAGTTGAGGTCTCCTAAAAGGAGGGCTTTGCATATTCCAACTAGATGACCTTACCTCATGAAGCTGTTCAACTTAACATACACCAGGAAAATGTTCTGGCTTGCTTCAGGAAGAGGAGCTAACATTAAACATGCAACCTGAAAAGCACATCTTTTCCTGTCAGCAAGACAATGCAGTTAGAGGGACAAGTATCTGTTTTACATCGGTGGTTGTCATTTGAGCACTTGCCTTTGCAGTGAAAAGGGCAGAAACCCCAGCTTTTCTGAACAAAAGTGTCAGTGGCCTGAACGTAATGTGCTGGATTTAAACTGTGGTGGAGATGTGCATACCTTACCTAGTGTGGTGTGTGATCTTTCACTGGAGCATAAACAGAGCCTGTATTGTACTGTTTTCTCTCTTGGCATATTTTCTTATTTGTGTCCTCAGACATTACAGATGATGACACTAAGATGAGGCAGTGCCCCTATTCCAGCCCATTCTGTGAGCACAGGCTGGATTACATAACGTGCTCCACAGTACTGTACTCTCATTATGGAAAATCCATTGTTTTCTCATACTGCTTTTTTTTTTCAGAAATAGTTTCAGAATTATTTATCATTTTTCTTACCAGCAACCGTATTCTGATTAAAAGCTGGGGTTTTCTTCTGCCATACATACCAGGTAAATGTTTATAAATCATATAACTGACATTTGGGAAGGATAAAGCCAAGGGCAAGCATTTTCAATAATACATTATTGGTTTGAGGTTTTTTGTTTGTGTTTTGGTGGTAGTTGTTGTTGTTGGGGTTTTGTGTGTTTATTTTTTTTTTTTTTCTAGTATAGCAGAGTTCTGAATGCTCTAGGGGTTAATGGATGGGTGTTTTTTAATTTTAGTGAATTTTTTTTTTGCTCTTTCCCCCACAGGGATCTAGCATGCTAACAAACACTCTTGGCCCTGAAAGTTGCTTTTTTTATTCCCAAGTTAAAGGAAGGAAAATACATCCAAAATGTCTCTGCTGCACTGTGAGGTCAAGTTGTTCTTACCAAAGGGTGCAGAATAGCTCTTTATTCATTCTATGTATTGGGCAAGAATTCAGTAACCTTTATTAGTGATAAATGGGACCAGTTCTTGATGTTGGAACTTTTCCGTGGAAGGGAGCAGTAGCTCACAAAACCTGCTTAGTTATTCAGGTCCTTATCCTATATCCAAATGAATGCTTGAGTTTGCTCACGAGAAATCCTGGCCTTTATAATTCAGCCAGAAACATTTATATGTTGTGTAAAAATGTCTGCAAAGCATGTAAAAATGTAGAAACATGTAAAAACTTGGGTTTAGCTTTTCTTACAAGCTATGCTTGTACACAAGTTCTAAAACTTGAGCTGTGAAATTATGATAGCAATATTACAAAAACCTGCATGGAACATCAAGGTTAAAGGGTATGAGAAAATGAGTATTTAAGAAACCACTCCGACTGAGTACTTTCAAAAAAGAATAACTGAAGATAAATGGTTTTGAGCTGAATTACTTGAAAGTGGAAAAGTACAGAGACTTTTAGTTGTTTCAAAATGTGCTTCTTGAAATACTTGACAGCAAGTCAACAAGTCTTCTTGGTGTGGACCTCTTTAGTTGAGACAAATAAAGATGCGATGTCTACCAAAACACCTCAAGCACTCCTGTTCTCATATGTGAACAAGACTTGCTCAAGTACCGAATTTCACTTTTTAAACATCTTAACCACATCAAAATAACTTATTGGGGTTTTTTACTGTACATATTTAAATGAGAATTTTTTGCTCTCATGTTCTGAATGAGACATTAGCTGACTGTAAGAAGATTGCTGGCAATCATATTCTTAGATGGAGTTTGAAGCTTAATAGCTGTTCCTGCTTTAAGTGTGACTCACTTTCTTTTGTGTGGCTTTCTTTTGGGGCCACTCTTATAAGAGGAACACGGCTTCAAACAGTTGCACCTGAATGGTGTTTTGTACCTAATTTTTGTCATGTAAGACAGCATTTGAAGTTAACTCATTTAATGAAAGATGCCTGGAACAGTGTTATTTAACAACATGAATTTTTCTGAACTTTGTGTTCCTTTTTTACCGATCTTTTTTGGTAGTGTAGTATTAACTTAAATTTAAAATCTCACTTCACTGAGCTTCTATGGACATTAAAGTTTGGGATTCAGTAGAAGTTACGCCAGTAAATTTTCTCCTGCCCTCTTGCTGTCAAGGTGTTCTACTCTGTGCCAAGGTTAAAGACTAGATTGTCTTTTAGACAAGAGTAGTTTGGTGTCTGATTTTTTTTTACAGTTTTTATAAGAGATATTTCCTATTGTTATATAAAATTGCTAGAAAGATACAAATGAACTATCTTACTTGTTTCTGAAAAGGAATTTTTAATAAGTGATTGAATGTAAGTGAATGTTCCAATACAACATCTCACTAACATATGTATACATATATACATATGTATGTATAAAATGATTTTTTTTCTGTGCAAACCTCCAATGTGCTTTTTGTTTATATTGTGTATGAATTATATGCAGTGATTCAGTAGGGATAGAGATTTTTATCAATTTTACATTTATTACTTGACTAGAATCATTAGCTGAATGGGAAGCAAATTATTTTCCAGGGATTTTAGTGTGGTTCTGTGAACTTGAGCTTAAATTCAGTCACAAAAATTCCATTTTAAAAATGCCCAGAGGCATCATGCTAAACAAGGATGCTTTTGGAGTTGCCAAGCATATCCATGCAGCAAAGCCATACAATGTGAATTCTTCCCTGCCTCCTTTGAGGGGATTCTCATTTGTGTGCATTGTGCAATGGTGTGCAGACAGATAATATAGTTCTGCTCTTCTCTAGAGAAAGGTAAAACTCAAATGTTTGACTTTTTTCTGTAAAACTTTAAATATTCCCCAGGTTTCATGTTAGGAAAGAAACTTGATTGCCTGGGATGTTTCAATAGTCAGAAAAGGAAAGGACAGTTGTTTGGTTATGAAATGCATTATAGTTGGTCATTTTTTAATAGACTCTAAAACTGCAATTTGGCATAAGTGATACTTCCCTCCCCCCCACCTTTAGGTTTTCACTATGACAGATAACCAATTTTCCAGGAGAAGGAGGTTTCCATACCAAAGTTTGCTATGTTACTCTAATTCATTCATTTCTCAAGGTAGAAGTGTGAATATCTTGATAGTTTTTGTAGCCAGATTTCTTAGACAATGATGACTGCCATAAGTAATGAAATCAGAATAGATCAGACTTTTTCATTGCTGTAGTTTTTAATTCAGAGGTTCTCCCCCTTTTGCTCATCCTTTTCACCCAGACTCAAGTTAAACTTCTGTCTTGTTTCTGAAGTATAACTATATGCAAAATCTGACCATTTGCAGTTGCTGGGGGATTTTGATGTTTGGAAAATCAGGTTTTGGAGTAGAAATTTAGTGTCTCCTTTGCAATTATATAGCTAGTAGTAATTTCTTCTAACATCCTACAAGTATGGTGCTTCATGGATGTTTTGTGGGTCAATGTAGATCTACTGAAAATTATCATATCATGGGATTTTATTTTTTATTATTCTTCCTTGTGACAATTTAGAGAACTGTGAGCCTGTGCTCTCAAGGAATGCAGGGATTTAGAATGACTTATGGTCAGGTAAACTCCTGGTTTGTCATAAAAAGGTGCTCTGGTGACATTTTTCCAGGCTATTTTGTAGTTCTCTTCTCACTTATCTTTTATTTTTTATTGTAACCTACAGCTGCTATCCAGTTTTTTTAAGCCCTCCACAAACTTATAGTGCCACAAATGGTAGTTATGAGTAAATGATTTTGTGGTTTATTCCATGGTCTGCCAGTTTTTATTATTGTTGTTACTATTATCATTATCATCATGATCAACTAGAAACAAGTAAAGTGCATGCACTATTAAGCTGGTACAGAAGATCTTAATTAGAAACAGCAGTGGAGTTTGGCAGATTATGGGTGATGTGACCCTTGTTGCTAAAACAACTTCTTATCTCCTACAAGATAAGGTCTCTTGAGTCAATGGTCACTCTGTCTTAATGAGCAAGAGGACAAAGATTCCTCCCTGACTTTTTGTGATAGTTTGGAGGTCTAGATTTGCTCTGCCCTCCTAATAGATGACATGAAAAGGACATGTCCTGAAATTTAATGAGAAATTATAAGATCTTACCAGTGAAAGTTTAATATAGGTCTTTCAAAAATGTTTCTTGCAAATACTGTAAAAATGTTCATACAAATTTGAGCATGACAATTAGTTCAAGAAATTAATGCAGTCAATATGACAAAACTAATAATTTCAACTAAAATGTATCTGTTGTCTGGCTTCAGAGGATACTTTGTTGTTAGCCATATAGTATGTATTGTTTTTGTGGTTTACTGTCATGCTTTCTTCACATTTTAAGCATGCATGAGACCATTAATGCAATATTAGCTCACTCTCTATGTTGGATATGCATATTAATTTTGGAATATGGGGAAAAATAGAGATCTACTTCCCAAAATTATGTCAAACAAAATTAGTTAGAAATTTGTTGATTTTTGGCAATGTGAAGTTATGATAATTGACTTAAAATGCAAGAAAAAATCCAAACAAATAACCGATTAATTGCAGTTAAGGTAGGATAGGAATACAGGATTCATTCCTCACATTTACAAGTCTTGAAAGTCTAGTACTTAATCTTTTTCTTCTAGTTTCAATTAACTAATTTTCAAATGTGAGCTATATGTTTTTAAGACACTGTTGTGATTGAACATACTTCTGAGAAGTTAGTCCTCATTTCTGGAATTAAGTACAGTAATTTTACGATTACAAGCTGCAACTGATTATAAGCCGCAGCTCCAGGTGTCAGCAACTTTTAGGACTTTGTCCATATGTAAACCACACCTGATTATAAACCTCACTCTAGTTCTCAGCGAGGACCCGCGTGCAACAAAGTTGCCAGTTAGTAACGGGATCGCGGGGTTCACTGACTCGGCTTGGGGCTATGCGGGCTCGGCCCGCTCGGGGCTACCGATGAGACCAGGTGGCCCAGCTCAGCTCTACCGCTCAGGGCTGACCGCTGCTGCCGCCGCTGCCGGGCTCACTCACCTGGGCCTGGCGCTGCCCCGCAGTGGTGGTGGCAGGCAGGGACAGAGCCTGCCCGCTCCCGCAGCGCCAGTGGGAGGTGGGCATGGAGCCCCCCGCTTTCCCCCAGGCCGTGGGGCCAGCAGGAGGGAACCCCCTGCCTCCCCCCCACGCTGCTGGCACAGAGGCCGCCTCCACCCACCATGCAACAGAGTAACCAATTTGTAACAATCACACAGTCCTGGGTTTTACTGGCAGGTGCTCGGCTCTGCACCCTGACTGGCACTTCCGGGGTTGGAAATTTCTGAACTTTTTTCATACATTGGCCATTCCTGACTGTAAGCTGCATTTTTGGGTTGGGAGCAAAATTATAGTCAAAATGGTGCGGCTTGTAATCATGAAATTACTGTACCTAAAGTAAACTTATAAGAAGTTTGAAGTTGGAATGTAAAGGCCAAATATTTACCTGTTTTTTTGGTTTTTGGGTTTTTTTTTTCTTTTAATATATATGTATATAGGAACAGGAACTTTGTTAGAATAGACAGTTATTCCACCTGAAGAAATTATTCTAAAAGCTGTAGCAAAATTTGTAACAAAAATTTGTTGTTTTGATGACTCCCAAGAGTAGCACTGGGACTTCACACTGTGATACTGGACACTATCAAAGAATTGGAAATATTTGTAATAATTTCTTAGACATTTTCTGTGAACCCAGGAGTTACACATCATCCTGGTTGAAAAATCCTTTCTCTCTAAACTAACTGAAAAATACACTAAATTGTATTTAAACCCAGTTTCATTTGAAAGAAATGTTTGTTAAAGCTACTGCAGGGTATTTTGGAATTGAAACTCGTTCAAGGTTTGTGATCATGTATTTAAGGTTGATTTCTACCAGGAACAGATGGCACTAGAAGCAGACAGATGACAAGTCATACAGCACAGAACACCTATTAAATGATGTTTTGTAAGCGTGATCTAAAATAATGAGGATATATTAAAGAGTTATTGCAGAATTTGGTTTTGAAGAGCAGATTGATAAAGAGGAGTTTTTATGAAGGGGGAAGTTGCATTCAGGCTATTTAAAAAAATGCTTTAATTCAGATTCCAGATCAGTAGATGTTGAAACTATTTGAAGGGCAAATGGAAGTTATAGTCTAATCTACTCTTGAGGGAATCATAGGCTGGTTATGGCAGTCTTACTGGATATGCATGGGATAAAAGATTTGTCTTTAAGGCATCTAGCTCCTTAAAACACAGTGTACTTGTATGTGGTTACTCTAAATCAATTGCTGAGATAGAACTCAAACCAGGAATAAATTGTTATATCTCAAAGGACGCTTAATCAAAGGGTATTTTAAAAAGAGGTAGGTTTGGAACCTGTGTCTTCAAATTAGTGTAGATTTGTCCATTGTAGAAGTTTAGATCAATGAAATAAGCAATGAAGCAATTAAGGCTTCTGGTTTAGGTCAAAAGAAACAAAGGTGGCATTACCATTGTTCTAGGTTAGAGTTTATGAAGAAACTCTCAGTGCCACGATCCATGTCACTTTTTTCCAAATTTGGATTTGATGGGATCATAAGGCCTTCTCCTATGCATTTCTCATGTTGCCATCTTATGCAAACTCCTGTGTAGATTAAATGCTTGGGAAACTTGATAAATTGAAGTACTGGGAATGGCAGGATTATACATTTTTCATGTAATGCATCCCAAAGGCAGATATAGATATGACACTGGGGCTTTTGTGATGCAGAACTATCATTCTGAAAACTGATTCCTAAAGAACTGAGCCCTTTTATTGCTTTTTAGTTTAATGACAGCACTGACTAATAACTGGAATTAAACTTGAGAGTTTCTTATTGGGAACATAAATTCCTTTGTTGTTTCCACTGGAAACAAGTTTTAAAAAGTTGAAAGTTCTCTTTCAACTATGTAAAGCCCAGTTAGTACAATCAGTGTGATCTGTGTCCTTCCTACCATTACAGCTGATTTAGAGTTGCAATAGTCCCGTTTGCCTTGCAGATTTTTGAATTTGAAAATGAAGGTGCCGTAGGACTTGCTTTTCTGTGTTGTCAAATACTGCTGCAACACAGCAATACTTGGAATAGTACCAACAGTGTTAGATTTTACATTCTATATAACAGTGGCTATTATGTACAAAATCTGTTTAAAAATGTATGTGATGATTATGTACAAAATCTAGTGAAAATTACTTTGTGTCATTTAAATTTATGAAATTAAAGGAAGAATATTAGGGCCGGTATTTATATTAGTATGACAATGCTAGTGCTGCAAGATGTCGGCTTCCAAAGTTCCTTGTTAAGGCTGAAAGGTTTCTTAGTGTTATTTAAAGTACAGTAATTTCAGGAATACAGGCCGCACCATTTTGACTAAAATTTTGCTCCCACACCGGAAATGTGGCTAACACTCAGGAGTGGCTAATATGTGAATAATTTTCTGACATTTCCAAGCCCAGAAGTGGAAACCGAGGTTCCGAGTCGAGCAACTGGCCAGTAAAAGCTGGCATTTCGTGATTGTTACAAATTGTTACTCTGTTGCGCCGTGGGTGGAACCTGACTCCCTGCAGGCAGCACGGGGGGGGGGTGGGGAGAGAGGCAGGAGAACTCTCTCCTTCCCTTCTCTCCCGCAACCCGGGGGAGAGACAGGGGGGCCCCGTGCTGCCATCCCCCGCGACCCATGGGGTAAATGGGGGGCTCCTGTCCCCGCCTGCCGCGGCAGGAGCAGGCAGGCTCCGTCCCTGCCCATCGCCGCTGCCGCAGGAGCGGGGGGGTCTCCGTCCCTGCCTGCCACCATGGGGCAGCACCGGGCTGGGGTGAGCGAGCCCAGTGGCAGCGGCAGCCGGCCCCAAGCGGCCCCACCGAGCGGCAGCCCCGACCGGGCCGAACCTGCACAGCCCAAACCAAGCCAGTAACCTCCGCCATGCCGCGATTCTGTTACTATTTGGCAACTTTGTTGCACACGGGTCCTTGCTGCGAACAACAGAGCGGCTTATACTCAGGTGCAGCTTATGTATGGACAAAGAACGAAATGTTTGCCAACACCCGGGGATGCGGCTTATAGTCCGTGCGGCTTGTATTTGTGAAATTACTGTACTCCTTTATATGCAGTAGTTTGTATTTGCAGATGAAATTTGCTCATCAAATTATTTCTTCTAAAGTAAAAAGTAGCAGATCTGTTCAGCAGTACTTTAGTAGCATTTAAAATACAGAATTCTCTTTATTTTATTCAGATTTCATTTATTAAAATTCATTCATTCAATATAAGTCTTCAGATGGAGTAAAATGAGAATTTTCCTTTAGTGGAAGTAAAAACTTCTTAATGAGATGTTGCTAAATGCAGCATTTCTACTTTTTTTACCAGGTTCTGAAAACCAAGTTTTTAAATACCAAACAAAAAACTTTTGCATAGAGGTATTAAATTAAAAGAAAATAAAAAAAAAAGTTTGGAAGCATCAAAAAAATGCCAGCTGTGAAACTAGAGAGGAAAGAAAGGCCACGGCTTCTGTCAAAGCACCCTCAGCATGTGGAATATTTGTGGTCCGTAGATACCCTGGGGCTTGGGATTGTTGAAATTCCAATCTCTGGAGTTGACCCAGAAAATGAGGAGCCCTGAGCATCCCAGCAGTGCTGCCCTGGTGCTGCAGAGCAGGAACATCTCCAGCCTCCTGCCCAGGTATGCACCCGGTTTGTGCTCCCTGCTGCAGAGCTGGGAGTTGGGCTTTCAGTGTTTTCAACTTGTCAGCTTAAGAGCAGCAAAACTGAAATATTTTCACGGCTGGAAACTCATAACTTGGACACAGGAGTGGTGGAGTAGGAATGTTGCTTGTGTTTAAACTGCTTTTATGTTTGTATCTTGGTGGTTTCAGGATGCGTTTTCTTTAACAGAGGTTGGATTTTTTTGAGAAGTATGTCTGAAATTCATCAGAAGTTTGGACCATGAATGTTGCAGGAAAATGTGTTTATGACTTGGTGGTTAGTATTAGTATTTCTAGATAAACACCTCCCTTCTGTCCACCATTTTATTGGACGATTTCTGATTCATTCTGTCCCATTGGTTACTGATATGACTTCTGTCACTGAGATGTTAAAAAAAAACCCAAAACAAAATGAAGTCACCAACAACACAAGTGTGATGAACATTTTTATAATAATGAGTTTTATCATTTGAGTGAGGAATGCAATTGTGTCTCATGTTCCTGTGTAAACCTCTACAGACGTATGTGCTCGTGGCCCATCTTATCTTCTCTAATTCTATGATGAAATTGCAGACAGTATACTATCATACTCATTCTTATATGTTCCCTAATCTCTAGTTTATTAGGCTCTTTAGCATTATCAAGAAGGTTTCAGTGCTAGCTACATATAGGAGCTCTGTCTTCCATACTGGAAGAATGAAAACAGATTTTCATTGCTGACTGGTCTTTACTGTCTTTCAGCTGGGCAAGCAAGTTTATTATTTGTATTGCTTTTCTTTTTCCTTTGTGGATCTTGTATTTTTCCATTCCTTTCTGTTTGTTTTGGGTTTTGTGGGGCTTTTTTTGTTTAGTTTTTGTTTCTTTTGCTTGTTTTTGTTTTTTGGTTTCGGTTTTTTTTGGGAGATGGTATTTGGTTTTCCTCCCTTTTTTAAAGGGTTTTGTTTTTTTTTTTTTTTTTCCAAGATAGCAGGTCCTTAGAACCAGGGGCCTGTATTTTTTAATCTTAAATATGTAAGCTGCATTTGAGACGCCCTGGCAAGAAACTGGTGAGGTACTATGTGGGGTTAGTGATAAGTGTAGCATTGATTCCTTAGAGTGCATCAGTGTCAGATTTACACTGCTCAATTTGGAATTCCTTGTGTGCAATTCAGAAATTCTGTTAGGAAACATTGCTAATATGGTGAACTGTGTAGCTTTGATGCTTTCTGAGCAGGGACTAGGCAGGGAGTAGGCGATTTTTTTTAGAGGGAGTGGTTTGAATGCTCTGAATTCTGAAATTGTCTTTTATATTTCAGAAGAACTTCTTGGATCGCAGCTCCAGTTTTGCTATAAGTTCTTTCCTGCCATGAACTCTAATTTTATTCTTACATGATACTAGCTCTGAAGTCAGGATTCACTAAATAAGGTTATTCTAGCAAGGGAGAAGAATGCTTTTCACAATAAAATGTAAAAAAAAAGAAGTGTGTTAATTTTATGATAGTCGTGACACAACAGCTGAATTAATAGAGATGTCTTGTCACTTAAAATTTCTTGCTGCATATAATCTTGATCCCTCACCCCCAGTGTATTTGAAACTCTACTAAAAGGAGCTAGATATCAAAGCAGAGCTTAGGCCAGAACCAGGATGCTGACTGATTATCTGTCTCTTTTCTGATTTCTCACCAGCCTTCCTTCAGAGAGCAAACTGGTTGGTTCTTGTTCATTTTTATCACTCACTGTGGTGTGATCTTTTTCTGATTATGCTAGATACTGGTGCAGGGAAGTTGGCACTGATCCTGAAAGAGTTATGACATATTTTGTATTAATCTTTCAAAAGAGAATCTTCATTGGTATATATTGTGCATGAATAAATAAGTTCTCTTACTGGTACCTTCAGAAGGACCTTAGATCAGCTTGAGCTAATGAAAAGTACAGAGTGGGATTTTGAAAAATAAATTGTACTTCTATCTTCTCTTTGCTTATTTACACTGAACGTGACAGTTGAAATTGGATTCCACTATTTCTGACCTTACACACTCTAGGTTCTTTTCTATTTTTGATTAAAATAATAACTTCTGAAATTGCTTTAAACTGTACAAAGAAAATGTTTGTCACTAATTGTTGCATATGACAGTAACACATTGTTTTTAACTGTGTAGGACAGACTCAAGTTCTTGTCTCTGGAGACAAGTGAATGGTGATTTATAAGTGGTTGGTTAATCTAAAGATGTGATGAGCATCCTTGTGTGTGTCAGGAAAACAGCAGTTGACTATGTAGGTGTTAAGAGTTCCTTAGGGAGAAGCATGCTTGTCTTAGGCAATGTGACTGATGCCTTTAGAGTCGTTATGGTTTATTTGAATATATAATGTACAATATTTTGAAGATTAACTTCTATGCAGTGTTTTTTCATAACATACAAAATGCTAAACCGTACTTTTTTTACTTTTAAATAAAACCTTTTTTCCCCCCTCTTACCACAGGATAATGAAAAAAGGACCCCTTTACATGCTGCTGCCTATCTGGGAGATGCAGAAATTATTGAACTACTTATTTTATCTGGTATGTTCTGTTCCTGTTAATGGAAAACGAATAACTCTATGCACATCCAAAGAAGTATTTATGAACATCTTAGTCTCTGTAGCTTTTATTGAGATATTTAATGTACTAGAAATTAAAGATGCTTGTATGGAAATTTTAGTTTCCAGACTTATTAGTGTTACAGTACTGTGTAGTTCTGTAGTTCTGCTCTAAAATATTTCTTTGTAGAAAGCTTTCTTGCTTTTAGCTATTATTATTTGTACCTTGATCAGCTTTTAGTATTTCAACACTAGTTTAAAGAAGTAATAGTGTATACGGTACAGGTAGGTGTTAACAGAATTGTTTTCATTCTGAAATGCCCTACAGAAAAGCAAGTACTTTTGAACATAAAGATGCTATCCGAAATTGGTTGTACTATTTTAAGTATCTTTACCTGTTGGCTTGAATGCACAGAATATAATTAGAACCACCTGAAAACATTAAAATGTCATCTTTTTTTTTTTCCTATTTATTTGTACTAAGAAAAATTCCAAGTTCTATACAGCA
This sequence comes from Catharus ustulatus, assembly GCF_009819885.2. Taxonomy (NCBI): domain Eukaryota; kingdom Metazoa; phylum Chordata; class Aves; order Passeriformes; family Turdidae; genus Catharus; species Catharus ustulatus. Next base: position 36,546,657 of record NC_046221.1, on the reverse strand, counting down.
GTATACTTTGGGTTGGTTGTTGTGGTTTTTTTAAAAGGGTAGAAAACCAAGAAACTAAACCAAAACCTGAAAAACATCATGACTGAATTGACTGTCTTTGATCTTAGAGAGACCTACCCATCAAGTACCTTGAGGCTGAATTCATAATACAGGACTTCAAGCTTACGTAGATGAAAACTTGTAGCAGTCCCACAGAACTACTTTAATCTCCAGTGTGCTTAATTGCATGCTTACCTATGCAAAGCTGGCTACTTCCACCACCACCACCTCCCATCAACCCTTTCTAACAAATTCTGCTTTAAGGAAATGCTGCTTTTAGGATTATAGGAGTCACTTCCAGACCTTCAACTGAATTTTCTAGGCATAATTTAATTTGTTATAATTTTAGTATGATGCAATATTTTCATTATATGTATTACTTGTACTCTCTCTATAGAAGTTATGTATACCTCTAATAAATATATATGATGTGATTAATTAATATATTTATTGTATGGACCTACTCTATAGTGGCATTTTGTCCAAAAAAGTTCACTTTTGAAAAGGTACAAGGTTTGAAAATCTAAAGAGGGGTTGTTTTTCCCTATCAAGAAGAAAGGCAAGTTCTGGTGGCTCGTAGTAACTGCTTTCATCAACTAACAATGTTACAAACTTTGCAAAGTTGTAGTCAGCTACTTCTGAGAGGGAACCTTCTGTCTGATTTAGATGAACACAGTCAGTTTACTAGAACCATGACAGAACAAAATACCCCTTTCTTGGGGCTTATGGAAGAAAGATGGGAATGGAACAAGATCCTGACTGGGGGGAAGGGTAGGAGAAGAAATATTAGTCCTACTGTTTGGGCACATAGCCTGGGGTTAAGCATAAGGAAAAATGCTGAACAAAGAAGGGAGGTAAGAATTAGGACTGTGCAAATAGTCCAAAGCTGAGCAGTTATGTGGAGGTTATGCGAGTGCTGCAGTGTCTGCAGATTGTTCAGGTGAGGCATTGATATGTCCCAGATAACGTTTATTTAATGAAAATCAAAATTTGCTTGCAACAAAACAGTGCATCGGATAGTTGCAAATCAACAACTTTGAAAGCAGTGGTGATGTCAGTCCAGCCTTGCTGTGCTCATGTGCTGAGCTGAGGACTGCAGTCCCATGTTGTGCCTTGCTGGAGAGGCACAGCCTCCTGAAAGTCCCAGAGTGAGGCTGCCCTGGGAGTGAACCAGGGTGGTGCAGTGGGGGGTGCACAGGTAGATGTGAGTTGTCGACTCGTTTATAAGTGAGTGAAGAGGGGCATCAACTGCAGAGTGAAAGTGATGTCTGAATGTTCCAGCTGTTCAGTTTGCAAGGCTGTGCTGTACTTGGGCACAAATCTGTATATTACCTGCCTGCAAGCAGTAGTTTTAGGTGAGCCTCTTAAATCTTTAAATAGTATTCACCAATTTAGTCTTCCTCATTTATGAATGATGGATTTGAAATCTTTGTGGTTGGTGAAGTATGAGCACTCAGCTGTATCAGAATTGCTGAGCCAGCTGCTTCTCAGAGAATTCAGGTCTAGATGTCTTAAAATGCACAAGCTTGATTTGTCTTTCAGCTCTCTTAATTGAAAGGTGGGGAACAGAGGTTAAGTGTATTTATCCTCTCCATTTCATAAAGATAAGGAAAATTCATCTGTTGTGTTTCAGCTGGAAATCACATCTCTCCTTTGAAACAGAGGTATAACGTTACATTTGGTCATAATAGATGAGCATTAGGGAGAAAATAAAGAACATCTGTTACCACAGCAAGGCTGGAAAACTGTTGTGTTGCAAGACCTCTTTTTTAAAAATAAGGAAAGTGGTTTGTTGAATAAATAGCATTTCTGTGCAACCATCTCCTCTGTGGAGTAAATTTGCATGGAAAAAATTGGTATGTGACTTTAACTGACCCATTGTAACATACCTGCACAAGGGATTGAATTAAGTGTCGACTACTTTCATCCTAACATTTCTCACCTTGTGAAAGCTTGTTTTTGCAACTTGTAATGTCCTCTAACACAGCTTTGCTGGAATGTTACTAGGAACCACTTTACAATTTTCCTGCTGTGCAAACTATTCTACAAATAGAAAAACAAATGTTTGCTTTGATGTTTTTATTTTTTCTTCAAACTGGACCTCAAAGTTACTGAAATCAGTATTAATCTTTCCACTATTCAGTGGCTGCTGATTCTTTCTCATTATTCTCTGTTCTTAAAGTGTTATTATAGACTACTTACACATGGGTTTTTTAATTTGATTGGAATGTCTTTTTCATCCTGCTCTGGGGGATCCACACTGCTTTCAAATATGTATTGTGGATCACATATTGCAGTCACAGTGTCCTTTTATTACTTTGCTACAGACCGCTACAGACCTAAGTAAACCAGATTGAACATCCTGAAGATATAACTGATTCAGTCTTTTTGCAGACTTTTTTAGAGTAAATTTTCAGTCTCAAGAGCATTCTTACTTAGTTGTTGAATTCTTGAGATATTTTTTGACCAAATCTTAAGGTTGGCCTTTGACCTTTCCTGGTGTCTTCCACCTGGAAAAGGAATCAGAAGGTAATGGTTTGGATACAGGCTCCAAACACCAAGAAGATTGTTTTACTCACTCCATTTTGGGTCTAGACATTAAATTGCCTTTTGGGTTTTATTTTGAGACACTGAGCACTAATCAACTTGTCCCAAGAGGATGCGAACACTTTTTTCATACCACTGTGGTTTGTGGAAGTCTAAATTTTCAAATAATCTCTCACTTCTGGATTGTAGCTTGATAAGCAATTAGCATTCCTAGATTTGTTGTGTAGGGAGGTGTCCGAGAGGAGGCATGAAGATTATTTATTGCATCCAGAAAGGATAGAAAAGAAATTTATATTTTAGTCACTTAAGAATCACAATTTTAGAAGCATTTCCCATTTTGTATTACTCTGGAAAGAGTAGTAACACTCATCACAGTTGCAATTTTATGACCTTTGTACAGCTCTGCATCCTGGTGCACAAATACATCTGTCTACTTTGCATAATTGTACTGACTTTAAGAGTGTAAATGATGGCAAACTACTGAAAAGTAGAAAAGTATAATAGTTAAGTCCCAATTAACCAAATGTCCAGCTATTTGTTCTTTCCAAGAAGTCCCGATTAAAAAAATCAAACCCTTATTTTTGTCTGGCATATGAAACTGTTCTGGAGAGGCTTCTTGCTTTATAAAAAAATCATTCTTTCCAACTGTCCTAGGATTTTTAATACCATCAGGGTCTACTGTACCAGGAAGTGTCATGTGAAAAGCAGAACAGATTAGTGGGATCACTGAATGTATTCTGTATTCTTTTGATTACTAACTTTTTTCGTTTATTTTCTAAAAATACCGTGAAGATGATTATTGCTTTCACTGAAATCAGTGTAATTCACAAAAATCAACATCTGAATTGTCTGTTGTTTTCTTCTGAATAGATTTAGTTACTGTATTGCACTGATGCTTAAACACCAACACAACACATTGCTGTTTGCTTAACCCAACATTTTCTCTGCATGAAGCTCAGTGTTACATGAGTGTGGTCAAACTCAATCTCATTAAGGTTTGGCAGCCCACGAGTTTTTGTTTCCTCTGGGTCAGCTAGAAAATCTAAGAACCGTGCTGATGCTGGAAAACTGCCACTGTAGTAATAAGAGATTTTGGAAGATAGTGAAGACCCTTCAGTGTTACACCACTCTACCTGTGTTTCTTTAATCTGATTAGGAGTCTCTGTGAGTATTAGAAGTCCATGCCATGGCAGTCACACAGCTCAGCTGATGAAAGGCTCTTGCTGCCTCAGTCCCAGCTGAATGAAGCTCCCTTTGTTTGGATTGCAGATGTACCCAACGCTCAGGGCGTTTCACAGGGGCCCCTTTGACACTCACTGTATCTCTCGGCCGCTTCCTCTTCCTTTGACAGTGATATTGGCTGATTTTTTCTTTTCCAAGCTGGCCTAACTTCACCCTGGCAGCAGTGAAAGTCAGTTGCTGTGAAGAATGTAGCTCTGATGTTCTTTGAGAGGAAAAGTTAAGCTGACTCAGGAGAAGATAGAACTGTTCAGTAGCTCAGGAAAAGATAGAACTGTTCAGTAACTTGAATAGCTGACCAGTGTGTCTCCATGTGTATTTGTTTTGTGGTATTGTTTTGGGGTTTGGGAGTGGTTTTGTTTGTTTGTTTCTTAAGAAACAAAAATCAGAACTGTTCTTGAAGCCTCATTCTGTCTGGACAAAAGATTCTAGACCTGTGGCTCTTGGATTTTTTCATTATTCTGTAGATCTTCTGCTGTGCATTTAGCTTTTAAATAGCAAAAAGCTTTCTCTCCATAAGGCCTTACTCATTATTTTTGCAGCAATGAAACTTCCAAGTATCCAAGTTTTCAACAGGAAATTACACTAAATTTCTCTTATTGATTATTACAATTCATATCTCAAATCTTATTTAAAAACTTCTGTAGCTCCTCCTGACTGTGCATATTTTTCTATCTTAGGAAAAGTTTTCATCTCTATCTGTTTATTCCTCAGTGTAGTCTGAGAATTTCTACTTTCCAGTTTAAGTGCTTCTGAGATCATTGTTGCTAGATAAAAAAGTGGATCATTCAAAAAGAAGAATTTCTGAACCTATTACTAGCTGTTTGGAAAATAATTAAGTGCAATCTAAATACAGTAGGACTAGTGGTTACTCTCAGTAATTTATACTGGAGATCTTCCTAATTTCTCCAAAGATAATATCTAAAATTATTTCAGTATACTAGTTTTTAAGACAATGTTTGTTACTTTCTTAAATGCACTCTATAAAGATCTTATTTGCATTTTTTACTCCTAATTAGACATTTTAGAGCTTCAAAGACCAAACATGGGGTGTCGGTATTGCATAATTGAATGAAAGCACTTTTGCTTTCTTTGCTTATGTTATGATATTGCTCAGTCACTAGCACATCTTGTACAATAACAAAGGAAAATACCATCCTTGAGAGTCTAAAAATACAGACTGCAAACAGAACAGTGGAAGGCAATTGAGTACTTAAGTCAGTACTGTGAACAAAGATGAAAATGTCTTGTCAGTTCTGTTATATTTCTTAATCTGTTTCCAACTAGTGACGCATAAGTAATTCAGCCACTGCATTCATTAGTCTTCTGAGGACATTTCCAAATAGGAAGAGTTCTGGTGCAGAGGAGCTGTGGAGGAGTGTCACAGCAAGAGTTTTTGTGAGAGGAGCACAGAGGTGGTGTGAGACAGGACAGTGTAAGATTGTGTGGCGGTTTATAAGTGAAGGAAGAGATGTGTGGTTGTTCCTTGCAGCATTTCCTGCCCAGTCGTTCCTTGTCTGTCTTTCTAAGAGATGGTTGAGATTCTAGCTCTTACTGGAATGTGAGGATGTGGACACCAAGTGTGCAGCAACATATGCCCAGGAATTGTTGGCTAATAGCACATTTAAATGTGCAAATTCCACACGGGGACTGGTAGAAGTAAACCCTCCAGGATCATTCTGTAAGTCAGTGCACGTATTCAATTAGAAAATGTGTCTCTTGAAACATAAATTTGCTAGAAGTAAGCATCACAGGGCTTTTCAGTAGCTTCTGTACTTTATTTCTTAAATAAAACATGTCTTTCTAATTGTGAGTTTGTGAGTACAACTTGGCAAGATGAGATGTAAGATTCAGGGACAAGGGAAGAAAATTATGTAATTCTCTCTCATTCCCTCCCCTTACCCCACCTTTTGCAGAGCAAGTGTCCTGCTTTGTATTTGCCTAGATGTGTAAACTTACTGGTCTGCATTAGCAAAATTAGTGATGAAAGGGGTGATCTTGTTTAATGTTTTGGCTTAGTGCATCAACATGGAAGAATAATTTGCACTGTTTGGAAGGTGCTGTTTAGGGGAGGGTCATTTACATGGTTAGTTCTTAAGTTCAAGTTGAATATTTGTGTTCCAGCATTGTGATTGCTCTGACAAGAACCCTAATCCTTTTCATGCAAACTCTATGGCATTAAAAGAATTTAAATATAAGAAATTTTACAGTAAACAAATGAGAAGTTTTAATAAACATGTTAAGACCAGGCCTTTGCAATCTGGAAGATCCAAGGGACAGAGGCAGGGAGAGGGGAGAACAGTGATTTGTTAGGGTTGTTTTTTATTTTGGTTTTGCCCATGGAGAATTAAGATACACTGTAGTGTGCTTTGAAATAGCAAAGTGCTCATAGCTGGCATTTGAAATGTGAGAAATGCCCTGGTTAACATGTCAGCAGGTTGGGCTTCACAGGGATAGCATTACATTGGCAGTGCTGTGTGGTCTGTTACACACATACAAGTGTTCAGAGTCTCTGTGAAGCAATAATTTAAAGCAAAAGTTGTTCCGTAGAGGTGTGATATTTTTGTAACATTTATTTGCAGTGATCTGGAGTAGAGCCTTTACCTTAGATGATCAAGGCTCTAAACTCCCTCACTGTTGCATGGTAGGACTGTGAGGGGTTTGAGGGAGCCCATGAAGGGTCAGGACAGAACAGTGATGTTTTCCCTAAATCATCAGCAGTAAAGAACAGTCTAGAGGAGGATTATGTCCTCAGATACAAGGCAGTTTGGAGAAGCTCCTTTATGAAATTTAAATGATTCTCGGCAGCGTGGCTTCTTGGATAAATTTAAGGGCAAAGTATCTCTCCATTAATTAAAAAATGTTATTTTGCTTAATGTATCTAAAATTGTAGATCTCCCAGTCCCCACATTAATAATACATGTGTGGTTTTTGGTAGTACATTTATTCTGATTATTGCTTTAAAAAATTCTTTCAATATAACAATTTTGCAACTTCTTGAAGAGTTTTTGTTGTGAAAGGAAAAAACAAGCTTGGTGGTTCTTTCTTAAGTAAATCCATCAGAGATTCAGATTTGTTATTAAAAGTCAGCTTTGGCTTTTCCTGTGTCAGATAATCTACAATTTTTTGTGTATTTGAAAAGCTAACTTATTTTAGTATCTGTGTTTTACACTGTTCTAATGTGCTAGACCTAGGCATCCTTGTTTCTTTGGGTGGAAGACCACTTATAGAATGCAGTCCATTTGCTATGTTGATTTTTGTTCTTTTAAGAGGACTGTGTTACTTTTAGATATAATTTCAAATATCCTTAGACATTTCTCTGGCCAGTGCCGATTTTCTTTCTTACTTTCACATATTCTTTTTTTCTAGTCTTAGCAAGTATGATGAACTTATCATTGTGAGAACATTTTGTACAGTATCTTTTTGTATTTATTTCTTCCTTCTCTCTTCTGGTGTAGTTTTTAGGCTCTGTGTTAGAAGTACCAGAAATGTCAGTAAAATCTGAACACATAAACACTGCTTGGACTCTAAGCACATTTTCACTTTCAGCCAGAGCTTGGGTAACTGCTGCTTTTTTTGGAATGGAAAACATGCATTTCTTCTCTTCTGATGGGCACGCTGCTTTTCTTATCTTGGGCTTTATTACCTGGATGGATCTGACTTGACCCCAAGTCTTGCAAATGCATTTTCCTCAGGAAAATCAGGATAGTAATTAATGACTTAGTAACTCACTCAAGTTCCTTCAAATGCTTTAAAGACATTTGTATCCTAAAGTTAGAGATAGAAATCAGACTATGAAAGTCTCTATTCCTTGGTTGTTGACTGGATGTGAAGTCAGGTGGAGCTTGGAGTACAATTTTGGCTCTTGTTTTTGTCTCATCTGCCAAAAACTAGATGTGGCCAACAATTACTTGGAAAATAATCAAGAATTACAGATAGTTTTGAAATATATTGATTACATTCTCACTTACCAGTCATTACTTCATTATATTTGTGATATTATTCATCACTTCTTGTCTTTTGAGAAGGATTGCCAAAAATCTTCAGGCATTTCTAGTGACTTCTAGAATACTCAGATTCTTTCTTTGCTTGAGTCTCTGCCAGAGTTGATATAGTACAGTCTGCTAAGGCACGTGGTGTGTTGCGGTGCACCACTGAGTCCTTAGGATGTGTGACAAAACTTGTGGTATCTCCTAAACTTTTGTTAGACTGTGGAGGTTTTCTTCCAACAGACTTGGACTTTCTTTCCTGTTTATTAGTCTTATATGTCGAAAACTTTTGCACTTAGGAAAATAGGATGACATCCTATTCGGAAATTTAGATAAGGAAAGATGGAAATGGATTGATTTGAAACAAGGCAATTGACTTCAGATATTTGGGTTGATTAGTATATATATATATATATATATATATATATATATAAATAAATAAATAAAATATATATAACCATGATTTTGTATGCAGTGCTGCGTTTGTTGATCAGATGGGCTGGGAGAGACTTCTCGGTTAATGCAGATCTTGGATCAAAATACCCGGTCTGTCAGATGAATATCATGACTTGACCAGCCACTTTTTTTGGCATCTTGTGTCTTACTGGCCTTTCATACTGTTCTGTTCTTTGCATAGAGAAAACTGCAGTTGGTTCTGACATACCAGTATTATTTTTAACTTGAGATGTTAATCAGCTCTGGTCATGTAGCATAAATGTTACTGTGTGATTCTTTCCAAGAGTATTTCCGAAATCTTTTTTTCAAAAATGTAGGATTTTGTCTAAACTATCTCTGTAGAAGTTTTGCAATAAAGATAAGTTTTTGGGTAAGTTTCCAATCAGGGTATAAATATCCTACAAGGTTCTATATATGTGTGTGTAACAGTAAGAGATTAAATTATTAAATTTAATTATTAGGTTTTCCTGTTCGTTGGAGTTCACTGGAAGTTAAGTTGTAGTTCAGCTGCTTCCTTCAGGGGAAAGAAGTTCCCAAATCCTTCTTTCCTTTTATTATTAAGAAAAAAATTAAAATCCAAACTCAGGCTTGTGTGCCTTGGAGATGTTTGTGCAGCTTTATTTCCTGGGGTCAGAGACAGCTGTTCCTTGAGTGTGCTTTTAGAAGTAGAGAGATGTGGCTGTTAGTCTCTCTCATGAAGGGAGGACCAGGATGTCCTGGGGTGGGCTAGGTGACCTGCTGGAGTAGTGACAATTTGTTCCCAAAGTAAATCCCAGTAGAAGAATCATCCTCATTCTATGTACCATCAGACATGGCAACCACCAGGAAGCTGTAGGCATGGAGAGTAAATGCAGCCTCTTTCTATATTTTCATGGAGAATTTCAATTGTAATGGGAAACGGAGATTTTTGTTGCTGTGTGAAGGCAAGGAGTTCATCTTTCCTACACAGGAGCCTTTTTTGTGGCTTTAGAAGGGCAAAAGATTATAGAGGATGACCTAGTGTAAAAATATGTTTGATGTGGAAGAATCTTGTTGGTATAGTGTTAAAAGAATTTCCTTGAAGGGTTGACTTCAGCTGGACAAAAGATTTGTTTTCATTTTTTACAAGAAAAATGTGAAGAAGTCCCTAGAATAAGTAAATTCATTTCACTAGAATAAATAAATAGTTCTGTCTCTATTCTTATAAATATTTCAATCATTCTGTAAATATCTTTTAAATTTCTGTTGTTTTTATTTTTTGTTGCAGGAGCTAGAGTTAATGCCAAAGACAGCAAATGGTTGACTCCTTTACATAGAGCTGTAGCATCTTGTAGCGAGGTATGTTGCTCATTTTGGCTACTTTGTGTTAAAGTGAGACATCTCAAATTATCTTCCGGCCATTGTTCATTTTTTCAAAAGTGAAGCTACTCTGAATGTTCGGAATTGGAGAACATTTTTGCAATGGTTTTTTTTTGGCCTTTTGAGGGTATGTATATATGTGTATCTATTGCTTAAGCAGTAAGAAAGGGGGAAAACTAAAACTTTGAGTTCTCAGCTTTGCTGCCTGTGACTTCCCTAGCAGAGGAGTCTGCATGCAGTGTTCTCAAGTCCAGTTTACTTTTCCTAAGGTAACCAGAATGGTTCAGCATGAGGCAAGTACAGGTGAATTAAAATTTTTTTCAGCACGGTCTTTGCATAACTTCATATTTCTTTACATGTTTGTGTGTTCAGGCATTGAAGAAATAAATGGCTTTATTAAAGGCCTGCCAGTGTATTTTTTTTTTAAGTCATTAATTAATAGTATTGAATATCACTTTACAATTTTTAAGTGGAATGTAGACTGTTTCTGAAGTCTACCAGTTATACAGTCGTGAGAATATCATAATGCAAGAAATTACTTGGTTATTGTTTCTCTGTGGCAGTTGTCCTAATAAAAAATTTAAATGCCTGTAAAAGATCAAAACAAACAGAGAAATGCTGAGCTTGTTATATGGAAGAGTTTATGCAAAACTATCTCCTTTGAGATCCTGAATCAAATTGATGCTCATTTCAGTACGTTTCAAACAAAGGTTTTTATTAGTAAATTTTTGTTTGGGAAGATAGAATTGAATATTTTAATTTTGACAAGCATTGAACTTCAAGTGTTTGATCCATGAGCTATCTAAACAAGCCTTGTTTCAGTTTTTTCTTTTGAATTCCCTTGATAAATTGCAGTATTTTGTCACTAGCATTAATAGCAAAGTTATGTAGAGATCATGTTATTCAAAAAAACAGTGTTTGAAAATGAATCTTCAAGGGCGCCTTATTCCCAAATGCTATTTGTTCTTGAGATATTTTTAGGTTGTTCCTTTGGGAGCTGACCAAAGCACCAAATGCTGCATTCTTCAGAGCTGAGAAATAATAAAAGCTCTTCACATCAGTAATGCTTACAGAGGCAGAGGAGTGCTGCAGACAAATTGGGTTTAAGTGATAACTTCGAGAAATGCAACCATGGTCGTAGTTTGTTTTAAACAAAATATTAGTCAAAGGAAAACAAGACAAGTTAACTGGTCAGATGCTTGATAGACACTTGTCAGAATTCTCTATTTATAAACACACTGAGTCATGGGAGCCCATATACAGGGCATATACAAGGCTGATACAGTAGGCACTGTGTTCTAGCTGACAGCCCTATATTGGTTGGGGCATTGGATGGAAAGCTGTAATGAAAGACTGGATAATAATTTCAGTAAAACATCCGGACTCTTGAAGTAAGGAAAGCTGCAATTAAACAAGGACATTGAAACTTAAGAAATAGCTGGAGTTATGGATTTAGCTGTCAGCTGCACAAGTTCAGGCAACTTCATGTCAAGACAGTCACATTTTTATTTATGTGTGCCAGCTGTATGTTGCAAATGAAAGAAAAAAAAAGAAACTCCAAGTAGATTCAGTCATGAAATTCATTAATGCAAATGCACATAAAAATGAGATTCATTACTAATATTGTGGTGCTTTCTCCTGCAAAAGGGGTAACAGCTGTTCTGAAATTTCCTTCTTCTGATATGCTATTTCTTAATATTTAGGTTAAAAAGGACAAATAGATAATTAGTTTTTGAAAGTACTACATCTGCTTCAGTTTCTCAGAGAAGACCTATTCAATTTTCTCATTAAATTACAAGCCTGTGATGCAGTATTTTCACTTTTGTGTTTGTTCCTATTTTTTTTATTTACAGTATGAATAATTTCAGCATTTTAAATATGATTTATTCTAATAGAAATAGGTTCAATAGTGACTTAGCATTCTGCCCATACACCTTGCTATTGTACCACAGTGTAATTCAGAATCTCCAGTAACAATTTGTGGTAACATGTTTGAAGTTCAAAGTGGTAATCAATTATTTGTGTGCTCAGTGACTGAGTTGGCAGTCACCAAAAGCAATTAGTGAATCGTGGGAAGGTCACACAGCTGATGCAGAATGCAATATTCATCATCATGTTGATACTGCCAACACATTTATTTTTTTATGCATTCCAATTGTGTGCGCATATTTTAATGGGATTTGTTTATCTTGCTCTAAGAATTACAGTCTTATTTGTCAAATTTTCACAACTTGTACTTCTAACAAAATGAAATGAATAATCATTTTGAGAGATGGAATTCAGTGCAATATTTTAAAACGATTTTCAGGAGTTTTGCAACAGTGTATGTTGAAAATTTTTGTGACTGTGCGCTGTTTTATTTGTGGTTCTCTAAATGTACATTTAAAAATCTCGGCTTTGCTGTTTGTCAACTTGGCCAATCTGCTTGGCAAATTGATGGAAATTCATTATCAGTTCATAGTACTTCACTAACCTTTGCTAAGGATTCCACTAACAGAAGAAATCCTAGAATGGCTTATTAAACTTTGGAAATCAGTTGTGATGACAAAACATTTTTTCATTTGGCTTAAAGAACTGGATAGAAGTCCTGGAAATGGTTGATTTGGTTAAATTATTCACTTCCTTGAGAATATCCACAAGTTTGAATTGACAATAAAGTACAGATCCTAAAGTGTCCCAAAGATTAAGTTTGCAAATGAGCAAATTGTAGAGAGTTGTTTTCCACTGTAAATCCGAGTCTGTCATTTCTGATCTTGGTTTTTTTCCTAAATGCTTCCAGGATGCTGTTCAGGTGTTGTTAAAGCATTCAGCAGATGTCAATGCTCGTGATAAAAACTGGCAGACACCCCTACACATAGCAGCTGCAAACAAAGCTGTGAAGTGCGCTGAAGCTTTGGTGCCTCTCCTAAGCAATGTAAATGTGTCTGATCGAGCAGGCAGAACTGCATTGCATCATGCAGCCTTCAGTGGACACGTTGAGGTAAAAGTTGATTTTCTTGTCTTCCACTCATCACTCTGTCCCTCATGTTTTTGGTGTTCCATTTTTGAGTTTAAAACCATTGCTCCCCCATTCCCTCAAAAATCCTCAACCCCTATTTTGTATTTTAATTTGTTTTCCATATGTATCTCTATGCAGAAAAGTTGTGGAAAATAAATGTTACATCATTTAATTGAAAGTTTATACACTGAAAGTGTTCACTTTTCTTGTGACAGAAGCAAATATGTCGAGTTAAATTACTAACAGGTAAATTCAAAATGGAAAAGCCAGGATATTTTTCTGTTCAGTGAATAGCAAACATAGTGAGTATGTTGTGAATGAAATTTAGAGGGAATATGTAATAAGCTCTGACTCATTAGTCCCTTAGTAATAACCTGAAGATTTAAAAGATTTCATGGCTTTGCAATATTTAACTGAGAAGTTTTTCTGTTGACATCAAGTTTTGTGTTCCTTACAGTTACTTCATTGTGACAGCCAGTTTTTTAAAACTTGGGGAATATTCAAAACCCAACACATTTAAATCCTCTGAAAACACATAAATGTTTGCTTTCTTCCATGGCTTTCTCTGTTGAAGCAAAGTTTTTTCCATCATGAATAGAAGATTTCTGTTCTTTTTCTTTATCTCAGATGGTCAGCTTACTGTTGTCTAGAGGGGCCAATATTAATGCATTTGACAAGAAAGACAGACGAGCTATACATTGGGCAGCATATATGGGTATGTACATATTTCAGTTAGCTAATACTGTAGTAATAAAAAAATCATCTTATGTTAGTGGTTTGACATATTTTTAGGAAAAAAATATTTTCATTGTAAGCATTGAGGTCATCTGTGTCTGCTAAAAAAACATTAATAGTATAGCTCAAATTGCCTTGTAAGTGTCTATTTTGTGGTGAGGAAAATCAAATTGTTGGAAAAAGAAAAGTAAGATAAGTACAGTAATTTCACGAATACAAGCCGCACCATTTTGACTAAGATTTTGCTCCCAAACTGGAAATGCGGCTTATACTCAGGAGCAGCTAATATGTGAATAATTTTCTAACATTTTCAACCCCAGAAGTGCCATCCAGGGTGCCGAGTCGAGCAACTGGCCAGTAAAAGCCGGCATTTCTCAGTTGTTACAAATTGTTACTCTGTTGCGCCATGGGTGGAGCCTGGCTCCCTGCAGGCAGCACGGGGCGGGCGGGGAGAGAGGAGGGAGAGCTCTCTCCTTCCCTCCTCTGCTGCAGCCGGGGGAGAGACGGGGGGGCCCCGTGCCGCCATCACCGCGGCTCAGGGAGGCAGCGGGGTGCTCCGTCCCCACCCGCCTCCGCCGCTGCGGGAGCGGGGGGGACTCCGTCCCTACCTGCCACCACGGGGCAGCGCCGGACCAGGGCGAGCGAGCCCAGAGGCAGCGACCGGCCCCGAGTGGCAGCACCGGGCTCGGCCACCTGGCCCCGTTGGCAGCCCCGAGCGGGCCGAGCCTGCACAGCCCGAGCCGAGCCAGTAAACCCCGCCCTGCCGCGGTTCTGTTACTAATTGGCAACTTTGTTGCACGTGGGTCCTCGCTGCAAACGACAGAGCGGCTTATACTAAGGTGCGGCTTATTTATGGACAAAAAAACGAAATATTTGCCAACACCCAGAGATGTGGCTTATACTCAGTGCAGTTTGTATTCGTGAAATTACTGTAGTTTTGTCCTTTAAAAAGGAGGAGCTATGTTCTTCCATCACCAAGTCTAGTCACAGATGAAAAGTTTTGCAGAAATGCTAAATGAAAAGTAAGCAGTTAATAAAAGGGGCACCTGAAAAAGAGGTTCATTACATCATCCTTAGGGATTGTATTTTCGAAGAATATGTAATCTCTGAAACTACAAGTTCTTGCTTCACCATTCTTATGCCAGGATAATTATTGTCCTCATGGTTCTGATCAATGCCCTGGAAATACTGTCAGAGTAGTGTTCTTCCTTTCCTTTTATCAGACTTGGGAAGAATTGAATGTGCCATTCAATTACAAAGTGATCGTCACAGCAATAATGCTCTTAATTTAATATTTGAAGCTGAGTGAGATTGCACTTCAAGTATTGATACCAGTACTTAAAACTCTGGAAGTTAAGAACAGACTTCATTATTGATCTAATGTTCTTTCAATATTTTGCATTAGTGTTTTTAATGTGCTGATATCTGCAAAGAAATGTCTATGGCAGTCTGTCCAGCCACCCTATTGAATGAGATTATTTGCAAATTTTTGTTGAATGCAACTTGTACGTGAAATTTCAGAGAACTGACAAGTGTTAATGAGAGGCCAGAGACATCTTCTGTCTTGTGCTTGCCTACATGAGAATTCTTCTGTTTTGCAGATAAACTACATTTATTCCAATTTAAGTCAGTGCTATTTTGTAGACTATTTACAGGGAACTCTCTTAATGAACAGTTTGGGCAGGAAAAATGTAATGTGACTGATGTCAATCTACCCAAATTTCCTTGTAGACAATAGAGAAGAAAAAGCTTTTGAAAGTCTTCAATTAAAGTAAAAATAATTATGACATTTTCTCTCACAATTTAGAGCCATTGTACATTGCTCCAATTGTTTGGAGAAAACCTTAAAAACTTTTCCACCGTGTAAAACTGACCATAAAATAAAGAAGTCATGCTTTTCGTCACTCTACTATAAATAACTTTCTAGGGTTATATCCATTGTTTTGCTTCCTTCCTGCTTTTCACCCGGCTCCATTGCTGTCCAGCTGCAAAGCTGTGACTGAAATGGATTTGCAATCCTGTGTGCTGGTGTTGCCCTCACTGGTGCACCGGGATGTTTCTGCAGCACTTCTCACATCAAGTACCTTGCTCTTCTGTTTGAGAGTCTTCCACTGATCGCTGCTTGCCTTTTCAGTTCAGGTCAGGGGTTTTTTTGGCTTTTTATCTTCTCTTTGAAAGTTTTTCTGCTACTGTTCTGTTCAATGTCTCTACTCCTTTCACTGCTTTCTATATCTTCTGTACTGCTGTCTCTCCTGTAGGGCTTGTTTTAATTCTTGTCCCCATTGTATTTGGGTCAAAAGATGAGTATTGTGTTTGCATTTCCCTTTCCCTTCTTTCCTACTATGCTGAGGTAATTAAGAAGTGAAGTATTATTGCAGCAATTCACATCATACTGGTAAAGACTTACGGTTTTGGCTGGTATAGCTAGATGAAATAGCGTTTTGTGTGCTGCTGAGTACACAGCATAAAATAAGTATCACAGTGTCTGAATGTTTATGAAAATAGCTTTGTCTGTACTCCTTTGGGTAGGTACTTCTTACTCAAACTTTTGCAAATTCTCTTAACTGCTTAAAAAGCAAAGACCCACACTCTTTGTGAAGCACCTAAAGTGAAAGCTGGATTTGATACTTTCTACTTAGATGTCTGACTGAATAAGTATAAACATATGTATTCAGTGTGCCCCTCACTTCTTTAACTAAGGAAAGGGTGTCACTTGAAAGGTAAAATAAAGAGTCTCACATGTGTCTGTATGGGTCATTTAAAAAGGTAAAGCACTGAGTGTATTGTGGTCTGTTGAGGTCATAGATTTCTTTATTCTGCAGTCTTTGTCATGACTATCCACATGCTTTCAGTGATGAATTGTTTGGCAGTTAAATTAACAATGGAACAAGAATAACAGATATTTGGTTACCCCCTTTTCTTGGCTTCTTAAAAGACAGTGTCACAAGTGCCTACAAGCAGAGGAGGAGCATGTGGGCATGGGAGGGGAAAGCTCATTGCCCTTAGCAGCAGGCGCAGGTGTTGGTGTTGGAGTCCCTGAACCAAAGCTCGCAGTGAGAGTACTGCCCGCCACTTCAGGGTGGGCTCCCTGCCCTCTCTTCTCTTTTCCACCTGGAACTTCCCCCATGCCAAGCCTTCCTCATTATCCCAACTCTTATTCTTACTCTTACTCTCCTTCCATTGTCTTAGGAGAGCAGTTGATGCTTTTAAAAGCCTGTGGTTCCTCATCTGAGTCAGTCTTGAAAATACAGCTTTACTAAATCCTGTATGATATGGCTTAACATTTTAAATGCTCTGTGGGTAAATGGAGTTGGATTGGGGGGATATATTTTAATGTAAAAGTAGAATATTTTCTTCTTTTTGTGTTTGCGTCAATTTTTCAAAGTTTCTGCCTGTGATTGAAAAGTATTAATGGAATTGGGGTGACAGTGGAACATTGATAGTCTCATTGTCTCTCAAGTTGTTAATGTAAGTTTTTGGTAAATATTTAATAATCACAAATTACTTGCTTCTCTAGTTCTCAAGTCTTCAAAAAAACCCTGTTCTTTTTAAGCAGAACACAGGATTGTGTTTTGAGTAAACAAATTTATTTTTACAGCATAAATGCTATGATTGTTGGGTGGGGTTTGTGGAAATGATTATTTTATGTTCCTTTTATAGTTCATGATAGGATTAGAAAACAAGAATAATTATTTGTTTTCCTTGTTAGGGCCAAAGGAATAATGTCTTGATCGTGTTATAACAGTTGTAGAATTAAGTTTGCGAACCTGTATTGGTTAATAAAATATGGTGCTTCATTTTATTTGTCTTTATTCTTTTAGGTCATATTGAAGTTGTGAAATTGCTCGTGACCCATACAGCTGAAGTGACATGTAAAGACAAGAAATCATATACACCCTTACATGCTGCAGCATCTAGTGGGATGATTAGTGTAGTCAAATATCTTCTGGATCTTGGAGTTGATGTAAGGAAAAACAAAATTAAATAGGAAATATTTTTTAAATTTTTTTTAAATGCTCTTGTTAGTACTGTAGCACACTGTTTATTTAGGGACACATTAGGATATGGTGAAAGTGTGTGAAGGGAGATCTCTGAAAATGCTACTTTTTCTTTTATAAACCCTCATTTCTGCATTAAAAGAAAACCTCCTTAAGAGCCTTGCAGATTTTGCACAATAATGTAAAAATAAATGTATATTTAGTAGAGCTTTTTGTTTGTTTGATATTTCTTGCTTTTAATTCATTGGACTGGAAGCCAGGAAATAGGAATTCTGATCCTGGCTTTGCCACACAATAATTTTTGAAGTGCAGGAAATTAAATGCTTTTTGCCTCACTTGGTAAAATATACATGAAACTGAATTTCCTACATTATGTAAATTTTAGATAATACTAAAAATTTAGAGAAACTTCAATAGTGCAGTGAGACCATATTAATACTGCAAAATAAATTAAAAGGTTCTACAGTACCTGCCTGTAGAAAGTGTGTTAACATTGAACTGTGAAACTGTGTAAGATACCTACATTGTGAATCAGTCTTGCAAGGCTGGAGATCGCAACTCAAGCTCTATTATTGAGAAGTAGATCAGAATTCAGTGTCATGTTGTGTGCAAGAAATTCTGTTTCTATATGTGCACACACACACACACACACAAAAAAGGCTCTTTGACCTCTGTTTTTAATGAAAACTTGCAATGCTGCTTTTATAGAGGTCTGTGCTATGCTTTGCGTGTAGCATCTGTGCAAATTGCCACTGTTGATATTTTTGGCATGTGTGGGTTCTCTTAAGTTGCATACAGGAAACTGGTGTGGAGACAATTGGAGGAGGTTGGCTCACTTGTAAAGCAATCATACTCTTCCCCAGGACACAGATCTCAATCACAATGCTATATCCAAAACTTGCTTTTAATTTCTTGTTTTGAAGAGTTCCAAAACATAATCTCATGACATGAGATTTTTATTTTGTTAGATTTAAATGCTGCATTAAGTACAGCTTTTTGCCTACTAAATAATCTTGGGGGTTTTTTTCTCTTATAGATGAATGAGCCAAATGCCTATGGAAATACTCCTCTCCATGTAGCTTGTTACAATGGGCAAGATGTTGTAGTGAATGAACTCATAGACTGTGGTGCTAATGTCAATCAAGTGAATGAGAAGGGGTTTACACCTTTGCACTTTGCTGCTGCGTCAACACATGGAGCATTGTGTTTAGAGCTCTTGGTCTGCAATGGAGCAGATGTAAATATAAAGGTAGGTGTATCAAAGCCATCCATTCACACTTCAAAATGCTATACATCTTTATCAGAGATAGTGTTTTCAAAAATTCTTGTTTTAATGACATGGAGAGGTTCCCACTCATGGATGTAGCATTTGTTTGAAAAGTACTATGGTAGAAGTGAGCCAGTATGCCTCAAGAAACTTGATCTGGGTTTGGAAATCTCAATGGATGTATTATATAGCCCAAAAGGATGAAGAAAAATGACAGTATTTTCTGGTCAATCTCAATTACATTTAAATGTCAGAATCCTGTATGCTTTGTTTTCCCTAGTCTAGCCATATAAGTAAGAGCAAATAATTTGAAAAAAAATTGCAAAAGTATATGTTTTTCTTATAAATAAGTAATGTGAGGAAAATCAAGGATATTTCAGGGAAATGTGTATGACCTGGCTGATTGCTGGAGCAGTTGAAGAGGTGATAATATATGATCTTAGAATCTAATCAGTCAGGGAGATTTGGGAAGAGTGTGTTAAAAATACAAATACAAAAAATCAGGCCAATGGAGAGTCTTAAACAGCTGGTGTTTTAATTACTCCTGAAAAATTGTGTGAGCAGAGTCAATGTACATTTTACATCTCTGAACACAAGACTTTGACTACAAAATATTCCTTAGAATCCAACCTTGTTGAAAGTAGAAGTTAAACCTATATCTTCTATTTTCTTTTCCAGTGTGTAGGATAAGGTCTTGAGATGTGTGAGAAAGATGTAAGACCTTCTGGTTTGTATTATGTTGATTTTTACTCTAGTAATGAAAACTTAACTATGTTCAGAAATATTTAGTGGCAATATCTGGTGTCTTGCCAGGTTTTAGACTGAGAGAAGTGGGAAATGGGTATATGGAATGAAGAGTCCAAGTGTTCCTTATGACAAAATGTCTGATGGCCTGAACTGTAGTATGAAGAGAATTATCTGTTGCTTAATTTCTTGAAAAAATAAATGGAAAAGAAATCTGCTTAATAGGTTTATGCTTGGATTTCAGCACAATCTGTGCAGGAGGTTAATGTTAAAGTAGCTGACATTTCTGTTAAAAATCTTGTGGTTTGTGTTCATGTAAGGCAGTGATTTTTTACAGTGATTCAAGCTGATTGTCAGCTAGCTAATTCCAAAATACAATTTTATATCTATGGTTTGTACAAAACTCATAGCCAACTGAAAATTTAGGAGTAGTTTAAAAATAAGCTCTTTGATGTGGAAAAATCTTCAACGTATGTTCCTGCTCACTGTTACATATATTTAGACTTGCAGCTCATTTAATGAAAATGTACGTAACTCAGTTGTGGAAAAATTCATCACCAAGTGCCCTGCAGAAGTAAGGAGCTGTGTTATAGGGTTTATTGCCAACTTGTCCTAAAATATCCAGGTCACAGTCCATTTATTTTTGTTGCCAGCTTGCTGCTCTGCATAATGTCCCAGGGTGCATATGACTGAGTGTTCAGTGTTGCAGGGCTGGCTGACTTTTGTCCTACATTCTTGAAACATAATTTTTCAGTAAAGTGTGGTCTGCCATGAAAATAATCCCACTGTGTTAAATATACTAATGATTCTTTTTGTGTATTACTCATACAAATAAGAATGAAGGAGAGCTTATAGCACCTTCCAGTACCTGAAGGGGGCCTATGGGAGAACTGGAGGAGGACTTTGTGCAAGGGCATGGAGTTATAGGACATGAGGAAATGGCTTCAGACTTTGAGGGTAGGATTAGATTAGATATTGGTAAGAAATTCTTTACTGTGAGGGTAGTGAGACATGGGAACAGGTTGTCTGGAGAAGCTGTGGATGCCCCATCCCTGAAAGTGTTCGATGCCAGGTTGGGTGGGGCTTTGAGCTACTTAGTCAAGTGGAACCCTACCCATGCTAGAAGGGTTGGAACCAGATGATCTTTAAGGTCCCTTTGAACCCAAACTCTTCTGTGATGCAATGACAAATATTAACAAGACAAGAATTACTGGGCTGCAAGGCTGCAAGGTTTTGTGATTTTGTGCATATTTTGATGTGGAATAAAGAAGTGGACAGGGCTTAGTTTCAGAAACAGCTTTAGCCATGGGTTGGTTGTAATTAAAATGTGTTGATTTTGTATGTAATGAAATTCTTAAGGGCAAAATTGAGTAGGGCTGTGTAGGGATTTAAGCAATTATGACTTGAGAACAGCATTTATGCCTGGTTTCCTCATCAGAGTGTTTCTGTTGTAATTCTGTTAGTAGCATTTCTGTGGATTTTTACCAGTATGACTGAATTTGGCCTGTAAGTTTATACCTGAAGGTGTGAACAACCTTACTTTGCATATGAAAACTTAGCACTTGCACTGTGGAAAACTGCAAGAACTGAGGCAAAAGAAAATAATTTCTAAGTCAACTTCTACTTCCCTGGAAAGGCCTATAAAGATAAATCTTGTATTTAATCAGGAGAGCAATCCCTAAAAAAAAATAGAATATGTTGTGTAACTAAGAATGAATTCTGGATTTAAAATGAGATGCAATTAGGGTGTTCTTACTAAATATTTATTGAAACCAAGACTGTTCATTTTCCAAATACTGAGGCTGGAGTTCAAAGTACAGTAATTTCACGATTACAAGCTGCACTGACTTTGTCCATACACAAACCGCACCCGATTATAAACCACTCTGTCGTTCGCAGGGAGGACCCGTGTGCAAAAAAGTTGCCAAATAGTAACAGAATTGCGGGATGACGGGGTTTACTGGCTCGGCTCAGGCCGTGAGGGCTCGGGGCTGCCGACGGGGCCAGGTGGCCCAGCTCGGCGCTGCTGCTCGGCGGGGCTGTTCGGGGCCAGCCGCTGTCGCTGCTGGGCTCACTCGCCCTGGCCCGGCGCTGCGCTGCGGTGGCAGGGGGGCACGGAGCCTGCCAGCACCCGCGGCAGTGGTGGGAGGCAGGGATGGAGCCCGCTGGCACCCACGGCGGTGGCGGCAGAAGGGGAAGGAGCACCCCCCCGCCTCCCCCCAAGCCATGGGGCTAGCAGGAGGGAGCCCCCCGCCTCTCCCGGGTTGCGCTGCCTGAAGGAGGGAGCTCCCTCGCCTCTCCCAGGCTGTACTGCTTGAAGGAGGGAGCCCCTCGTCTCTCCCCCCCGCTGCGCTGCCTGAAGGAGGAGTCCCCCACCTTCCCCCCCGCCCCTGCGCTGCCTGCACGGAGCCCGGCTCCACCCGCCACGCAACATAGTAACCAATTTATAACAATCGCATAAAGCCGGTTTTTGCTGGCAGGTTGCTCAACTTGGCACCTCAGGTTGCACTTCCACGGTTGGAAATGTCAGAAAATTATTCACATATTAGCCGCTCCTGAGTGTAAGCCATGTTTCCAGTGTGGGAGCAAAATTTTAGTTGAAACAGTGTGGCTTGTAATCCTTGTAATCATGAAATTACTGTAGTTCTTAAAATGGCTATAAGATCTATTTTTCATCATAATTATATTGCTTGTATAGGCTGATTCAGTCATTTCCTCCCATGTGCAACTGTTCCTGTGATGTCAGAGGTAAGAGAGTGGATATGGATGGTAATCTAGATGCAGACTAGACAGTCCTATTAAATCGCTTCCTGCTGTGGATGACTTAGTGGGGAGAGCAAATGGCAGATAGAGGGGAAGTTCTTGTGCATCTGTGAGTGCTGGCCTCATCTCAAGAAGGTATTATATAGCAGAAGATAATAGAATAGTAGAAATATGTTATATGCTTTTTATCACCTCTGAACATAATTTCCTATTTGTTTTCATAGCCTTGTCAGTATCCACTGTAGAACAGTGAATCTTATTAAGTATTGCTCATTACTGCAGCACTCCCTCCTCACTATTCAGGATTTCCATGCATGGCAGAACACATTGAAATGAGTATTTAATGGGACAGTATTAATTGTTTTATGGACCTCATTGGTGCTTGAAAATTCAGTGACCTAAATAGAAAAAGTTTTTTACTTCCATTGATGGTACAAGAACATCAGAATTGTTGCTAGGGGAGAGATTTCATTCAGAGGAATGCTGTGACATGATAGACCACATTTCCTCTCCCTCAGTGAAGCTCAGTAGTATGACTACAGTTAATATGTGAGTAATCACTCAATAAGCACCCTTGTGCTGTGTATTATTTCTGTATGATAGCAATTACTGTTCATAGCAAATTTGCTATGATCTAAGTATTATGTAGATGTATTTTCTCTAGTTATAGAGGAGATTTGGGTGATTTCTTTCCTATTACCACATTTAGCTGAGTTTCAGTGAAGACAACAAAAGTTATTACAGCTCATATCTGTCCTGTCATGTGCTGTGATCCTGCCTCATCTAATTAAATCACACAGCTGTAGTTAGCTTGATATTTAGAGAGAAGACTTTCAAGACATAAAGAAAAGGAAATGGAAGTAAAGTTTAGAAGATATCTCCCTGCTTCTGTAGTCCAATCTCCTGCCATCTCAGGAAATATTGATTTGCTAATAGAGCCTTGATATTTCATTGCTTGAAGAAGTGTTTGACTACTGGTTCTGATCCTATATATCCTTTTCTAGCGATAGTGTCTTAGAAGGGAACTCTGAATGCAATCCTATACTTAGCAGTTCAGCTTCAGGATGGGAATTGTCTTCATTTAATTTTTTACCTGTTTTATGTTTATGTGTTGATAGACAATTGTATGTTGTGTTATATGGCTGGAAAGGAACCTGAGACTGTTAGACCTGAGAGAGGCACTCAGAAAATCCATTGTCTTAGAAATCTATGTTAAGTGCATTTTAAAGTAAATTTGAACAAAGTAAATCTAAAAATCTCTTACTGTTTGTACTGTGTTTTTTCAGTTATAAGTGGCAAACTATTCTGTAGCTTATTTTGGTGTTCTTTACAAGATCTTTCTGAAGTTTTCTTGTGAGGGTTCTCGGTTAACTACAGTGCTCTTCAGTTTCTAATATTGTCACCTTAGATTATTCCTATGTTTTTGTAAAGTGCATCATTAAGTCTATGCTTTTTCAGTTCCATCTTCTTCCTCTTCATTTGCCTTCCTTTGAGATACAGATTTATCCTGTCTAAGCCAGAAGGACTGTAGGCTACTTTTATCTGAGCCCTGAAATTCTTCCGTATGTTACTTCAGTAAGCCTATTTTGTATGATAATTTCTCTTTAAAATAATAGATTCTATAGATTCTTCAGGTTAAAGAAGGATAAAAGTGAGTGAAAAAAACCTCACCAGATGTCTAACAGTTGTTTGAAAGCAACACAGAGGCTGTTAATAATTGGGTAAAGAGGCAAGAACTAAACTGTAGGGAGAAAGATGAAAGAAAATTGGAGCATGGAGGTTGCCTGTGGAAATTGTCACTTATGGTGTGTTTATTTGGCTTTTTCTTAAGGCCTCCAACGACATAATTAAAATTGATTGTCTAATTCCTCAAGAGGATTTCAACACAATTTTCTGTGTTTATTTGCATCTGCTATGGATATGTGGATGCTGTCTTTTTTATTATTTATGGTCCAAGAAATCTGGAAGATCTGGAGATAACTGGGCTTTCCATATAAAGTATTTTGTTTCTTTCAATCTAGGTCTGAGAAGACAGTGTTTCACATAATTGCACTGTTGTGCTGCTCAGGACAGTGACACAATGAAAAATTCCATATCCATCCCTAAAAGAGTCTCCAGCAGATTTTCAGTATCACATTCATAGAACAATGTCTGTTTGGTGCCAGAGGGAGACTAAAGATGGGAAGACACTTTTGCATATGACGAGCAGTTTGTGATGTTTCAATACATATGTTCATATCATATATTCCCTGCTGTCTTTGTCTAATTTAACTTTGTATTTTGTGACCATTTCATACTCTTCAAAGGCATCATTGAGAACATAGCTGTGGTATGCATGTTCATTTGTCAAAGGATCCTTTGATTTTCTGTGTAATGTTTGCAATTTATTGAGTGCATGTGTAGAAACTTTTATTTGCAGGAAAGCTTTCCCATTACCTGTAATAAGTACAAGTGGAAAATTGTTCCAAAGTAATAGCAACAGAAAAATAGGTTTGTAAGTGCATTGAGGCTGAGCTGTTAAAAACTGGAGTTCCCTTATGCATTACTGTTGGCCTGCTTCAAGGGTGTCTTTACTGGGTGAATGACTAAGTGCACATTTAAGATGTGCATTTCAAATTTATGGTACCTAGTAGGCTTTAATAGTTCTACCGTAGGATTACTCATGGTTTATGATAAATTGCTTACAACCATCACTTTACAAAAATTCCCGGGAAACACATGAGCTTTTTAATGTGTTGTCTTATAATACATTGTGTAAACCTCTCTAGTAAATACAGCTACTTTCTTGCAAGAAAAAAACCTTTAAATATTGTTTTATTTTAGCCTTGGGAAGGGAAGGAGTTTTACATAGGCTTGTTTCTGAAATTGTGTGCTGTCATCATCCTCCTGAGAGTTTTTATCTTAAGGACATAAGTGTGAGTGAGTGGGCATCCCTGAGTTGTCACTTGCAGCTGGAAGAGTGACTAAGGGCAGCTTTTGTGAAAAGCTTGCCATGTCATGCACTTGTCATTGCCAACATCTGCATGGCAAAAGTGCATAGAAATGATTTAAAGGATGGAGTATAGAGAGAAAAGAAGAAATGTCCTTTTTGTTGTTTGGGGGGGTTTTTGGCAGTTCTGATTAATTGCTGTTACTGGCCCTAAGTAAACACGGGATTTTTTTTTTCTTTTCCAGAGTAAAGATGGGAAAACACCTTTGCACATGACAGCGATCCATGGTAGATTTTCAAGATCCCAAACCATCATTCAAAATGGTAAAAAGGGGGAGGGAGTATTTTTGTCATCAGCTTTCCAGTTTGGATGTTTTCATCCTTTGGTATTGGTAACAACATACTGAGTCTGACATGCTGGACACATGTCCATCCAGTGTCCGGTAATAGTGGTGGAGTCTGACATATCTGTTTATAAAGTTTGATAAGTTACACTGATGAACCATTTGTTTTTCAGTATGCAGAAATATATGTATATATAGATAGATTTGTTTTCCATAACCCAAGTTGTAGAGTTTGTCCCATAAGGTTACAATAATAAAATGCTTTTCTCTGCTATTGAAATCTATTAGGTTTTAAATCCAAACTAGTCAGTCACTGACAATAATGTTGCTTGAATGATCATCAGTGCTATTTTTCTAACAAAGTATTTGTGTGCCTACATGTACCCTTGCTAAGTAATTATTCTTTATTATAGGAGCTGAAATAGACTGTGAAGATAAGAATGGAAATACCCCTTTGCACATAGCAGCTAGATATGGCCATGAGCTATTAATCAACACTCTGATTACGAGTGGTGCTGACACTGCAAAGTAGGTAACTTTACTGACATGAATGCAAACTGACATAATTTAGAACTGTATTTATTAGGTTAACAGAACTAGTACAATTTTTAATATCATCAACTTGCAATAGGAAATACTTTGTTTATTATTCTGTGTTGTACTTGTCAGTAGCTAGTCAGTCTATCACAATTTCTACCAAAACAAAGAGAAATAGAGTTTTCTGTAATGTATTTGAAGTAAAAGCTTTGAAAGTTTTAATAGGCTGTTGCACTGATAATGCATGCTGATAGCTTGGAAGGAAGTGTGTAAGATGTGAAGTTAGCTCAGTATTCTAATTAGGTGGTTTGCTGAACCCACCATGCACATGCACATTGGCACACAATCATGTTTGTTTTATTTTAATTGTAATGAAACTGTGATACCTGATTATGGTGTATCTTAGGCGGGGTATACATGGGATGTTTCCTCTCCATTTGGCAGCATTAAGTGGATTTTCAGACTGCTGCAGAAAGCTCCTCTCATCAGGTAGGATACTCCTTTAAATTCTTACAAGGTGCTTTGTACTTAATTTTTTATTTCACAGAATAGCTTTTAATTAAATCCTAATTTAGTGATACTAGAAATCCTTATAGTTTGCTAGTGCCTTGGGGCCAATACTTGTTTTTTAATGGACAGTCCATAGTTAAACTTTTGCAGACATAAATTTTTAACAATTCATCCTAATTTTAATAATGTATTTATCACTTCGTTAATACCGTGTTTGTGAATTTCAAGTTGACCATAGAGGTGGGATGACTGGTTTAGACCATAATGAAACTTCAAAGAGAAAGATTTATAGGTTTTTTTATTACTTCATGAAGCATCCAATTTCTATTCCATGATGTCTTTAGCTTAATACAGATCAGTCTTTTCCTGTCTATTCCTGTACTGGGCACCTAATAGCTCAGAAGACTCTGTGGACTGCTATATTAAGAAACTGTTGCATTGGTATTATGTTGTTAATCAAATGCAATGCAAACTGCACTTTTCTTTTGATGTTTGACTCTTCCCTGAAGATGTGGATATTTGGAAGGTCATTAGTTCTCTTGTCGGCCAGAATCTTATGTGAATTCTGAGCTCTTTGAACCATTGCAATTCTGAGAAAGTCAATTTATCCAAATGAAGCTTCTGGAACAGAAGAGGAATAAGAATAAACTAAATGGTTCTGTTTTAACCTGGAGACACTTAATGTTTTTTGAAAAAAGATACGTGGGGAGGAAAAGAGTAAGACTTGCTTCCCCAGCTTTATATTGTTAGTTAGGGAAGCCTGGGAGAAGAACTAGAGGGTTATAACTAAAGCTGCCTACTGGTAAGGCTTTTTATTTACTGTCCTGCCATGGGCAAACTTGTGAGGATTCACTTCAGGAAAGAACTGTCCAAGACTTGACGATATTTCAATTGGGTGTGTTCAAAATGAGGGATAGTGGCTTTTTCTCCTTCCTGCACATGCTCTGGAGCTCTCTGTACCCTTACTGGAGGTTCAGTATGGCAAAGGAAATCATATGGAGGACTTGCAAGTGATTTCTGTGGCTTTTACACAAACTGAGAAAACTTGGATACAAATCTAGCCTGGAGCAGTTAAGGACTTTGAAGAGTCAACCTTCAGGCTAGAAAGATTAGGAAGTGCTTACAGTTTTTAGGATGTGCTTTTGGTGTGGGGATTGGTATGTGCAGAGTATATGTCCTTTTGGGATTGGGAGATGTCTCTTTTGTGTTAATTAAAGATCTCTGATTTTTGAATTCATTAATATTCATGTGCAAATCTTAACAAAATGTCACCAATCTGCCTTGTTCCAGTATAGAATGATATTCAAGTAGTGATGGTAGACCAGCAACTTAGGGATGTGGAAAGGCATCAGAGGTTATTCTTAAACCAAACTAGTAAACTCTCCTAAATTATTTGCTCTAGAACGTTTGCTATTGAAATGGGTAAGAACATGGTGGTGCATACAAAACCTGTTTTAGGGGATATTGAGTAGGAAAACAGTCTTGAAATAATAGTGTTCTTGAATAACAGGTCTTGTTGTTGTTGAACAAGCTCTTAAAAGGAAAAAAAAAACCAGCATTCCCAGGTGCCTCAGCTGCAGATCTAGTAAATAAGTTACATTAACAAGAGCAAAACTCTCATGAGAGCATAGTAGTTTTCTCAAACCAAAAATGTAACTTTGAAATCCAATTTAAACAGTAATCTTTCTGTCAAAATATATGGTTAGATGTGGAATTACACAGTTAAAGCTTGTGATCTTGGATTTGAAGTTCCACAGCTAAGCCTTTTCGGGAAGAGAAAACTCCAGTGTTCTGAAAGGAGCTCCTCTGTAATTAACTGCTATTTGCAGCCATCACTCCAACTCAATAAAGTTCTTTCTTTGGGACTAAATCACTAAACTCAAGGATAAAATTTAAGTAACTCCTATAACTCCTATAATCCTGACATCCCAAAAATTAATAATCTCTCTACAGTAATGATAAATTCTAGTATATTCTTAAATTTTCATATAACCTGCATATCTCTTATATTCAATAGTAAATGGCACGGAAATATTAGCAGGTAAATAGAATGAGAAAGAACACAGCCTCAGTGCAGCTACTTTTTTTTTACCTTACCCCTTTCAGTTTTATTTAAATGCCTGTTTTTCAAAACATTGTAAATAGCAAGGACATGTTTCAAATGAAATAATTTTTAATGCTTGAGTGCTCTTCTGCAAATAACTGTTAAGTTTGCTTAACAAGCATTTCTCTTAACAGCAAATGACAGCAGTTTTGTGAAAGGTGATGTTACATACTGATTTTACAAAATATTTGCTTTGTAGGTTTTGACATTGACACACCAGATGACTTTGGCAGGACTTGTCTTCATGCAGCTGCAGCTGGAGGGTGTGTAAAAAAGCATTTATGCTTTCATATTCAGTGTTTCTTTTTCAATTGTTGATCATTCTTGTTCTTTTTTTTCCTATTATCTCCTCTCTTTTTTTCCTGCCCTCTTCCTTTGGAACTTATGTAATCATGACAATAATTTCAAGATGGATTCTGTCTGCAAACAAAAAATTAATTAACTGTTCAGCTTAAGTTGTTGCTGGAGTACAGTGTCCAAGTATCATCAACCCTACCTTAGCTTTATGTTTGGGGATGAACTGATTCTTTTTTTTTTTAACTCCCATGGATGATGATAAAATTTTTAGAATTTACAGCATTCATGATGGCATGCCTACCTCAGATCACTTTGGGACATGAGATAGAGAGCAGCAACTTTGGGAATTTTTTTTTTTACCAAATCCATAAATAAAAGGTCAGTCTAAATAAACTAAAAGAAATAATTAAATTCCAGAGTTTAGGTGGATGAAGTAGTCAGAACTACTTGCTCATCACTTGAGTTGTGATCCATATTGATTATTGTTATTGTATTGTAGGTTTTCTATAGCAGCTACTCAAAATTGCCTGGAAGAATTGGGTAATAAATTTCATGATACACTTTATGGGACACAAGTACTCCATGATATTGATATTTTCATTTTTCTGTTTGAATGTTGTTTAAGTAATACTGTTAAGTAATCATTCTAAGTCAAAAGTACTTGCTAGATACATCCTTGTTGCAAGTCAAGTGATAAAGGTTAAAATGCTATTTTTTCGTATAAAAACCAAATAATTTATGACACATTCCCTCACTCATCTCCAGTTTAGGAAAGTTACCAAAAACAGTGTTTATACAATAAACAATATAGTACATCTATTATGATGAACATATCTTATTGGAAATTGATTACACTAAAAAGTAAAATATATATGTTTCAACTTACATTTGGCCCTAAAAAATATGCAGTAAAATCTTGCCTTTGTGCTGGAATCCTGGTAGCAAAAGCATGTGACAAGCAGATGTTATTGTTTGTTTGTTTATAAGATCTGAATTTTTAATTGAATTAGGTTCATGTTTATGTGCTTTATGCATGCCATTTTGTATCAATTAAATTTATATATGTGGTCTTGAAATAATTCATATTCTTTATTGATTTGGGCCAGAAATTATGGAATCTCTTTTGCATACAGAAATGTATATACCAAAAATTCCACATTATAGTTTAGTTCCATTAAAACTAACATATGAGATGTACATGTGTAGCAGTTCTGATATTTGTAGAGGCCAATATTAAGGAAATAAAGTTTGCAATCACAAGTAATAGTGTATTAATTTAATAGGAATTTGGAGTGCCTAAATCTTCTGCTAAATACTGGTGCAGACTTCAACAAAAAGGACAGATTTGGAAGGTAAGATATTCCAGATTTTTATATTGGAAAGGGCTGTTAAAAGTATTGCAGTGGCAGCTTATTGATATGTGTCCGAGTCTGTGTTCCAGTTTAAATGTTTTTTTTAATGATATGATGTCTCTAATAGACAATGTTGCAGCATATGTTCTTAAAAGTCACAAACATATTTCATAATCCTGTTTTGTTAGGTAGGTGTTTAGTCTTGTTTTTAAAGACTGAATTTCACATTCAGCTATAATTTTGTGGACCTTTTTTCCTTATAGCAAGGATCTAATGTGTTTAAATTGCTGTCATCCAAGGACATTACTAATGTTTTCCAAATAATGTATTAGTCAAATCTATAAAACTGTGGCTATTTCTAAGCTCTCTTATTAAAATATCTACTATTTTATTATAACTGCTTCACCTTTTCCTTTCATAATATCCATCCCTTTCTGTTTCCCTATTTGAGCTCTGAACTCTTTTGGAATGACATTAATTTCTATTTTTAGTATAGGATTATTTAAGTTTAGATGGCAGGATCAGTACTCATGTAAAATCTCACATCACATAATGGAAAATATGATTTTCTGGGATGTGAAAAGCAGGAGCAGGACTTAAAAGAAAAAAATATGGGCCCAAAGTTGTATTTTGCTTTAAACTCCACTTCCATTATTTCCTGAGAAAAGAACAACTCTCTGTCACAACTTTTGTCATTGAAAGTTGGGGTTTCCTTTTGGTTTGGTTTGGATTTTGGTTTAACATTCATGTTGAATAGAGCAATTTTTTCAGCAGATGAAAAATACTAGTTTGAAATGGAGAGAAATGGGGAAAAGACATTTTAAGGGAGAAGAAAGAGCCTATCTCCTCAAAATCAAAATATTTATAGCAGCAGTCTCTTTTTAAAAATAGAAAATGGAATTCTGAGTCATATTGGTATTTTAAAAATTTTGGCTAAACTGGCATGTTTAGAGAATATTTATTTATTTGAAGCTGGGATGAGTTTTCTCTGAGATTATACTTCAGTGCTAATATTTCATGGTTTTGTTACAAGAAGTCAAGGAATATTACTGCTTCTGCTATTTCAGTATAGATAAAAATAAATAATAATGTTTTTCTCTCTTGGGCAAAATTGTGATTTGTTTAATAAAAATGTCTGTTCGTGCAATTGTTGTATTTTATTTGTGCTATATTCAGTTGTTGTGCAGTTTTTGATTTGTCCATATTTTTCCATGTGGCTTAAAATTACTTAACAGAAAACAGTATTTCTAATGTAAACTGAATTTCCCTCTCTAAGTTTACACAAGAAAATTCACTTTAAGCTTCCTTTAATTTGAAGTTTGTGCATATTTTGACTGGCAAATCTGCTGTATATTGTTCAGCATTGTTAAGTGGTCCCTAGAAAATGCTCCTATTCTTTAGTACTGTAATGATGCATTTTTCACCACAAATAATTATTTAAAAACGTAGAGAGGATTAAAGTTTCACTTTATTTTGCTTTTTCTGTCTTTATAATATTATTTTGCTGTTATTTACCATTGTACTTTTTATTTAAATGTGTACTAAAGAACTCCACTCCATTATGCTGCTGCCAATTGTAATTATCAGTGCCTGTTTGCCCTTGTGGGATCTGGAGCTAGTGTGAATGACCTTGATGAGAGGGGTTGTACACCTCTGCACTATGCAGCTGCATCAGACACAGATGGGAAGTAAGTGGCATGCTTTGTACTAAAGCCTTTCTCATTAGGAACATTTGAGCTGTGAATTTCGTGTGTGTTCTGCCTTCAGATTTGCCAAATGCATTTCTTGTATTTTTAAAGATTAAACTTGAGAGTGGTGTGTGCATTGTATACAAAAGATTTTATGTAAAAAAAAAAATTTCAGAGGAAAAAAATGAACAACGGGGAAATGAATTGTAAAAATTGTATGTCATGTAATGCAGATTTCCTAAATCAGGAATTAATTGGGAATAGAGTTCTTAATCCCATCTGCTATGTAGTGGTTGAGTAAATATCCTTTGTGTGGGTCATTAAGCTAGTTATGGGCAGTAGGGTCATCTTGCCATAAAATCAAATTCCAATGAAGGGTCGATATGAACTTGGTATTTCAATAGAAGGTGCTTTATCTATTTGATGTTTGAGTAAACCAGAGTTGCAATGCCAAACATGGCTATCTCTTGATAGTGTAAATTTTTATAATGCAGTTACACTTTTCTTAATGAAATGCATCCAGAATATTTCATAAATCCACTGATCTCTTACATCTATTTATTTTCTAATCAAAGTCACATTTGACATATCTGTTAATGACTTAAATGCTTATATGCAAACTGTATATAGGTAGCACCAAACTGATGAGTTTACTTAAGCTCCAGACATTGTATATATTGAGGAGACAAGAAAGGCGTCACTTTTTGTGCACACACTCACCTGGGCAGGTCGTGGTGTGCAGCAGCACATTCCACATGCACGCAGTGACACCTTCCCTGGAGAAAGTGCTGCTTCATGCCAAGTAATCTGGTTTTTAATACAGCACCTTTTAAAGGGTGAGGCAGCAATAGGAATTAGGTGGCATAGAAATTATAGATCGGGTTTTGAAGGCTAAATAAATACCTTAATGGCTGTTTAACTTATATATGAAGAATGTGCCTTTTTTATGTAAAGCCAAATTTCAAAATTAAATTGTCTGCTACTTTTTGAAGTAATTTCAATTCCTGCTGCAGCTTGCTGAGATAATTTTACTTTAATTGCCCTCTTACAAGTTGAGCTAGGATTAATTTTAGCTTCACAGTTGCTCTGAAAACCTCCAAACTATAATGGTTTTTAAGATGACATCGTTTTGCCATCTGTCTTACAAAAGGCACAAGTAGGAATGATGATGACAGTACTGCAGAGCTTTGTGAGGTAACTCAAAGCA
This sequence comes from Catharus ustulatus, assembly GCF_009819885.2. Classification (NCBI taxonomy): domain Eukaryota; kingdom Metazoa; phylum Chordata; class Aves; order Passeriformes; family Turdidae; genus Catharus; species Catharus ustulatus. The sequence goes on along the minus strand of NC_046221.1, from coordinate 36,513,576 downwards.
TCATCTCTGGAACCCATGGGCTGTTGCCTTTCTGATTAACATTTGGGTCTCTGGAAGACAGGCTGAAAAGCTGAATGGCCTGAAGGGAAACTTTTTATATTGATGCACCAAGACGAGTAGTAACAGCTGGAAAACCAGTACTGCTCAGCTCATTCAAAACAGGAATGAAGTTAAAAATGGTTACTGGAGTTGGAATATGAAGCCTGGGAAAAAAACATGTCAGGAAACCATCTACATAAGATTCCAGAGATATTTCATGTGCAATTTTATGGTCGTTGTTCAGACATCTTTAAAGACGGATTTTAGAGACAGGGATGTTTTTGTTGAAAATTATTGTCCATTTTATTCCCGCTTGAAAGTATTTTGTATCTTTAACAAATGCTTTTGATCTGGAACAAATACCAGGAAGCCTTATTTTGCCAAGACTTGAGAGAAAAACATGATTTCACAATGAGGTAGAATAAGCAGCATCTTAAAGGCGAATATATTCCGTTTATAATTTTCTAATGGACAGTGTACCAATAAAAATATGGGAAATAAATTTAATTTGCTTGGGCTTTCAGAAAGTTTAATCTCCCCTTTAAGAGACCTGTTGAGGACAGTTAAGTATGCAAAAGATGCAAAGGTAATCTCTCTCTTGGATGCAAAACACCATCAAAAATAATTATCTGGTTTGCACTGGAAAGATTGGGTACTTGAGGATTTTTAGTAGACTTGGCTCCATGCAGCGTATTTAGTGTATTGTAGAAATTTAGGTAGCCGTAACCAGTGACATGTAATATTTATTAATGAACCATGAATGCTAACACAAAATTACTGATCCAAATTAAAAAGAAGGTTAGCTGATTGGACAAATGAAATGTAAGAACTTTAATTCTTACTTAATGAAAATAATTGATTTGTCTTTGGGTTTTCATAAATCTCATCTCATTTTAATTCAAACAAAAACATGCAAGCAACAGTTGTCATTAATGAAATCCAGGTATTTGTGTACTGGACAAATAAAACCTCAATTGATTGGTTAAAACATAGATATGGTCTACAAGTAGCTTTTTATTAGCTATACTGAACTAGTTTTAAAGTTACTTACATCTTACGTTACATACGTTATTCTTTCAAACTCAAGAAATTTTTGCTTTTCCACTACATACTAAGTCCTTGTTTATGCTGGCCAAAAAATGATGGAAGTGAGAGTGCACCTCTGATAAAGAAGTATTTAGTGATCCCAGAGAGAAGAAGGCATGTTGACCCGTTGTACACTTCAGAATAATGAATGACTTCATCAGCAAGTTCAAGGTCATGATCATGACTTTGGAAAATGTTGCTGTAATGATTGACAACATGAAAATATGAGACAGCAGGGTTATTGCTTGCAATCATTTCGTGTGCACACAGGGAGTCTCTTAAAATCAGAAAACTAGTTGTGAGAAAAGAGTGAAACAGAGTGAACTGACTCCCCTGTTTCCCATCCTCATGGGTGAGTGTGGTTGAAACTGGGCTGATCATGTTATGTCTTATAAATTTATCTAGTGAAAGTAAGGAATGGGAAGATACAAGTATGACAAGAACTGAATATTTACTGTATAAATAAATTTTTTAAATAGTGTCTGGTAGTGGAGGCGCGTGTGTGTGTGTGTTACTATGGTGTGCCACCATGAAGAACTGTTTCTCTTCCTTCCATATAACATACAGAAGAAGAGATTAATGCAGAAAAGCATACAAAATAGTAATCACTGATATTAGCAAAGGTAACTGCAGCTGTGTTAGCTAGGAGGCAAGTAGCTATGAAATACTAGTTTTAACCAAGTCGGGTCACTCAGAAGATGCAGGACAGCTGCAGAGAAGGATTATTTCAAATTTTGAAGCTTTGTGATTGACCTTTATGTTTGATGTAATGAGGTAGCTTTCTCTAGTCCTAGCCAATATTGTACATTAAATCAGTGTCCCTGTGTGCTGTATTCTATTTTCCAGTTGAATTGGAACAATTTATCACTTAGCATTAAGTTGAAATTCAGCATTTAGATACATGGTTGCATATGTCAATTTGAATAGGTGCCTGGAATACTTGCTAAGAAACGATGCCAACCCTGGGATCCGGGATAAACAAGGATACAATGCAGTTCATTATTCAGCTGCTTACGGTCATCGCCTATGTCTTGAATTGGTAAGAGAACATATCCTAGGTGAAACAGTAACAGCTGCTCTTACAGGGTGTGATGGAGAGGCCAGGGGATTCCTCCACCTTGGCTGTCAGCTGGGTCAATACTGTTTTTCAGTCTCTGAGCAGATAAATTTAAGCATTTGGTGTTCCTATAATAGATGCAAGGTGAGGAGCTAGAACACCAGATACTGGCTTAAAAAGATGAAAAATTCTGAGATTAAGAGATAACTGGTTGGAGATGTGGGACATTAGTTTTGGTTTGTTTCTTAATTTAGACTACACTACTAATTTATTTTTTTTACTGGTGGCTGAAATAAAATAACCACAGTTTATCCCACTGAGAACTTCTAAGAAATTTCATTAATGTTATTTGAAAGGAGCAAATGAAAATGTGGGGAAAACCTGTAAAGAAAGAGTGCCTTATGAAGTAGTTCATGTAGTTGCAGTAATTACTGACCACATAACAGATTTTCAGATAATAAAGCTGTAGTTAGTTTTTTATTGCTCCCTTTGCAAAAATATCTATGTTATTTGATATGTTGTGTTATACAACTTCAGTATTTTTATTAAAGTTGCACTTTAATATTCAAATGTATTCAAACATGAATTTTGAATGTTTTTAATTACAGATTGCAAGCGAAACGCCGCTAGATGTTGTAAGTGTATTCTTATTTTTTTAAGTACTACTATAGAGCAAAAGGGAACATGTAGTTTAAAAAATTCTGCTTATTTTTTAGACTTATTCATCCATTTATTCAATACATGAATGTATTATTTAATTTCAACTACAATTTAGATTTGATTGGACTTTATCATTTCAAAATAGGAAATTATTTTTTAAGCCATGTGGTTTTTTACTTAAGCAGTTGGATGGCCATGATATAAAAGTGTGATAATGACAATGTCATTGGAATGTATTCGGTGTGCTTCAAATACTTTTAATGTTTTAATTATACTAATGTACTTAATTAAATATGGTCTTGAAAAAGACCCAGAAGTATAACTTTAGAACACATCTGAAAGTCACAAATGGAAATGTATATACATAGATATTTTAATCCTATAATGCTTTTACTTTTTTTGAGTCCATTTTTTCTCTCTGAGAAATGTTTTCTTGTTCTGAGAAATCCATCCTGCCTTCTAGCCTTTCATGTCATTTTCTTGCTGATTTTTCACCTAATCAAAATGCTTACTTGGCTGATGTTTGGGGTTTTATTTCCTGCTGCTACTGTCACCTATCCTTGTCTTCCCTTTGTATTCATCTTTCATATTGTTACTTCAGAAAATGTATTAATTTTAATTTAGTTTCTGATTGAATTATTGCAACATTATGCAAAATTAAACTACTTGGTTTGGACCATGAATATAGGGGAGGTGTTGCAGTTGATTCAAACTCTAAAAGGTTGAAGATCAGGACATCTGTAATTCTATACTACTATTCCTACTTTTTCTCCTTTTCTTTTTCAATCTGTGTATATGGGAAACTGTAGCAATTATTGCTGAGTGTTGTTTCAAAGGTGAGAGGTTTTTGCACTCACTCTGACTTTCTCTCTCTAAGCTGATGGAAACATCAGGCGCTGACATGCTGAATGACACAGACAACAGAGCGCCTATAAGTCCACTGCATTTAGCTGTAAGTTCTCAGTTCTTTTTGATGACAGCTCATCTGGTAGCAAACAGTTGTTGCACAGGTTTATTCATGCTGGATTTTTTCAAAATAGTTTAATAAACAAAATGCAAACATTTACTAATACTCCTGGTTGAGATATACAGGATGATTTTTGCATGCCACTTGAAATTTGCTTCATGAAACAGCTTTCATGTGGAATCTTCTAATTAAAATTTATGCTAATAAAACTTTAATAAGACTTGTTCTATAAGTAATTATGACTTTTTTAATCATTACATTGTTTTACTCTCTTAATTGTTTAGTATGAGAAATGTTTGTCCCCAATACTTTAAGAAAGATTTACACAAGGAGCAATGTAGGACAATGATGAAATTCTGTCTATCCAAAAATATTCAAAATACAGAGTAACCAGCTCAATGTGTAGCTTTGATCTTTTCACTGAATTTAAAGCAATTGAAAAACCACTCTGTGCAAATATACTAAGTCTCATGCAATATATATATATCTCCAAATTAAAAAATAATCTTTGATAGTGGTAAATGAAAGCTATTTGTACTGCTTTTTTATTATAGGTGCTTTTTTTAGTAACTTATGTAAAAAGCTAAAAGGAATTACTTAAGTTTACTTATGTTCCTCACTTGAAATAATCTGAGAATGATGTAACTACAACATAAAGCGATGAAATGTGCAGTAGTCAAAATACTTTTATTTATGCAGATTGAAGACATTATTTTCTGAGAGTAGTTGCAGCTACTCACTGTAAGGATTAAAATAGAAAAAACCCACCAACCTTCTAGCTGAAATGGTGGGATTTTTTAAATTAGTTGTAACTGTTGTAACTACTTATGTGCTGCTTCTGTTGCTCTTCTGCATGCTAAAATAAGAATAATCTCTTTACAGTTTCATTTATGTAGTTCTAGCAAGAAAGGGAAAATGTTAAGGATGGGAAAATTGAAGAATTTTCTTATTGTTGTAGGCCTATCATGGCCACCATCAAGCTCTGGAAGTGCTGGTACATTCACTGCTTGACCTTGATGTGAGGAATAACAATGGAAGGACACCACTGGATCTTGCTGCCTTTAAGGGACACGTGGAATGTGTCGATGTGCTCATTAATCAGGGAGCATCAATCTTGGTAAAAGATTATGTTGTAAAGAGGACTCCAATTCATGCTGCAGGTATGTGCTAGTCACTAACCTCCAAAATTTTGAAGTGGATAATCTGTTTAGAAGTCTCTGTCATTAATGTTCTAAGAAATAATGTTTAGGAACAGAGGATGACTTTTATATGCTGTGCTTAGAAACATGCAGCAAAAGAATTGCAGGGAGGAGCCAGTATTAATCCAATAAACCAGTTGATTCCAAGGAGTGCTGTCCCACACTTCCCTCTGGAAGGATGCATTGTCCTTGTCCATTCAATTGGCTGTGCTGACAGGTGTCAGTGACCACGTCCCTGTGTCTCTTCTCGTCTTTCACGCAGCCCGAGCTGCAGGCCCAAATTTAGATAGGCAAATTGCATTGCCTGGCTTGGCAGTAAAATGTTTCTAAAAATGACTAGAGTCTTGGAGAATTTTGGCAGTTTGAGAAGAGACATGAAAACTTGCTTTGATTTTTTTCCAAGGATTTAAAGGACTCCTGAGCATTTTCAAAATACCAGCAATTCTTTGCAGTATTTTCTTGCTGACTTTCCTGGAAAACATCTCTAGGCCTGCCTTTCTCGGAGTCTAGAATCCACACTATAGTCTTATTTTTTTTCCTGGCATTAAAAATAAGGTTATTAAATTTGGCATTTATAGTAATGGTGTTACAGAAGTGTTGCAGTTAAAATGAGCATTATGTACAAAACATCATCATTCTAACCACTTTATTTGCTGTCCATGAGCACAAGCTGCATTCTTCTATTTGATTGAGCTTGTTTTAAGCATGTCTGTCAGCTACAGAAACATGAATTGTCACTGTGGTTGTGTGGACTGAATACTGCAGCTGTAGGTCAGAAATAATTTCCTTTCCATGAAGCAATCATTTATCTTTCATGAGTTGCATTTAAATTAGATTTCTCAATTTTCTGTTTGCTCTTTTTCCATTTTTTTTAACTGCTTGGTTTATTACATCTATGCATTACATTTCCTTCCCCTTTCTAAATGTGATTTCCATTATTATTTTATAACTATGCACATGCTACACTTGCTAACAAAATCTGACTATGATTTGCTAAGTATGTGTTTGCTGGTGCCTTAAAACAAGCAAAAATTATGCTAATTCCCATATTTTCATGTTCCTTCTGGTGTATGTTGTATAAGCACATATTCCAATTACTTTTAATATGTGCAGCCTCATTTTTATATATATATAACTTTTAAAAATCTGTTGGCAATTTATAGTTGGAATCAGTTGTTTCTGACATGTACAGTTGAGAATACCTGATTTCTGAAATTATTTTCTAATGTCCCTACTATAAGTTATAACAATGGTAAAGCTGTGCAGTGGGTTTTCAAGCTACTGGACTTTAGTCTGAGCAGGTAGGTTGCCGTTGTGTTTTAGCACTCTACTCAAAGGCAATTAATATAAACTCCATATTTTTATCATGTTTTACAGCTACAAATGGTCATTCAGAATGTTTGCGGCTATTGATAGGAAATGCAGAACCACAGAATGCAGTGGACATTCAAGATGGAAATGGACAGTGAGTTTAAATGATGGACATTCTGTTCTACACAAGTTATTGCATTTCGCAAAAGAAAAAGCAAATATTTTACTTATTTTAAAAGGAAATTATTGCAGTAAACATAAACTTGGGAGTGAAAAATGTTCAGTTGGGAGGAAACTAAAATGTGTCTTACTGCGCAGATGCTGTAAAAATGGATTCTAAGTTATTTAATCAGGACTTCTGAACTGGGCATGTTACTTTATTTTCTCCAATCTAAAAAGCAAATGAGTGGAAGGTCACTGATGATGTAAATCTTAACAGTGGTGATTGGAAGGATAACAGTTGTTATACTTGAGCTGAATGCTAGTCTGTTAAATTTCCATGTGCAAATTTCCACTTTCTTTCTGTCTCTGCTTAGGACTCCTTTGATGTTGTCAGTTCTCAATGGGCACACTGACTGTGTGTATTCACTCCTTAACAAAGGAGCAAATGTAGATGCCAAAGATAAGTGGGGAAGGACAGCATTACATAGAGGGGTAAGAGAATATTCCCTTTGTTTCATTCCCAGTTTCCTACATGCTAATTTCAAATAAAGACTTAATATGTAGTGTTAATGAATTTCTCATTATTCTCATCTTACCATTTTAAGTTTTAATTGTATTTGGTTGCATTCAAAAGACAATTCTGCCTGTTTACTGCCTACCTTCAAAATTTCCTTCTAATCTTGCTGTAAATGGTTGACTGGAGAGGTCCTAGAGTATAGTTTTTTGTTGGAAGGAAGGTAGTATTAATGGGAGGAAGAAAAGCATGATGTATGCCACATACCAAATATTTTGTTTTAATAGTGTCTGCCAAATAAGACAATTGAATGAGCCCTAGAGATTAGTAGTTCATTCAGTGTTATTCCAAGAAAATATTTTGTCATAAGTTTTTTAATGCGTTGCTATTTTTCCAACAGAATGGCTGTTTTCAGGAATAAAAATAACAATTTATTTTGCTATGCTTTAAAAATGCAAGAATTTGCCTGAGGTTTGCTTGCTTTAGTAATACACCTTGGCTTTTACACGTGAATATTTTCAAACTGGCCCTTTCCTGTCTCCCTCTCACAGGCAGTTACTGGGCATGAGGAATGTGTGGAGGCATTGCTACAACATGGTGCTAAGTCCTTACTACGAGACTGTAGGGGACGGACCCCCATCCACTTGTCAGCTGCATGTGGCCATATAGGTGTGCTGGGAGCTCTGCTGCAATCAGCCTCTTCTGTGGATGCAGCACCTGCAATGGCAGACAATCACGGCTATACATCACTGCACTGGGCCTGCTATAATGGTAAAATGCTTTAAAATACACCTCTAAAGCTGTTCGTTGATAATGGGGTAAAAGTTATTCATGCTTACAAAAGCAACTTATAAAGACTGTCCTCTTTCAGTTCCTTGCAGTGAATGAGAGAAAATGACATCTTGAAGAGGGATGTATTAACATCTAATACATAAGAGATGTTTACTTTTGTCCTACATTTTTGTCATATACTATCTTACTTTTAAGCCTCAAGGAGTCTTTAAAGAAATTCAGCTTAATACCTTTGAATAGAAATGTGCCACACATCCCAAAAAAATAACTTTCATAGGGAGGAATTGTTTCAGATTAAATCTCTTTTTAAACTTGCTTCATATCAACTATGGTAAGCATAAGAAACTCAAGTATATAAAAGTGATTCAATAAGAATTTAGTCTTTTCTTCACTGATGCTTTTCATGGATTTGAGAGTGAGGGAGGCCTTAAAATGCAGGAAAATCTCTCAGCTCCTTTGCTAAAGATTTTGTTCTGTGTGTTCATTTAGAACACAGTAGAGTTTGTTTTTTATTTCATCTCTGAACAACATGATAGAGAAAAATCAAGAAGAGATTAAACCTGCATTTCAACAATTAATATTAAGTGAATAACTACTGAGCTGATGCAGCTGGGTGATAATTTCAACTAAATGTGGAACAAAAATAAACCTCAAATGGTGTTGTTTTCATAGAGACAAAATGATGAATGTACAGAAGAGTTTGAAATGCAGAGGTGTAAAGAATTAAATTAGGTATTCTGGATGTTCTTCCAGATGCCTGGAAGCATGAGATACCTTATAAATCTCATAAAGTTTACAGTATTACATGTCAGATTGATTTTTCAGAATTCTAAGAATGTATTGGTTCCTAAATGTAGTCCTGTTGAATATAACCAGTCTTTCTTTGAAATTTTCAAGTACAATACTGCTTATTCTAATTTAGATGCATATTTTTCATTGCAAGCTATAGTTAGACCTTTTCCCTTCTTTTCAGTACCTAACTCTTACATTTGCTTTAGGTCACGACAGTTGTGTAGAGCTGCTCCTGGAACAGGAAGTTTTTCAGAAAATGGAAGGAAATTCTTTCAGTCCCTTGCATTGTGCTGTGTAAGGAAGTGCAAAATTATTCTTCATAAATTTCATTGCTATATTTAATAAAAGATTTATCATTCTGTAAATAACAGTCTGTTTAATTCATTTTAGGATAAATGACAATGAAGGTGCTGCAGAAATGTTAATTGATACGCTAGGTGGTGGTATTGTAAATTCAACAGATTCAAAAGGAAGGTAAGAGTGTAAATGCAGAAAGAATGTTTGTAATGTCATACAGTGGCTGTGCTAAATTCTTCAGTTGTTTGGGGATTTTGTATTTGCTATTTAACATTAATTCCTTGTTCCCCCAAATTTATTCTTTGAAGGTTTTTGTTTTATTCTGTGCTAGAAATACACTTCAGATTTTTAAAATCCTGTTCTGATTCAGTAAAGTTGAATTGGCTTTTTATTATACAGGCAACTTAGAGCATTTGAATTTTATTGTGGATAGAGCTTTATGATGCATCTTTTATTTTTGCAGCATCAAATTGTATCTTTGTTATAAACTGCATGGGTGGTGTTAGTTGAAACTAGAAAGGGACTTTTTAAAGGCAGCAGTCACAACTCCAGCAATACTGATTACAAAGGATCAGTGGGAGAAACTGCAGTCTTTTGGATTTGTAGGATCAAAGCCAGGGATGCCCCTTTGAATACAGTAGAAAGCATGGCTGAACATGGCCATATTGTCTTTTGATCTGTTGTAGAACTCCTCTGCATGCAGCAGCTTTTACAGATCACGTTGAGTGTCTACAGCTTCTGCTTGGTCACAGTGCTCAAGTAAATGCTGTAGATTCTTCTGGGAAAACACCTTTAATGATGGCTGCAGAAAATGGACAGACGAATACAGTTGGTAAAGAGAAAGCTTTATATATTTCTGCTCTCAGCTTTGTTAATCTTACTGTGAATGAAGTAGCCTTACAGTTAACATTCTTGTGAATATATTTTGTCAAAATTCTGTTTCCGTTTTGTTGTTTAGATTTTAATGCAAGTCTTTATTTCCCCAGAGGTGCTGGTTAGCAGTGCTAAGGCTGATCTGACTTTGCAAGACAGTTCTAAGAACACAGCTCTCCATTTGGCTTGCAGCAAGGTGTGTGCACGGTCTGACTTACCAGTGCTGAGCTTTGTGTTATCAGGCACTGTTTGAAAGTATTGTTACTTTGAAAAGACTTTCAAAGCAATTTGTGAAGAATATTTGTTATGTGACAGATGTCTGTTCTATGTTAAGGGTCATGAAACTAGTGCCTTGTTAATCCTGGAGAAGATTACAGATAGAAACCTCATCAATGCCACCAATGCAGCCTTGCAAACGTACGTATCAGCAGGGAGGGTGTTTGAAAGACGAGTTCTTGGTGTGTATCTTGGTCATAAATAGGAATATTTTTCAGAATTTATTTTTCAAATTCATTGAATTTTAACTGTTAATAGGTACCAAGAGTTGAACCAACTTGGGATTGAAATGGTATTTTGCTCGTACTTAAAACTATAGATTTTTTTTCTTGTAGATGAACAGGATGATAAATAAAACTTACATGATTGTGATTCATGTGTGGAGTTATGCAATTCACTGAGATGACCTGTGAATTAACACTTTTCTATTTTAAAAATTATCCAGATTTTTCAATTAAAAATTACTTCATTTAACAACTTGAGGCAAACTAAGACTTGGTCTTCAGAGATAGCTACTTTAAAAAAAAACCTTGAAAATAACTGCCTGAAGTGTGCTTTTATTCTTCAGCATGCTTTCTGTTTCATGTTTCAAAGATGAAACATTAAATTCTATTAAATATCATGGAGAACACAATATCCTTAAACCTTCCTGCTGATAATCTCTAAAGTAGAATTATACCTATTTGGTTAACCTGAATCAGAAGGAAACCTTAGAAATGTTGGTATGTCATACCAATCAGGGTGATTCTTCTACTAAAGTGATTCTTCTGCGTTTTTTCCTTTTAGAGAATGCATTTGTGTTACAAGGAATACTTCACACATGATGTGTAGCTGAGTTATGCACATGAATTATTAGACTGCTTCAGTAATGCTATCACATCTAGTAAAAAAAACCAAAACACCAAAAAACACCTTACACTGGAACTTGTAAGCAACTCGTGTATTATTCTGGCCTTACATCCCTTCTGGAATCTTGCTGTATTCAAGCTCATACAGTGCTTCCAAGTATTCCCTAAGATCTGCTTGAATTAAGGAGTTAAAATAGTAAGAATTCTTCCTTTGCTTTTGCTGCTCACCATGGTGCACCTTAGGCAGCATTAAATTACCAGAAAGCAGGAAAGGATTGATTGCCTCATTTCCAGCTTTAAGCAAAGATGTCTTGGGAGAAGGAAAAGCAAAAAGGAGATGGGAACAGATGTGGGAAAGTATGCTGCCACAGGCTCATGTAATTCCACCCACATGCCTTGGCTCAAATAGTTTGATCAAGAGATGTCAAGGGATAAAATAGGTATATGTTTGCACCTCCATGGAGAGTTCATATAAATTGCAAGGTTTTAACAGTTGTTTAAAATATTACTGCTTTAGAAATGTTTCATAACTAAATTGACTTTCTGAACAGCTTAAAAAATCTCCTTCTTTGTGCCAAGATAAGCATTAAAATTGTTGGTCTCTACATTAAAATTATTTTAATTACTGTACATTTTTCAGTATATCTGTGGAGTGTGGTCGTTCTTGAATTTTTAATACTTGAATGTAAGCACCATAAATACATTTGCTCCAGTTTATATCTTTTGCATTTCTGATATCTAAGTAAGGCATTTATTTTCAACTCAAAATATAGCTTATAGTTAATTCAAACAACTTCAGAAATCTTAGAATGAATGAAGAACAATATAAAGCAGAAAGGAAGTGAACTGATTATTCTGTTTCCTGCTGAGTGATAGTAAGGTTTTATTTAATCCAGTGGGAACCAATTTTGAAAAACTGTTGCATTTGAAAAAGATATAATTAGAATATTTGAGATAAAGATACACTTTCCTTCATAGAGCAAGTCAACACAAAATTGACTTATGGTTAGTAGTTTGAGGTTTTGAAAAATAATTTGCTTTTCTTGCTTCATGCATTATACTGTGAAATATTTTTTCATCTCTAATCATAATGGAATATATTGGTTTCTAGAAGGCAGATTGATAAAGTGCTTCTGCATCTCTTATGAGCATTTGCATGTATCACAAACAACTGCCACTCTGCTGTTAGAGCTCCAGTGACTGATGGCAGTGATATGCAGTAACTCTCAGATGTGACAGTATCTGTTACAGCAGTTGAGTGGGGGATTTATCAACAGTAGGGTGCCAAGTGTTTCTGACTTTTTAACATGATAAAGTCCTTAAGCAGGCACATATTTACTAGCAGCTGCTTTCTCACTCCATGCTGCCATGGAAGGAAGGGAGTTCACAATTGGTATTGTAGAGTTTCTTTGCAATAAGAAAAGAGATTTGCTGAGTTTCCCATCTTAGTCATTGCATTTACAATATTTATATAATGTGTAAGTAACATAGAAGTATTGCATTTAACTAGATGCAAGCTACCTATCTTACTTAATGATTTGTTCTAAGGTTTATATATGAGTTTGCTTGTCTTCACAGACCTCTGCATGTTGCTGCTCGAAATGGACTAACGGTTGTAGTTCAAGAGCTTTTAGGGAAGGGAGCAAGTGTACTTGCTGTAGATGAAAATGGTAAGAAAATCTAACTTTGTTTCCCTGTAAGGAACTGTGGTTCTAAACTCCCTGAAAAGCAGTGACTCTGGAAACTTCAGATGAACCTTGCAGTAGGTTGCCCTCACAGAAAAAAATGCATTGGTGGTGGATCATTTTAGCAAAGCAGCAGAATTGTAGGGAGAGTGAAAACTTTCAGAACGATGCAAGTCACAGCACAGAAATGTTAGGTTTGCATTTGTAGTTTTATGATGCACTATAAAAGTAGTTTTATGATGCGCCTATAAATGCACTCACTTTGGCATACCAAAAATAGTCAGAAAAACATAATACTCTAAGTAAAATATTACTTTCAGCTGTTAAGAAGCTGGATTGAATTGCTCTTCGTTTTGTCACAGTAGGTATATTGGTGTTAGCTTTTAAAAGCTAGGGTGATTTACAATTCACAATTACTGTTCTCAAGCTTCTGGCTCTTCAGAGTTTTTTGGCACAAAGTAGTAAGAAGTAACTGCTTTATCACAAGAATAAATCCTTCATCTTCTAAGAACAAAAGAAAATTAGATTTACTGACTAATTCACGTATTTTCATGTAAGATATCTGTGGTCCTCTGAAGCTGTGCTTTTAAATATGTAAGGCTCTGTCTCTTATGCCATGAAAGAGCTGGGATTTGGGGAGGGGTGAGGCAATGGATTGTTTGCTTTTTGGCTTTGTGTGATTTGTTTTTAGGTTTTTACTACAAAAGTGACGGGCCTCATTAATAGTTCTAATTATATTTACAGTTTGGAAAGTTTTTCCTCTTTTAATGTTCACTGTGACTTTGCGTGTTTCTCAAATTGCACTGCCTAATGTGACATGGGTGACTTAAAGATCATTCCTTGCCTAAAATAGGTCACTAGAGTAAGCACTAAAAGAAACTCCCTAAAATGAAAAGATAGGAAGATAGATATATATATATATATATATATATATATTTGTTTTTGGTTTTTTTGTTGGGTTTTTTTTGTTGTTGTTTTGTTTTGTTTTTTTGTTTCTCATCACATGTATGCTGACTGGAGGCATTTGCATTTTTGTGGGCTTCTCATATACAGCCAACCAGTCCCTTGTTAGGATAGATCTTTGACATAACAGAGGAAAAACATTTGTGTCAAAGTACCCTGACAGCCTGGGGATCTAAAAATCTTCTTTTTAATTCTGCTCACATATTAAATTTTAAAGTAAGTCGGTCTGAGCGTTATCTAATATTTTTCCCCACTGTAGTTCTTTCTAATAGCAATTGCTATGTTTATAAAATTTTAAGCAGCTTTGAGAATATATCAAGCAGCCTTGATGAATTCTTTTTTGACTGAAGAAGTAGGTAGTGGAATATTTTGGATCACAACACTGTCATTCTGGCATAGTCCAGATAAGTTCAGGGATCTGCCAAACAAGATTGGCATTTCATACAGAATTAGATGATACGGGAGTTTAGTTTTAGTTTTAGAAAGTTTTAGTTTTTTACATGGAAGCTTGTCTTGATAAATGGAACATGTAACCAGCATAGCCTCAGCTGTTATGGAGTGATGATCCACTTTTTGTTTTTGAATTTGTCTCTTTCTGTAGAAACTACATTGACTTTTTGCAAGCAGTCCCTATTTGTATCTATAGCTGTATAAATTCAGTCCTCTGCTGCTATATCTGAGCTATAGATCATTATTGAAAAATATGAGCTTTGAAAAAAACCAGCATCACTCCAGTTACCTGCATGTCAGTTTATAAATAGTTTACAAAATTTTTAAAACTCTAAATTTGAAGTCATGCCGCTTTTGTCATAGAGCATCTCTTAAAGTGGTGAGATCATTTTTGTTTAAGAACTAATGTCAGTAGAAAAAATTTAATCCGCTTGGTTATTAGGAGATTAAATGCAGCTGAAACAGCAGTTTAACTGTCCAATATACTTCCCGAAAGCAGTTGTGTCCAGGGTTCATTCTCAGCTCTGTATCAGTTCTTCTTCAAATTTCTTTTTTTTTTCCCCATTTTTCTGCACTAGTCATCATCAAACTGCCATCACCTTTATCTACAAAAATTCTGTTGAATTGGACATTATTCATGCAAATTTACCTGTCTAAAAGGAAATTCCAGGCTTTTTCTTTCATTTGACACCATATAAAGATTTATTTTGTCACTCAACCAACTTTTCAGGGGTTTTTTGTTTTTAGTGGTTTTTTTCCTTACTATTTAACTTGTACTTCAGTTTATATTGGAGATGTCCAGTTTCCTGGAAGGATTTTTCTGTAAGTGCTTGTAAGATGACTTCTGCCTCAGACTGTCATCTCTTTCCTAGTGTTAATACCTCATTCAGTTGATCCTGAGAACTCTCATTGCACTGACCACATTAACAACCCCCTGATTTTCCTGTAGACGCCTTTCTAGCAACTTTCAAACCAAAGGGAGGGAGCAGCTCTGTGTTTGGGCAGGGGGAGCCCCAGCCTTAAGTCAGTGTCTATCATTCTACTTCTATTGCCCCATCTACAAATGAAGATAGTAAATATTTTGTTGTTGTTCTGTGAAGCATTATGCAGGTACAAGTGCAGATTTTGGGGACCATTACAGGAGAGCTGGGTAAGAGTATTTCAGTGGAGTCAGTTCATTTGCCAACATTATCTTCAAAGGAAATATAAAGTATTTATATCTGCTGTTTCCCTGACTTATGAGTTATCACTCTGCAGTTATGTGACATAAAATTAGAGTTTGTTCTTATAAATTTGAATTTGATGTAGTAGAGTTAAAATAAGTTAATATGGTGGAAGACACAGATGTCAGCCTCCTGTGGTGTAAGCAGTTACTTTGTCATGCTATGTCTAAGGCAAGAATAAAACTGGGGTATTTCATTCCTGCTTATGAAAGCCAGAAGCTTGAGACCTACAATTGTACATTAACTATAAACACAGTGTTTAGAGAACAGAGAACTTCTAATAGAAGCAAGTATTTTGTTTAGTCCTTAGATTGACCTTTTTATGATGAACTGGGATGCTCTGCTTCAGAAAGAATATGAGTATTCAAGACCCTAGAAGTCTTTAAAAGGGGGGAGGGGGAAGGGGGCAAACAAACAAAACTCTTAAAAATAGCAGGTGTCTGCTTGTTGTTTGTTTTGTTTTTTGTTTTTGTTAACTGTTATCAAGTCACATTAGTGAAAGGAATGGTGAGGAATATGACCAACATGAATAAACTTACTTTGTGTGTCATCTTACCTTCATACAACCTCTAGCAACTGTAGATATTAAATGGTGTGCATCTGAGTATCGGTTCTGAGCCTTCTGTTCTGCCTTACATGCCTGAAATGCAGTCATGATCCAGGTGTGGCGAGCTCTGGCCCTTGCTTCTGAATCCTCTCAAAATGTATCTCTTCTGCAGACTGTCACTGTTAACTCTGAGCTGTTTAAGTGCTGTGGTACCTTACTAACAATGAAAACATCCGCTGCGCTGCACTTCTGTCCGGCCCTATCGCATGGTCAGCTGGTGCGTTCTGTGCTTGACTTATCTGTGTTTCCTTGGATTGTGTGCTCCTTTGGGCAGGGACTCTTGTCTTGCTCTATTCAAAGCATCAAGCACAAGGTCTGTCCTGAGCAAATAATAAATAGTTCAACTGCAAGACTGTCCCCTGCTTGCTGTTTCCTTAATTTCTAGCTACAGTTATTTTCCATAATGTGCTTTCTGGTATAATACTTACGTGCTATTTTACAGTACAGTAACTGCTCCTGAGCTCTAGCCTAAAACTTGATCTGGACCTACTTCTAAAGTAAAGATGATTCCTTTGAAGTAGTTGAAACACTTGCTGGTAGAATGAGCATTGCCTTATTTTCCGGGCCTTCCTAGAGTCTGGATAGAAGTCTATCATGCACTTTGCATTAAAGCCATCTATTATTTAAAATTACTTGTGTGCTTTTTACTTGGATGTTGTGCACCTTAAAGTTGTGGACTTTGGGGTAGTGCAGAACTTCAGACTCTCAAATGTACCTGAATATGAGTCTTCCTTTTGAGCTCGTTTGTGGGCATTTCTGTCCCACACACACAGAGATGCTGCAGGGTGACCTGGGCAGACACTGCCAGGTGGAGCCAGGAAGGGGAACTTGTCCTGCTCTTGGCAGCAGAATTAGCTGTGATCTGTGGTTGTACTTAGGAGACTGCCCTGCTTTTAGGGCTGCCAGTGGCACCACCAAGTTCAGTCCCTTGGTGCCATAGATGCACTGAGACCTGTGCCAGAACTCACCCTCAGGCGTCGTCTGAATGGTTAAGCCTGAAGACAGGAGCAATGCACGGATCTCTGCTGAGGAGAATTTGAAGCATTTTTCTTGACATTGAAAGAATAGAGGGAAGTACACAGAGAAGGGGAAGCTGCAGAAGGAACAATGGTGGAGGCTTATTAGAGCCACAGAAACCCAGAAGAGATGTCACAGCTACTTGACCTGACTGCAAATCATTCCATAGCCTGAGACCTCCTGCATTTGGGGGTTGTCACAGCACCAATGCCTGGCAGAAGTTTGGTTGGACTAGTTGGGCAACCAAGAGGTCTCCTTGCAAGTTCTAGCTTGCTAACCCAGCTGGCATTTCCTCAAACTTCTCTGGATTTCTTAATTGATACTGTGCAAATAAAAATTAGGCATTGGCTTTATAATTTATATTATTGAATATTGCAATAAAGTATAGGTTAATTGCGCTCTGCCTCTTCAATTGACTGGCCTTGATCCTTTAGCCAGCTTGTTACTGAGATGGCACAGTATTATTAAAGTAACTGTCTGTGATGAACAGCTGTGGTGGAGATTCTGGATGAAGAAACATTTGAGCTGTAGTTTGTGCAGTAGCTCTTTAGTGAATGCCATCACCTATCCCTGTTGGCTGCTTCTAATTGTCTCTCCTCAGCTAGGTGACTTCCTCACCATTTTCAGATCTGGGCTTTTCTCACTGGCCTAGAGTGTTTGGCTGTGCTTAACAAAGCAATTCCATCTTTTTTGCAAAGCCCATTAATTTCAATATTGGTTTTGTAACCAGAAGTTTAAAAATACTAATTGATAATGCATTTATTCCTTTTGTTTTGTTTTGTTTCTTAAACAGTGCGGAACTAAGCAATGTAAAATACTTTTGCAGCTGACAGAATGTATGAACTTGGAGAAATTTGTCCATGGTCTTTATTTTAAACGAAGGTTTTGTTTTCTCTTGGTTTGTAGGTTACACGCCGGCTTTGGCCTGTGCGCCCAACAAGGACGTGGCCGATTGCCTGGCTCTCATCCTGGCCACCATGATGCCTGTTTCATCGAGCAGCACATTGCCCTCCCTCACCTTCAATGCCATTAATCATTACACCAACACCTCAAAAACTGTCACCTTTGACTCCTTGCCAATCATGAGGAGTGACCACAGCTCCTACTGTACTTTCAACAACATTGGCAGGGAAGGTGGCTATCCCTACACAGAAGAAGACGAGCTCAATGACTCAGATTCTGAGACCTATTAGAAGATACTTTTTGTAGGTCTGAGTGAACCCTCACGCTGGAAGGTCAGACTCATGCTATCAGAAAGCTGATGCTGTTTGAATACGGAAGGAGGACACACCTTTGAGAAGATGTTTTTTATCGTGGTTGCATATAAAAAAAATCTGTGAGACTCTAGGAAGATTTTTAAGAGCATATTTTGCAGAAGAAGCATAAATTCTTGAAAAAGTACTTGGAATCCATGGCAAAAAAAGAAAAATAAAGAATGTCAAAACTGTTTTATTTAACTGTATTCTACCATTCTGTTTTTGGTGCCAGGAGTAATTCCTGCAGACTGGGCACCCAACTTGGTGTAAATGAACAACACTATTGTACAAGAGAAAAGATGCTAGATTCAAATGCTCTCAATAAACCTAAAACCATTTTGAAGGCAATAAATTAGTTTGGTACAGTAGGCATTGTTTGTGCTGCAAATTGCCAAAGGACCAAATAACTTAAAGATTTTTTTAATTAAATACGTTTTTGTGGAAACTGGAATAGGTTATTTGAGAAGTTATTTCAACCAAACCTTAATTACTTCTGGAAAAGAAGCTTAAATTTGGGTTTAAATGTTGAATTTTATTTTTTTTAAATCATCTGAAAGCCTTCCGACACTATTAAATGTACCATGACAGAAAGCAGATATGCTTTTAAGTTTTATTTTATTTTTCTTTCAGGTGAAATGAAAATGATCTGTCATACTTTTATAATACTAAAATTAAACCAGCTAACAAGGTGAAGTCAGGGTGAAAAATGTACAGTGTAATAAGGGAAGGAAGGGGGGGTGGGAGATGTGGGAGGGAAGAAGTAATTGTTGCACAGTTACAGAATTTTTTTTTAAACTTTTGGGTTTTGGATGGAATTCTTCTTAATTTAAAAATACACGAGTAACTTGGAAACTATGAAACTGCATAAAAAATTGAATTGATATGTCTTGATAACCCTCTTGTGGCTGAGAGTTCAGTAATTTATCTACTTCCTTACATCATAAATTTGTATGTAAGATTAAAATTGTATATCCCCGTCACATTTTTCTTTTTTAATCCCAGGTTTGCAGAGGGGGAGGGAGGAGGGGAGGTGAATTTAAAAGTATAATTCCCTAATAGAGAAAAAAGTACAGTGTCTGGTCTGTGGGAAGAGCTGTGTATCTTTGTTGTGCTCCATTTAGAAAATAA
This sequence comes from Catharus ustulatus, assembly GCF_009819885.2. NCBI lineage: Eukaryota > Metazoa > Chordata > Aves > Passeriformes > Turdidae > Catharus > Catharus ustulatus. Next base: position 36,494,374 of record NC_046221.1, on the reverse strand, counting down.
ACAGCAGAAACAGGTCCCTGTAATGTAGTTCAGACTTGCCCAATTTTTTTTTTTAATTTATAACAGACTACTGTGGTTTTTTTAATTGCCTGATGAATGAAAAACTGACATAAGTAAGCTGAAGTTTTGTCTGTTAAATATGAATTTACTTTATTTGGCTCTGCTTCAACTATAACTGTTACTTTTCAAGTGAATTTGTTTATGTACATGCAAGGAATCCTTGCGTGTCCTGCAAAGTACAAATAAATTACTACAAACTGATTCCAATTTCATTTTTATCCTTTTTTTGTATTGTGAAACTGGAAATCTTTGATATTGTAAATTAACAGCTGCTTTTTTGAACATAGTGTGGAAACATGGGACAATATTTTGATCTATTTGATAATTTTGTGGGGTTTTTGAAGAATTAATGAGCATGTACATAGAAATAGTGACTGCTTGAATACTGTATTTACCTGCACTCTTTCAGTACTTCAAGATTCCTGTATATTTTACAGAGTATAATAAAACCCAAATGTGAGTTCTACTAATGAATAATTTATTTGTATGTACTAAGAATTAATGACAAAGTTTCTTGTCGAACTATTTGAGTTTATAAAATCTCAATGGCTTTGCCAGCATTTTAGTTCTAAAGTGAAGGTGGGCTACTTAAAAGTAATTTTAAATATTACATTACTTCATTATTCCTTTAGTCTTGCTTATAAACATTGCTTTCTTAACCATTTGTGCCTGTGTTCATTGTTTATCTCTGCGCAGAGTTAGAGGACTTCAGGGAGGTTGTGATTCCTGTGCTGTCTTCTCTCTGAATCTCGCACATGTGGCTCTGTGGCAGTGATGTTTCTGCCACAGGCAGATCCACATTGGCCTGTCTTGGGATTCACTGCAACCATTTAAATTCGAAGGCTGAAGCAACATGGGCCCATTTTTTCCTCAAATGCTTGTGGGAAACCTGATGAGAATGCCAAGTGGTGTGTCTGTTATTTAAAAGGTAACATGTTTCTGTTGGTGAAATTGTTTGATGTTCATTCAAAAGCACTGTGAAAGGATGATAGTATTAGGCCTTTAATATCTATGCTGACCTCTGTCTGACTTGGAGATGACCTGTTATCTCTGTGTGGTGTCTGTAGCCATAGCACACAAACTATTGCAGGGGACACTCCTGTCCTGCTGGGAAAAATTGCAGTGCAGTAGAGGCTGAGCTCTTCATGACCACTGTGTGCCTGGGTGACAGAGGAGGAAAAGCTCAGTTTTTGCTCACTGGTTTGTTTAAAAGTCGAAGATTTGGATATGGAATACAGGGACATGCAGCAAACAGTGCTGTTGAACATGTTTCTTTCCTTAGGTCAGTCAGAAATTGTGCCTTTCATTTCCTTGCTACTTACCTCTTGAGAAGAAATTTCTCACTGCATGAAATTGCATTATTTTAACTTAGGTTTTTTGAACGTTTTTGAACTAAATATCTACCTTTCTAATTATGAATTCTTAAATCCTCTTAGGAATTCATAGTTACATGATTTGTGTATCTCATCTCTCATCATTGCAGTTTATTCAGTGAGCCTGTACTTTGTAATTTGCATGTATTTGTTAAAAAAAAAAACAAACCCAAAATTCTATTACTATCTGGAAGTATGGATAGGACAGCAATTGTGCCTTGTAAGTGATAATTAAGACTATGATTGTAATATGGTCTAATTCCAAAAATGGAACGTGATTTGTTTAAAGACTGTGCTACTGTGCCCAGAGACACCTTCCTTAATGAGAGGTCAAGGAACAGCAGGTTCCTTGTTTTTGAAAAGCAAATAATGACGATGGTGTTTGGTGGGGGTTTAAAAAAATATTCATGGCTTAGCTGGAGGTCTATTCATTTCTAGAAAATTATGTTGGAACCTCCATTTTTCTAAAATAAATCTTCCTGATTTTCTACAGATGAATATTGCACAGCTATTCTTACAGCCTTTATCCAAACAATCTCTTGGATTTTCACCAAGGGAGAGCACTGAGCCTTGGCTGGGCTACTGAAGCAATATATTAGGATAAAAGAAATCCTTTTTTGTCCTGGGGAAAAAAAAGCAAACAGAATTAAGGAATGAGGACAGCTGGCTCTGCTCATCTTTCTGTGTACTCTGACTTCTGGGATGTTTTATGGGTTTTCTGTTCTCAGGATAAATGTTCTGCAGGAGAAAATGCCAAGTCAGTATTAATCTCATAGGTTGAGCTGTTACTTTTAGAGTGTCATGTTGCAGGATTAATGCTGGATGCTGATAAGATGATGAATCAGTCTGTCTTCTCCTAAGAGTGACCCTACTGCAACTGAGGAGATTTTTCGTGTAATTCCATATAAAATCTTGACTTCTGTGTCTTACCTTGTATTTCCTTCTGTAAGTTGTTATTGCCTTCCTGTGCTCAGAAGTCTCCAAAATAGTTGTATAAATATATCTGGAACAGTCAGAACTTTTATTCTAGGCACTTTTTATACTTAGATTGGTTTGGGAGTAATTTTTCTGGTCATTTATTTTGTTTAAAATTCTGGCTTGTCTGTTTTTCTGTCTTCTGGTTTTCACTACCAGGCTAAAGAATTAAATGTTTGGTTGAAAAAGAAGTTAATATGTAAAAACTAATACTTCAAAGTTTTCCTCCTTTTGACATCTGCATAGTTGTTAAAAGGAGCACTAAAGATCCCAAAGCTGTTACCTAAACTGCAGGGAACATGACTAAAAAAGAGCATGAGATAATGTTTACATTATCCAATCCAATTAATTCTGGTTTAGAGAGGAATTAGCCTTCTTTTCTTGCCCAGATCGTACCCATTTAAAGACAACAACTACCGTAGTAAGCCAGAATAACATGCTCTATTTATATCTACTGTGAAAAAAAAAAAAGAGAGAATGTTCATTAAATGCAGTTGGTTGGGGATAACACAAGTGTTTGGGTAACTCATGTTCTGTTTTGCAAATAAAAAAGAAGTGTGGTGACCTTTATGTTGTTGATCCTGTGATAACTGGGTGAGAGGATCAGCATGTAGAAAGATGGGAAGTCAATATTGCCCAAAGAACTGGTTAGGATTACTTGTGAAAAGTTTGTCACAATCAGGGAACATTTTTAACAGTGCTAGATGTCTTCAGGACATCCTAAAAAACTGAAACCTAAATAAAAAGGGTAAATGTTTATAGAAACAGAAGTTCTGCAGAACTGGAGTTTGGCTCTATCTACCACAGGGCAGGCAAGGGAGCTCCACAGGCTTCCCTGGCTACAGCTGCAGGAGCAGCAGGAGAATCTTCCTCATCTCCCACAACTTTGCACTGGACCTCTGCTGATGGTATGTATCCACAAAAGAAATGCCATCACACTTTTGGTTAAAAAGCATTGATTCCTGCTGACAGTAATTTCTGATAATCCAGTCCTGTTGGAATCAGACTAACTAGACTTTGGAGAGAAGGGCCTTTTAAAATCTCTTAATAATAAGTAGTTTAAAAATCTAACACTACTTTCGTAGGTCTGAAATCAAACTTGGTAAAATTGACATTAATATCACAAAAAAGTATTTAAATTCTTAAAGCCTCAAGTCAGTTCATACAAATCCTTAAATCCAAGATCAATAGTTATTGCCTCTTGCAGTAATCTCAGTGATTTGTGATTATTTCCTTATAATCCTCTTTAATATGCTGCAGAAGCTGGCAGGACAGTTGGAGTAGAATTCTGATAGAGATGGAAAACATTTTTTGTATATAAATGTAGCTGTGACTCTGAATTGGACAAGATAAGAATTTGTAAAACATGGGGCTCCAAACTTTACAGACCTGAAGTGGCAAATTCTCTTGGCAATGTGGTGTGAGCCTTGGGTGATCATGTGCAGGGCCAGGAGTTGGGCTTCAATGATTTTTCTGGGTTCTTTCCAGTCATATTCTATGAAATGAGAAGAGACACAGCACAGGCCTCTGTTAGCTGATAGCATTGGCTTTTTGCTTTTTCTGGGGTCACTCTCTCACTGTAATATCTGTATGTTTTCAAATGTTAAGTGCAAAGGTATCACTGTGCATTCATTTTAATGATGAAATAACTGGCTGTTCTTAAGAATCTATCCTGTTACTGTATTTATGAGAATCTCTAAGCCTTATCAAAAAATCTTCTTCATTTTACTGCTTAACAGGAGAAGGAAATGTCTGGCTGGATGTGGTGAAGGTCATCCAGGCCCCCAGCCTAATCTGTGTTCCCTCTCAGACCTACTGAGAGAAAAATGGTCTGAAATGGCAGCCTTGGAAAGAGCATTTTGTTCAGGCATCTAGAGCCCAGCAAGATCACAAGACTATTTTGGTTTCCTTTCCCTGGGGAAGGTTAGGTTATAAACGTGACTAAAATTTTCAAATTCTACAGCTCATCTCACAACTGAACTTTCCTGACAGGGAAAGATGACTGTCCCTGCTTACAGCACTCCAAGATTTCTTGCCACACTTTACAATCTGGTATCCCAGTCTCTTTAGCGCACTATTTGTCTTCAAATAAAGCAGTATTTAAATTATCTATGCTTCCCTGGTGTGCTGTGTGTTATTTTACATTAGGATAAATTTAGCTCACTCTATTCTATGCTATGTTTTGGCAATTTTCAAGCTGAGGTTGGGAAAGAGATCTTGCAGTTTTCCCCCACGTAATTGTAAACATAGTTGAATAATAGAGAACCCAAAGAGCCTTTCAAACTGTCTTCACATTGATGGTATCACTAAATATTTAAAGAGGAAAAAACACCTTACAATCTTTCTTTTTTAATTAAAATTGCAATAGATGCAGCCAGAACTCTTGCTATTCAGGTTTACAACAGAACAAAATAAAACCTGCTTTGAAGCCTTGTCAAAGAAAAGACTTGCAGGTTTTCTTCTCTGTACCTGGGATCTGACATAAGTCTGACATCTCAGGTGTTCTATGTTAAAAGAACATAGATTAGATAGCTTAAATAGTTTTAAAGCAAAATCTAGTGATTCACGTATCCTGTCAGGTATTTTCTGTCCTTTGCTGAACTTTGTTACTCAAACTGTTTGCATAATTTTCTAAAAATCTTAAAAATCTTCCCAATCTATTAAAGTTTTAATGAGTTCAACCTTTCTGATCTCTTCTACCAAGAGTTTGTTTCATTTGCTGCAGGTCCCACTATTATCTCTGATTTCTGACCTCTGTTGCCCACATATGTTCTCCCATGGCAGGGAAAAAGGAGAGCAGAGAGACTCTCAAGTATTTTCATTGTTGATGGAGTGGTAATTCAGTTCAGAATATTGGGGTTTTCATTTCACTGGCTGAGATCTTCCTAAAGGAGCTTGTGCCCTGCTGGGCATTGTGAAGGTCTCTGATCTGAACAGCCTCTTCCCCATGCTTCTTGATTAGCTCAACTCCAAGGTTCAGTTTTCCAGCTGTTCCTTTGATGTGCTTTCTGGTGTCTCTCTCACAGGAAGGAGAGTATCCTTACATCCACCTGGAAAAACCACTGTGAATCCTGAAGCATCAGATCCCTTATGAGGAACCTTCCAACCCTCTGACTCATGGACCTGGACAGAGAGTTTCTATGGTTGTTATCCTCTCCTGCATCCTCCTAAAGGAGCAGTGTCCTTTAAAGATGCCATCCCCTGCTGTCTCAGAGAGGAAGTTTGTTTAGCATCAGCACAAATTCCCAAATCCTGGTTTTTCTTTGGTCTACAGACTGAGGGGTTTAAAGCTGCTCTAGATTTCAGCTCTATTTCCTGTGTCATAAATCTTTGTGTCCTGGTTTGGTTTGTTCCACTCTCAGACAGGAATAGCTTGGGAAGATTTAATAAAACTCCTTATATTCATTAGATGATGGGCTGCATTACAGTGTGTTACTAGTGAACATCAGCCTTGCTGAAGGCTTCTCACACCTCTTCAGCATGTGCTAAGAAACTTCACTCACAAGACTGCAGTGCTGGGATTGCTGCTCCAGCACACACTTCCAGAAGCCACCAATGTGTGGTGGTGGTGTTGCAGGTTACTGCTGGTCACCCTGCCTCAGACACATCTGCTGCTACTCAAAGATCAGGGTGGGAGGCAGGAGTAGATACCTCCTGCTAATCCACCATGTCTAGTACTGCCTGTTCAACCTTTCCCAGTGTCCCTATGCTAGAGGCTGCTGTTTGGGTGAAGGGAATAAGGCACAAGAACACTCTCTGATACTTAATGCCTGCTCTTCTCAGAGAGGAGACAGTAACATGCAAACTCCAGGCAAACTTCTAGGGCTAGAAGGTCTTGTTCTAACAATTTTAACATACCCAGAGTTAGAACAGCTCTTTGGGACACACTTTGCAAGTATTTCACAGATAAATACCTTATTTTCTTAAGCATAGCAAATATGTGTAATGCTATTTAGTTGTATAGCCTGACTTACTGTGATAGTGGTCTGCTCTGGTACTAATTCCCAAAGAGTATTTTAATGCATGAAGCTGCATGTTTTTCAGCCTTCAAAGTGGAAGGTCCTGAGAGCTGAAATCTCCAGCTGTTCATTGTTCCATTCTTTCAGACTTGGTCATATGGTACTAGAGGCAGAAGCACCAACAAGCACTGCAAATGCTTTTCTGTTCTATTCTGCACGTCCTGGAATCATGCAGCATTCAGCAAGAACATGGTATGGGTGCCAAAGAATTAATGATCTTTAATAACCCTGTGGTGGAATGGCCTACTTTTATAGCAGCAAGTTTATGCCTAATGAGATACAGACATTCCCCTCTCCATATTTCTGTCCAATATATGCTGCAGAATAAACAAATCTGGTGTGCTGCTGTATCAGAGCATTGTTCAACAAGGGCCTGACGCACAGAGATGCAGACTGGAGAAGGAAGGTTTGATAGAGCCCAAGATCTTCCATAATTATACACCAATTCTGTGTAAATATCTAAGAAACCCTAAGGTAGTAGAAATTCAGCAATTTTTTGGTTGTTTTGCTTTCTGAAACCAGAAAGTGAGTTTATTTGAAGCAGGAGCTGATTGAGCACCTCTCAGGACTCATCATGAAGCTATTGTGGTTTGAATTTGAACCAACTCAGACCACAAAACAAAGGGAGACTCCCAGCTTTCCTCTCTCCTATGCTCTGTTCCTTTCAGCCTGACTAACAGAGCAGCTGCACACAAGGACTCACCAAAGGAAGAGTTGTTTTATTATATATATTTATATATTTTTATTATATATATATAAAATTAAATATATGTTTTTATTCCATTACTCAACAGCCAGATGAAGTCATAATAGCCAATTAGACCTCATAAAATTATAATGCTTGAGAACACATTAACTTGTCTGAATTTAACCCCAAATTAATAGCCTTTGAATATTCTTTTCCCAACTTATTCACTGCAGTAGAATATCTATAGCACTTAATCTAGTTATTGCTCTGGAAAGAATGGTGTGTTTTACTCAGCACACAAACCTGCCATCTGGGACATGAAGCACTGATGCAAAATCCTTGCTGTCCCACAGCTTATTATGTGCTTTTCATAACTCCTCTCGAATAAATTCATGAACAATGTATAAGATGTTTTAAAGTCAAAACAGTCTTTAAATGACGTATCTTTTAAATAGGGAAAGGTAAAGTAATCAAACAGTGCATTACATGGCCACTGATATTCAATGCTGATGTTTTCTTTAAACATAATTTCTTGTGAATTGTGTCTTGCTGCAGTCTAGGTTTTCACAGTCATTTATATCCTGTTCCCCAGATTAGCTATTCTGTAGATGTTTACAACTGTAACACTCAGTTAAATGTGTAACAGGATTACAGATACCCGAGTGGCCAGTCACTGGTAATGATTTCAGCTGGGAGTTTTTGACTCTAGGAAAAAAACAATCAAAGAGTGCCAAAAATGGCACTCTAACCAGAAATCAGAACCTCAGCACATAAAACCTATATGTATGTATACCTACATGGTTTTGTGCATATTATGGACAATATTTGTGTCTTCCTTCCCTTTCATTTGTTTTGTTTTGTTTTTTTTTCTTGCAATAGTTTTCCATTCATTTCCATACTCCCAGCCAGGACCCCCAAAAACCAAAGGATTAAATTAAAAGGAACAAATTCAGTTGAAATGAGAAGTGTTATTTTCTGGTATAAAACATCTCACCAGATCAAGCAAGCCTTTACCTTTGCAAGGCAGTTCTTTCACTCGTGGTACAACAATGGTAACGACTGTACTTAGAGCCATTATTTCAAATGGGGGACCGAATCAGGCAGTGATGGGACAAACACACCTGAATTTCTCTGAAATATGGATGTTCAACAATTTCTGTTAAGAAGCATACTTTGAACATACAGGCAGTTGTTTTCTGACTCAGTCAAATATCTGTGCTAGTCCTTTTCATACCATCGTCCATAGACAGCAGCTGTCAAGAGGCCAGAGGATGTTCTATTTTTGCTGAGGAAATAGTAGTTGTTTTTCCAGCCCATGTGATCAGCAAAGTCCAAGGTAATACCAGATGTCAGCAGCAAAGGAAAGATGTAAGGGGTGCTCATATTTCCCCATAGCTGGAAATCTATCAGAGCAGTGGCATCTGTGACCTCCTGTCCACAAGTGCTAAAGCTGAGACCACCACACTTCACCAAGGCACAGGCCTGGACATAGTATGTGCCATGCACTGTATGGAGCCCATCAAAAACTCCCAAAGCATATAATTCATCGGTCAAAACAGCTCTCCGATAGTTTAGGTAACAACAAAGGGTATTGGCACAAACCTGGAGTTCTCCTTTTTCCCCCCATACAGGAACAAAAGTGAAGTTGTCATACATCATTTCTGCATAAAAGGAAGGAGGTGACTGTTCCTTTCCTTTTTCAGATATTCTGTCAGGAATCTCTTCTTGCTCCTTAAAGCAAACTTCATCATCCAGTGAGGTGCTCGTAGAAGTCCTGCATGAGTCATGTAAGTTCTCTCTAAATCTTTCATTACTTTCTAAATTGGTTTTATAATCTGCAGTAATCACGGGAATTTCTGCTACTATGAGCTTTCCACCATAACTTTCCATGTTGTGATAGATGAATGATTTGACTGGAGTGTATATGCCACTCCCTGTCATGCCCAAGGTAGGGTGGTGGATGTTGGCTGCTAACATATTGACATTGAAAGCTGTTGCAAAAGCTTGCTGAAACTCTACAGCAGACAAAAGAGGGAGCTGGTTCATCCAGGCAGTTGGATAAACAATTTGCTTCAAATTGTACTGTCTGATGAGGTTCACTGCAGGCTCAAAGAAGAGTATATCAAAGCAAGTGAACATGCCAAACTTGCCAGCAAAAGGGGTGTCGAAGAATGCATAGTCTGGCTCTGGAGGGGTGTCAAAGGCGTACTCGAAGTACAGGTTGTGTTTGCGATACGTGGCCAGCAGCGTTCCATCCGCAGCAAACGCCACATTGGTGTTGAACTGGTACCTCCCGTCCGACGGGCACCGAGGATCCGAGCGCTCACACGGCTGCTTGCTGCCTAAGTTGGCCACAAGGAATATCTTGTTCTTCAGAGCCATGCAGCTCAGGCGCTGAACGACCTGGAAAACAGTATGGAGAAATGGGAGTGCTTCAGTTTACTTAAGCACTTATGACTTATTTAATACTTTCCAAATTGTTATTTTGGAAATTCAAAATTGGACACATTTAACCATATCCATAAAATTTTAAAGCACTGATGATTTCGTGAAGTTATTGGAACCAGTAGCTTTGTAGGCAGAAAGGTATTTCAGATGTTTATTTTTAAACAGCTCTGAAAAAAATTGTCTTCATTTTTATTTCCTCAGAAAAAAGTAAGTAAATAAATCTATTCAAGGGTGTTAATTTTTAGAAACTTGTGACTTGTAGGAGCCCCAATGGCTTTAAAACACTGTATGTCAGCTGAAAGCTTTGCCAAGGCAGCACAACTGATCTGTGTGTGGCTTTAGAACAGCAAATGTCTAATAATGATCACCAGCACCTGGATGTTCTTACTGTAAATTTAAAAAAAACAGTTATTTCCTCTGACTTAGAGAAGCAGAGATGGGAAGGGATAGACCTTGCATATTAGCAAAGAAATTGAAAACGTTGCAGACCACAGTATTGCTGGGATATTTCTTCCATAACACAGAGAGCTCTACCAAGACTGACATTACTGCAATCTCCAAACAGCATTTGAATGGCAAACTAAGCTCTTGCTTGCTTGACCATGATCATTGCTAACAAAGATTCATAGACCAAAACAGATCATTGTTTACAACTGTGATTCATGTTCACACACAAATCCTGCTCACTAGGTACTGGAAGAATTAGCAGACTGTATTTACTGAGCATGGTTATTTTCAGTTCAGGTCCAGAACAGTCAATGGCAATACTATTTTTGTAACATCCAGGTCCTATCTTATGTAATCAGGCTTGGTCTGTGTCAAGGTGTGACTTCTATGATGTTGTAGCAGGTAAGTCCTGTTACTTGTGCTAATCATTTGGCAATGATTGCTAAGTCAGAATGCTGTGATATCATTAAGAATTAAACTGGCATAGCTTGAGCATCCATGAAAACAGAATCTGATACCAGGAGTGGTTAAACTTCTTGCTTACTTTCCTAAGCAAACCAACTTGAACTATTTCCCACTTGGAGCATTTGGTTATCCCATCCCTGCAGGCATCACCCCTACGTTTACCTCTGTGTCATTGAACAAATAAGGCTCTCTGCAGGGATTCCACTTCCCAGAGTGTGAATGTGGAACAAAATCCAAGTAAGGGTAAACGGAGCTTCTGGTGAAGTTGAAGCCATGGATTCCATCTTCAGGAAAAACAATGATCTGTGCACCCTGTATGTAAAACTAAGACATGCTTTGTAGGCAAAGCAAAGGAAAAGGGGGATCTCATGGGTAAAAAGAGCTAAAGAAAGTTAAGGGTAACCCAATTATGTTTTGCCAATAACATAGCTTGAAGATGTCTTTTCTTCAACTTCATAGTAGGTGCAACTATGTAGTAAGTGTATAACAGTGCGTATTTAAAAAAACTTATTTAACCTGACACATACCTTTCTCTTGAAAAATAATGAATTGACATTATTTTAAGAGCGTGCAAATAAGAGCATACTGCATCCAATTTCTTACCAAAATTGTCATCATTCAGGTTAAAAACTGATGATGTTAAAACTTGTCTTAATTTTTTTTTTTTCAGAATTACGCTATTTGCAGATACACTTTGTCAAAGTTGCATCATCATAATTAATTAATTACATATTGGGTAACCCACAACTCCCTGAATTTTTCCAAAGTAAATACCAACTGATAGACACATGCATGAAGAGACTTCTCTAAATCCCATTATAATATAGGGTTGGGCAGAAGTGTTGATTTCAGAAACAGCTTTCCTGTGAAAGCAGTGCACAGTCTGGTAGAAATGCAGCCATGCCAGAGACTCTGCCTGAAGTTCAGGGAGAGCTGAATTGTTCTTAAAAATGCGGTGGATTCTTCTTAAATCAGATACAGCACCAGTCACTCAAATTCCTGTTAGTTTTTAAAAGTCAGCTCAAACGTTATCAAACGTGTTAATCTATGTGATGGCTTTGGGATAATTTATGTATCTTGGGGCAAGGCTGCATAAAAATTGCTATTATACTTCTGCCCAATCACCTGAACTTCTCCAAAAAAAAGCTCATCATGTTTTCAAATGATATAAAAATAGTAATTATTCTCTCCCAGAACAACAGATCTCCGAAAATTGCAAGTCTTCTCTGTGTAGGGCCGGTAGCACTTGCCTCCTGTCACCAGCTTGGGTTTTCTTGGGAGGGGAGGAAAGAGGGCTGCGCATAAGAACAACTGGCAATACTAGTCTCTCTGCTCTAAATATATTTAGACTCAGAACCATTCCATGGTGGGTAGGAGAAAGGAATGGAAAACTTTAGTTCCATAACGTTGTTAAAGGCGGAACATTAATTTCCAAAGCATTTGACTTCCTTAGTTTTTAGAAACATTCAGGAATTTCCATTGAGACCACTGGAATAAAACCAAACCCAAGACAGCTGCCAGCAAGACAAACTTTCAAGGAAACCCTTAAATTTAAGAAAACAGACAGGAGCTAGGTATTCAGACCAAAATAGAAAATTAATTTCCCTATACTAAATAACGATGGGTGTGTTTTTCCAAGCTTGGAAAGCCCAAGTCAGGCGGGATGCTCATTGGCCTGATTCTTTTTCAGAGCTGCTGGCAGGTCAGATCGTCTGAGAACCCAGATCATAGTTATAGATGTAAATATGGCTTTAGTTGCCTGGGAACACAAATGTGAAGGATTATCTTCAAGCAGCACTTCCTCTATATATACCCAGGGCACACGCAAGCGCTGCTGGGCCATACCTGCCTGGCAGCAGCCTGCACTTGCTGCTCATAGATGTCGAGGTTCCTGCCCATGAGCTCCAGCGCGGAGCGGCGCTCCACCAGCGCCGCCGGGGTCGGGCTCAGGATGGACTCGTGCTCGTACACGGCTGCCACGTAGTGCCCCTCCCTCCTCACTCTGCCTGAGACCACTTGGTAGAAGAGAAAGCAGATGGGCAGCTTCCAGCACAGAGCCACCATGGTGAATGCCATAAATCTAGAGAAAAGAAACCCAGACAGGTGGGGAGGGGGACATGGAGCAAAATATCATGCCAGGAATTTAAATTTACAATTAAGTGTGGATGGTAACTGAGGCTCTCAGCAGTGTGGTGCTTTTTAAGTTCCTGAATGACCACATGCATGCTGTTTCTAAACAAATCCATCTACACTGGTGCTTTAAACAACTGCGTCCAAAAGCATTTAAGCTTCATATATGGTTCTACTCATCTCCTTGCTTGGTTTCCCTTAATTATTAACATTCATTTAGAGATTGTTTCACTGTACATCAAAACATCATTGAAAAAAGTTTAAAGCAGCTCACAAATTTGCAGTTCCTCCCCCATTCGGTAACAGGAGATGTATTTAAAAGTAACATTTCCTAAAATTAGTTGGAGACTGTATTTAGTCAAGCAGAAATAGAACATATTTTATCAATACTGAAACAGATAATTGCCAAGAGAAATACACTAGACACCACTTCTGCATCTATCTATCATAAAAATGCCTCTCCTAATGGATTATGAATTCACTGCATTTCAACTCCACAAATGAAATGGGCAAATATTTTTCCTACAGAGCAGCTTTTTTTAACATTTATAAAAATGTTGAGTGCAATTCAAATCCACATTCCTCCCATGCAACACAGATAGGTAAGGTTAAATAAAGCTTTCATGGTAATAAAAAAAAAATCAAAATTAAAAAATGGAGAAAATTTGCACTAGTTAGCTCTTCTTAGAAAAAAATGAAGAATTATTGAGTCTGGAAGGCTGGGGCATTCTCTGCAATATGGGCTCCCCATGTAACCTTTTGACTTCCTCAGTTAGGAAAGTCCTTAGAACAAGGACTGACACAGTCAATGGTTGTGCAACACAGAAATGCCTTTTTATTCTGAATTATTTTCACAACATGAGAATTCTGTATTTGTCACTACAGTGTCACTGGTATCATTAAGGAATTAAATCTCGAGTATTAGTGAAGTTGAAAGAGCATGCAGGAGAGATCTACTGGTGCTATCTATTGAGAGCTCTAAGTTCAGTTATTGAGTTTTTAATTGTATTTGCTCTCTGGGAACTTGTACACAAGAAAAAAATTTATCTAAAACACTCTTAGTGCCCTTCAGTCTTTGTGATCTACAACTCCCTCAATTTTTCCAAAGTAAATAAAGACTGACGGGCACATGCATGCAGAGACTTCTTAAAGCCCAGCAGGAAAAAAAGATCAACTCTAAATAAATCACAGTCTTATTTTTATTCATGTTATATTAAGTGTAGTTTTGTACCTGAAAAAAGAAAGTCTATGGCAAGTTAACTGAAAATATCTCTTTGTTTGAATTCCAGGATGAAAAGCAGCTAATAACAATCCTCAAAACTGTTCTTTTTTCCCTAAACACCAACTGCTTAGTAGCTAACAATGAGTAAGTGGAAAAAGCGTTATGTAGGACAGCAAAATTATAACCTTGGTGCCCGTGGTAGGCAGAAGAATTGTTTGCTCAACCAAAAAGTCTTAACACGTAATAGTATCATTTCTAAGAGTACAGGAGTAACTTAGTTGTTCAATGTTGCTAAGCTGAACTTACATATTCCTATTTCCTTGAACATTAATTAGATAATGTGTCCATACATACATGCCTTCAAGTGTAAATTTATTTAAAGTGTGATGAAAACTGAATAAAACCTTGGCCTCTGTAATCAGATGGATTAGAGATCCTGCATTTATATAAACAGTTCTGAAAAGTGATGTATAACAAGCTATCCTTGCTATTCTGCATGTTGAGGAAAACATTCTGAACTTTCGGGGGGTGATTTGGCAATGCATATCAAGAATGGAGGGGCCTCCTTGTCCTGTGCAGCTCAGCTTTGCAATTGAAATACCAAAGCATATGTGAAGATATTAAGAAGTAGCAGGAGGAGGGAGTTCAGGGGTGAGAAACCTCTCACAGTTAAGGAACATAGCAAAAATAAATAAGCTGTGTTGCACTTCACTGACAAAACTCTATTTTCTATTTCTTGTCATCCCTTCAAACCCAAAATGCCTATTTAGGGCAGGAATGGGTTCTAGTCAGCTGCTCCTTAATAAAGTTGTCAACTAAGATGTAATTAGAATTCATCATTACTAGTGATGGAAAAAGTTGGAGAGTTTCAGATCACAGTGTAGAATTGCTATGCATTAGAAAAACTGTCTTTTTAAAAAGCCAAACGTACTAATAGGAAAAAAAATTAACAGGTAATGAGCCTCTACAAAACGTTGTATTTTACAAACATGCTTGGAGAGGTCTTATTTTTCTACCAAGTTTCATTTCCTGGTGGTCAGAAACACTCAAATGTACTAATCTGAGTCTTTTACTCATCTAGATGCACAAGGGCTTTAGCACTACACAACTACACAACCCTATCTGGCTGAACCTGGGGCAACTAAAATAACAGAAATAATTCCTCTGAGTCCAACCCTGGGTTGTGATTACTGCTACTCCTACAGATGATGGCTGAGCACTTGTGTGAGTGCTCCCTAAAGCCTTTCCCCTGTCTGACAGCTTAAACAACAGGACTCTGCTCTCTCATGGATTGCTTCTAACACCCAGAGCTGTGACAAGCCCCGAGGCTGGGCTTGGGTGTATTAAACTTCCCAGCCAAAATAAGGATACCAACAGGGTTTACTCAGCCCTTAGGCTATTGAGATTCCAAATATATCTCTGTCACATTCTGGATGCTTTTACTACTGGAACGTGCCACACCATCCCATAAATCCTTTCCTTGAAGAGAAGTTAATTTGCTTAGGACTTACAGATCTGTCACCTCACCTGAGCCATGACATTAAATTTATTAATACTTTATAATTTTATCTCTTTTTATGTCCCTTTCCTGTGATTTATGTGGTCTTTTGCCTGACAGACAGGCTTCAGCAGGATCACGTTGCCCAAATATAAATATTTCATAGCAGTATTACTGTCTTGCAGTCAAAATATTCCACACAAAGGGTAAGAAGACTGGTGTCCAAGTTTGGATGCCAAGTTTTCCCCCCAGTCACACTGCAGGCTGTTTTCCTATTCACCTTTTCAGAACCATCTGATCTCAGTGTGTTGTGAAGCAAAGCATCCAGTCACTTGCTTTTCAACAACGTTGGAAACTTAGAAGTCTGTCACCTGTCACCACACCTGGATGCATACACAGGGAAAAGCCAGTGCCCTCCTTCTTCGCCATTCTACACTCAGAATTCAACAGACCTTGAAATAACAGAGGTAGCACTAGTCTGGGTCCTCCTGAGTGGTTAATAGCAATGCATGTAAAGCTAAGCCTGACATATAGTATAGTATGTAACATAAATAGCAACATAAACAGTAATAATAGTAACATAAATAGTAATGATTACTAGGTAAATATTCGCATTGGCTATGAAAATATAAAGTGTTTTTTTAGGTTGAATGATGATCATGGATTGTGATGTTGCTGCCATTTACTATTATATTTACTATATTTTAAAAATACGTAAAATATAGTGAAATTCAAGGGATTTTCCACTGATACCTCCCGTCTACTGCTTTTATTCGCTGCGTTATATTACAGTATTTTATAATGTAGGTTTTGTGAAGGTTTTTTGTTAATTATGTCATCTGTGTTTTGTTATCTTTGTTTTTTTTTTATGGCTCGGCGAGCGAGGGCGAATGGAGCCATCGCTAGTGGTTTGGCAGACAAACCGAGAGCAGTGACAGGGACAAGTGCCGGGATGGGCCGAGCCGGAGGAAGGGGCGTGCGCCGTCCTTCAGCTGGGATTTTGGGAGGGTATCTCGCACTCCTCGGGCGCTCCTCCCGGCGAGCGCCGGCGGCGGCACCGGCGCCTCACACAACCCCCGGACTTTGTCCCGCCCCGCGTTCGCCACCTCTGACCAGCCCCTTACTGCGGAGCACTCGGGGGCGGCTGCCCCGGGTGCCGCGCGGCCCTGCGGCTCACGGAGACCACCGGGGCCGCGGCCGGACCTGCAGCGATCCCTCCCTGCCCGCCCCGCCCCGCTCCCCGCCGGACTCGGGTCCCGGTCCCGGTCCCGGTCCCGGTCCAGTCCCGCTCCCGCCCCCCGCGCGCCGCGAGCCTCACGCTGCCCGGCCGGCGCCTCGCGGCCTCTGATTGGCTGCCCGCTCTGACCAATAGGAAGCTGTTCCGGTCTCCGCCCGCCAGTAGGATCAGGGGCGGGTCCCACGAGCCCGCCCCCTCCGCTTTCTGATTGGCCGAGCCGCCTGTCAGTCACTGCGCACCCCCTTCTCCCGGAGTGCCAGCCCGGTCCGGCCCGGCCCGTTCTAGGTGGGCGGCGGGGCCGACATGGAGGGCGAGGCGGTCAGCGGGGCGCAGCTCATCGCCCAGGCCCTCAGAGCGCAAGTAAGAGCGCGGAGCGGGGACCGGCAGCCTGCGCGCCGGGATAACCTGCAGCGAGTGAATGTGCGCGGCAGATTCACCCCGACCGGCGCTGCCGCTCTCCCGGGGCCGGACGGAAAGGGCTCGCCCCGGCGCTTTGTGGGAGGGAGGGAAAGGAAGGGACGTTCCGCCGCACAGCCCCGGGAACGGCCCGGCCCCGGCACCGCCGTGAGCTGCGGACCTCGGTGCGGCATTCCCCAGGCCGACACTAATTCCCTTCCTCTGGAGAGCCTGCCCCGTTCCCGAGCCTGCCCCGTTCCCGAGCTCAGGCGAACCCCCAGTTACCACCGAGCAATGCCGAGGTTCCTGTGCGGCTCTCCCCGTGACAGCTGGCTGTACCTCCTGTGCCTCCTTACAGCGAGGAAAGCTCTGTGCTGTCTCTAAACTCGAGATGCTGCAGTCCGGGCACGGGGCTTGGGAGAAGACTTGTGAAACGTAGAAAAGCAGTTCAGTTGTAATCCAGATAAGCGTAGTCTTCTTTAGTTCTGTGTTTCTGTGGGCACGATACGACCCCAACCATTTCCTGGGGGCTTTTTTGCCATTAATTTTCTGTGAAAGTGTGAAAACACGAGGTGCCGTGAGGGATTTTCAGGAGTAGAGGAAGCTGACATGCTGAGAATCAGGAAAGTGGCATAACAGAGATGTCCCAGGTAAGGATTGCTCAGTAGAAAGCACTGAACACACCTTGGCTGAGGCCTGAACCCTTGTCCCACTGCTTGTAGACGCCCAAAATCCGGGGCTTTCACAACCACAGAGGGCTGAGCTGCAAACACCAGCAGATGCCAGCTCTGTTTCCTCACACTGACCTGTGAGCTTCTCTGTGACTATATGTGTTACATTTTAGTTTTAGACTGCCTGTCTAGTTAGCATGTCTGTGTTTGGCATGTGCCTATTAAAGCTGACTTTTGGGGAAAACAACAGTCTAACTTTTTCCTACATTTTTCTTTATAGAATATTGAATACATGTTTGGCATTGTTGGTATTCCAGTCACTGAAATTGCAATTGCAGCCCAGGCGGTTGGAATAAAATATGTGGGAATGAGAAATGAACAAGCTGTAAGTATATATCTGCAGTGGGACCAGCCCTTTGCTTAACTCTTTTACCATGGAAAGAAACCCAGTTTAAGTTTTCTTACTAGAAAGAATGTGGTCTCTGAATTTGCCTCTAGAGAACATATACAGGAGCAGCCACTCTTATTTTTGGAATAATGGAGAACATTGGTGCATTTGATTGAGTGTTTCTTTGTGCCCTTCTTCACTTCCATTTTAAAGTGGTCCCTCCTTTTCTGTTAAGGGAATTGCATCTTCTTTCATTTAAAAATGCCATTTTCCAGTAAGGGAGCAAGGATAGGAGAAAAAAAATAGAAAAAAATAATTTAAAGATACCTGTGATAATTTTTTGTTCTCTGTCATAGGCTATCTCCTTCATGTGATACATTGTCAGATATTATCTGCCAGCTTTTGAGATGCTCATCCAGGGCTTTTTGGTTTTCTTTAGCTTTCTACACACTTTCCAATATTGTCATTCTCACTCCAACTGGAAGTATTTTAGTTTTTTTTAGGACTTTATTACCTACCTCTTTACTTTTTCCCCCCCGTCTATGTAGTGTTCTTAAGTGCCCAAAGAGGAAAGTGTTCCTGTTGATTGATAAACTTGTTCTACAATTTAAATAATTATAGGGTTTTTTCCTTAACTGTGTTTTAAAAACTCACAGAACAGCAAACCATAGTAAGTAATAATGCTTCCAAGTGCTCAAAATCAACCATGAACATACACTTAGACTCTCTTATTTCTATATATATATCTACTTTATTGTGTAGGTGTCAGAAATTAACAGCCAAGCTTCTCAGCATTTTGGTGTTGTAGTGCTGGTTCTGCATTTGTTTGGTTTCCCACAGCAGTAACTCTTTAATCTCAGTAGTTTCTTGTATGGTCTGAGGTTGAAGATAACAACCTCGTGTTTATACATAATTTTTAAGGGTTGCTGCACAGGTTGGGGAGCTGTCTGCTGAACTGCTGGCAGAGTGGCCAGCAACTTCCTATACCTGATCTACAGCAGTTGCCAGTTTTTCTTAATTTATGTAGTTAATAACCTTTTGAATTGTCTCAGTCCACAACAAAGTGTTGTTACAGTAGTTCTCCTAAATCAGGTGGTTGTGATCTCTATGTTTTTACTGTCTAATCCTTATATTGTTATATTGGAATGTGAGAATTTAGATGAATGCGTGCCTCTGTGGAAAATCTGTAACATATGAAAGAAGCAAATATATACAAGCATGTTTAAAAGGTGTATTTGAGTCTTTGAAGAACTGGGAATTTGGCACAATCTTTATATTCCTGTAGGCCATTTAGCAATTCTAGTTTTAGCTGTGGTTACTAACATGATTAGAATTAATTTCCTCATGTGTGTCTGTAATTAACAGTGAATATTGCTTTGCACTGCCAGATGAGATGTTCTATTTATTACTCTTTACTGGATGAAGAAGACAAAAAACATTCTGCTGATAAATGATGAACTGCTTTTGCTTAGTGGAATACAAATAGCACAAAGGCTGGTTTTAATGTTAAAATGTCAGGATTTCTCTTCTTTGAGGAGTTGAAAAGGATGAATGAACTTGCATCATGTAGTGAGTTTTGGTTTGCTCTTTATCCTCAGTGATAGTAGAGTAATTTCTTGGCAAAGGGTGAAAGGTTATGTATGGTATAGCCAAGATATACTCAATATATACATGTCATAGTTTTAAATGTGTCAGTTGTGTGGTCTGGCTGTGGAGAATGTGTATACAGCTGCCTCCTTTATTGGTGAAGGCAGCTGTATATGATATATGGAAAATAAGGTGTTTTTTTCCAGGGGCTGAGTTTCTACCTCATTTCTAGACCAGATGTAGCAAAAGGATTTCCCTGTAGAAGTGGTAAAATTTTAATTAGTAAGTTCATAGGAAATAGGGCTCATAAACAAGTAAAAAACCACTAAAATCTCGCCAGGATGGGGTGGAGTAACCATCCCTGGAGGTGTTCAAAAATGACTGGACGTGGCACTTAGTGCCATGGTCCAGTTGGCAAGAAGGGGATTGGTCTCAGGTTGGACTCAGTGATCTTGGAGCTCTTTTCCAACCTTAATGACTCTATTAAAAGCTCATAAAAATGCAGAACAGAAATATCTGATGAAAGCATGAAGCTGAAATTAGCTCTCCCAATACTCATGAGCTGATCTCCTGTGGCGTGTAGCATGGCATAAGTTTGCCAGAAGCATTTGTCCTGCATCCAAATGCCCTTTGAACAGTGAAAACTGTGTTGCAACTTCACAGGGGCATGTGTTTTGTGTATCTGTCCTTGGATAATTAGAGATTGCTGTGATTGTTTAGAAGACTGATAACCCAGATCAGTTCTAAACTTCAGAACTATATGGTTATTTGTTAGCAACACACATTGTTTATGTTCATTCTGAATCTTTAATAGTAACTATAACTACCTATTCAAAGCAATCTCTTGATATTGGTGTCCTGAGTTAGTTGTGAGCACACAGTATGCTGGAGTTGGTGCAGCTGTCAGGGGAATTGGGCTCGAGAACCCTTAATAATGGCAACTGAAACCAAAATGGGCATCTCATCACCAGAGTGCTCAATTATAACAAAAATCAAATCTCCACTCCATTTAAAAATGAAAGAGGCAGTTAGAAGGCCAGAAACTTACTTTAAAATATTGCAAAATGAGTTACTTTCCCATTAAGTGTTAGAACTTGCTGATTTCGAGACAGGAGTATGAAAATATGAGAGAATGGGCAATGTCACATGAGAATTCTTGAGTTCTGTTGTCACTTGTAAACTTCTTGATCACGTACTGTTTTTTTACCAGTGAAATTTATATCCATATGTTTAATATCACTAAAGAAATAGTTTAAAAACATACTCTGCAATAACACTGCTCATCAACTATGCCAACACATGTTGTAGATGTTACTTTTGTGATTTTTATTCAAAATGCAATTTTTCTTCAAATGTGTAGTAGTGGAGAGAGAGGTATTTCAGCAGCTCAGGATGTAAAAGACAATCTCAAATCATCTAATTATTCTCTCCAATGTGAAATTTCAACCTTTTGCTTGATTTCTGAAATACAGTTCAGAATGGCTGCATTTTTGCTTATTGTCTTTCTCTTGCATGTCCCTCTTCCATGTTTGTCCAGAAGGCAGTGGAAAGCAGAAGTTTAATGTTTTGTTCTATTTATTTTTCTTCCCTGCTTTTTGTTGGGTTTTTTTAATCTGGTTGATTATTTTATTTTTCAAATCCCAAGTAATCCTAGTGTAATATCTTGTAACAGCAGGAGCCTGAAATGTGGAGAGAAGTGGAGAAGAGTCTTGAGATTTTTCACATTAATCTTCATGGCCACATTTTATAATGGAAAGGGCGAAATGGGACTTTTACTTGTATTTAAGCTCTTATAGTCAGGGAAGAATCTGTACCTGCTTATTTTCAATATTTTTGTTGAAAGTTATGTACAAAATATCATTAAATGTATACATAATAATAATAATATTATCATTAACTCCAATATTTTCAACAGGCCTGTTATGCTGCATCTGCTGTTGGATATTTGACTGGCAGGTATGTAAAGAGTGTGCAAATATATTAAGAAATACTCACTAGTTAAGAATTATCATTTTATATCTCTTCACCGGGAATAACAAGTGTCTCTGCCTGAATTAAATTTTAGTAAAATTTGTGTTAAATCAGATGCACTTCATCCAGAGTGAGCTTTCTTCGTTGGTAACTGCTGATAAAGTGCATTTGAAAAAACTGCAAACATAAGTTTACCAAATTGCATATAAGTGTTAGATGGCAGAGCAAATGTGATAGAAGAATTCAGGAGCTGTGTTAGGATAAGCCTGTTTATATTGCCCACCTGTGTGTGGATGGCATGTAATTGCTTTTCTAATTGAATTGATACAGCTTCGTAGTTTCTGATTTCCATGTCTACCTTTAGTCATTCATACAAATTCCTAGCCATTCATGAGTTTTGGTGACATGGGTAGAACTTTAATATTCTGTATTTCAGCACCTTACTAATTTTTGTTGATTATTTATTTGGTGTTCCTTGTGCTCACTTTCCTTTTCTCTCTTCCTCCTTTTTTTTCATTTTGTATTTTCTGTTTAGACCAGGAGTATGTCTTGCAGTGTCCGGTCCAGGTTTCTTACACACCCTTGGTGGGATGGCAAATGCAACCATTAACTGCTGGTAATTTAACTGCATTTTCCTTTCAGAATTCCAATAATTGTGTGTTGTTACTTGTTTCGGATGTTGAGCTCCATGGTATTTAGTACTTTACTTTTTTCCCCTTTCATGTGAATAATGAGGAAGGAATTCTTCCTTTATTAACCTTAAAATTAATGTAGTTATATTTTTTGTATTCTCATGGGTAAAATTTTTGATTTTGTCCTACCCTGTTGTGGGTATGTTAGAAGATCTATCAGTATAGTTGGATGTATGGATGTGTTTGAAAATGAAGTCAATATTAGCCTGTAATGCTTTTATGATCATGGAGAGCATCTTAAAGGGATTTCCTAAATTTAAATTCATACTGCCTTTGAATTACTGTATTTCATACGTGAATAAATTGACAACTGCAATGTTAAAATCCCTATTTGCTCCTCACGCAGACGTTTAGAGCGGTAATTAAGTATTGAATTAAATTGTGTACAGAGGGATAGTATGTATTCCTATAAGCCTTCACTGAGATGTGACAGCTTTGTCTGGTCTGCCACTGAAAGCTGTACTGAAGCTGTAGCAATACCAAGCAGATGCGTTCACAGAACAGAATGTGATCCAGAACAATGTGATCTGGAACACTGAATTAGCAGTGGCTGATGGATGAGGGAAGCTCAGTAATGGGAACACTTAACAAATCAAGTCTGACATTTTGAAAAAAGTCCTCTGGTGTTCAAATCCTTTTTTTAAAAAAAATCAGTTATTGACTAAAGTTTTGCTGTCACTCTTTGACTTTAGACTAAAAAAGGAGTTTGGTTATAAGAAAGAAGTATGCATGTAATTTACTTGTGGATTTGCAGGAGACTTTTTTGAGGGTAAACTGCTTTTCAAGGGTAAAATCTCTTAATATTTCACAGGTAATTATCTGCCATACTGCTACCTCTTTTCCTGTCTCATTTTGAGCAAGATATTTTACCTCAGTCTGGCTATGACAGTAAAGTCCAAAGACAAGTGTGTGATAGTTGGTAAGATTTGGAGTAAACACAAGCTGAAGCACCATGCTCTTTCCCTGAAGTTTTTTTTCAGTTTACTGAAGTTCTTCTGCAAGTCCATAAGACTTAACTATTATTAGTTTCATTATAGTCAAATGTTCTTTCTGCCTTGCTGTTGTTTTTGCCTTGCTTTATTAGCACAGCTCTTCAAAATGTCTACAATATTGTGACAGTGATTTCCTTGAGGGAAAAACTTTCTCGTTAGAATTATTTAAAACTTCAAGAGTAAAACTAAATCTTTTCAAGGTACAGCTGTTGGAGTTGGCTTTCTAAATAGTAGACCAGCTTTGTAATTGTATTTCATCATTGGAAAGTAGTAGTTACTTTGTTCATTAAAATATTTAAATAAATTTGGAAAAGGCAAGTGAGAGGAACATAGGGTTTTTTGCTGTCAAACAGTCTTTGATAGTAATAATAATTTTGCTGAGGGGAGAGAATAAGGAGAATAAAATGTGTAGAGCAGTCACCCAGTGCATTTTTCCATAACGATTTTTCATATAGAATAAGATACAGCCTGAAGTTCTCATTTCACTGTGCCAGGGGATTTGAACTGAGATTTTTGATTTATGGGAGAGAAATGGCCTGGTTATGAAGCTTGGATCTAGATACACATATCCCCAAGTCTTATGGCTGATTAAATTTAGAATTATGCATGAAACACACTGCAAATGTTTCAGCTTGATACATTGTATAGATAAATGTAGTCAAAGGAAAGGCTGTATCTGAAGAGAACTTGGTTAACAGAAAGAGCCTTGAAAGCTATAGACCCAACATTTCAATATAGTGTGGATGAATAAGGAGATTAATAAAACAACCTTCTGTTGACTCAGCACTTAGCATTTTAAGGAGTTTGACCTACAATTTGAATAAAAGTCAGGTTTTCATTCACTGTAGGAAAATTGTATTTTGCAGAAATTACAATAAAAATATGTTCCTGTGGAATGTATAATCCTTATCAATCATCAATTAAAGTGATACTGCCTTCCTTACAGAGCTGTGAACTAATTTAAGTTCAGAATTGCTTGCTTGGGTTTTGGAGTTTTTTTACTAAAAACAAAATAGAGGGAGTTGTGCTCTCAGCCAGCCAACTTCTGTTGTGTTCCATATTGTATACAAAGAAAACGTAATCTTTTTGAAAAATTGTATCCTAGTTTGTTTCTTAGTTCTCGTGCTTGTGCATGTTTCAATACCCTTACACACATCTTAATACTTTTTGGACCAATCAATTCTTTTTAGCTTCTTATTAGGTGTTGTCATTCCCTTAAACCACTGTGTCACCCCTGTTATCAAACTTGAATGAAAATTGCCTGCAATGGGATTTGGTTTTGGAACTTCTATGATGCAAGTCACTTAATATGACCAAATTGTCCCAAAACTAGTGACCCAAAAGCTACTGGGAAGGATACTGGCTGACACTTTGAGATTTAGAATCCATTTCTGTATTCTGTATCTATTATTGTAGAGCTCTGTGTATGCTATATATATATATATATATATATGCTTACAGGGTTTTTTTTGTTTTTAATATACTTTTCTAGGCCTTTGATTGTTATTGGAGGTTCTTCTGACAGAAATCAGGAAACCATGGGAGCTTTCCAAGAATTCCCACAGGTACAGACATAAATTTCTACAGGAAGGTTTCAGTTAAATAATTCTTGCTTCTTCATCATTGTAGGAAAAACAATCCCAAACACTAACATTTCCTAGCAGATCTTATAATGCTGTTGATTTGCTCCATCTACTGGTTTAAAATTGACATTGTGTAAATACAGCAGATTGCCTGGAATTCATACTGTGTTTTAGGTTTTCAGCCAGTATAAATTACCTATGTTTGTTCTGAAATGAACAAAAGCAAAATGTCCAAGAAAATAAACCAGTTTATGGGGGAGGGGAAAAAATGCCAAAAAACTTCAGCACTCAGAGGAATGAGTATGGTTTTGACAATTTTCGCCAGCTGCTACTGCATTTTTCTATGGGGAAGTTTCCACCTTGTTGGTTTTTATCTGGCATTTCTTTCATTTTATTCACGTTGAATTGAGATGGAAATGAGCAAATTGCTTTGATAAATCAATACAATGATTATTTGCCTTTTTTCAGGTTGAAGCTGGTAGGCTGTACAACAAGCTGTCTGTCCGCCCAAGCAGCCTGGAAGTTATTCCTGCAGTTATTGAAAAGGTATGAAAAAATACAAAATTAACAACAGAACATCAGGTAACTGTCTCCTGTTGAAGTTTTGATGGTTTATTTTTGTATGGTGTTTACTCTAAGTACTTTGCTCTGTCAGATAGGGATGATGGTTGATTGAGTAAATTAACAATTGGGGAGGTTCTGCCTTATGAACAGTGCTATGGAATAGGCTAGAAATAGATCCTAGTCTAGTCTGATGCTTATTGATCCCTGCAATATTTTTTGTTAGCTTCATATAGAGTTGGAAAATTTTTATGAAATAAATGCTTTTAGGGAGAGATGCATTAACTAGAAATGTAATGCTTCAGCTATTTTTCCGCTGTCATGTGAAGGAGATTTGGAGGGGGGAAGTGGAAACAGTTGTGTTTGGGGTTTGAGTTTGGTAATTGCTTTGTTGTTTGGGGGGTTTTTTTGAGAGTGAGAGAAAATACATCCTTATCTCAGTGCTTCAGAGAGGATTAGAGAAGTCTCTTGATACTGCTGTAGCAGCCCTTCAGCCATGTCAGCCTAAATTCTGCATATAGTCATACTGTTTCCAGAAGTGCAAATTCAGCAGAGCATCTACCTGCAATAGAAGAACTGGGTTCAAAAGTAATAGAAAATGAAGGTATTGGTTATCGTGGTTTTACTCTATTTGTGCTACTTTAAGTGGAAATCAGCATGAATGTCTAATTTTGTATCTCCAAACAACAGCTGATAATGCAATTGTCTCATTGCAAATTAAAGAATTTAGAGTCTAATATTGTGCATCTGCTGAAAAGCTCCAGCTAGTATATAAGAGAAAGTATAAATAGCTGCCAAGACCTTGTTCTTTTGGTGTAAATCAATCCATAGAAGCTTCCACTGTGATGAATCAGCAAAATGAAATTGTGCACCTTGTCTGCCTACAGAAGAGTTTTCTTGCTTTTTTGTGTATGAATATTTTTAAAATCCAATAAACAGTGATTAAAACTGTGACTGTATGTTTTCTAGGCTGTAAGAACCAGTATGTATGGTCGTCCAGGTTCCTGCTATATTGACATACCTGGGGATTTTGTGAATCTTCAGGTGAATAAGAGCTCTGTCAAGTGCGTAAAGATTGCATTCATTATTTTTCAAGTCACTGAACAAAACATAATTAATTTATAGGCTAATTTCATGTTTTATTTTCCTAACACAGAAAATCCAGCTTCTAAATGCTACATTCCATCATAACATGATACAGATGACAGTTTGTAATGAAATGTGCAAAAAGAATGAGTTAATATGGTAATATAATGATATTACTCTGTAAATCTCTGAAGCAACACTACCTACATGATTAAAGAAACAAGGAGGGAAAACTTCAAAGGCTGTTTTGAAAAAAAATATTTCCTGGTGTAATAAATGCTGTAACGTGGTTAAGCAGTTTAATGCTGAACAACAGCCTTTGTCTTTCAGCATTTCTTGTTTCGAATTTTTTAAAGATCCTCTCTTGTTTGCTTGGCTTCAGGTATGTGGAATGCTGCCCACCACCTCCCATCAGCATGGCTGAGCACTCTGCTGTATCCAAAGCAGCCTCTATCATTGCTCTTTCCAAGCAGCCTCTGCTCATCATTGGCAAAGGTACAGTGCTTTGATGTAGCTTTGAACTGTGCACGTTCAGGACAAGAACAGTGATTTCTTTTCCCCAGAAGTGTTACCTGTCTTCTTTTTAGTCAAACCAACCAACCAACCAATCAGTAGTAAAAACAGAAGATTCTTTGGAATCTAATGTTAAAATTTGCTCTGGTTTTAGAAATTTTTTTCCTGTTCTGTAATGGTTTATTTTTCATCTAGTTTCAAGAAAAATCAATTGATTTATGTACGTTGATTTATTTACAAGTTTATGTAGAAGAAAATCAGATAACTGTTATCTTTAATTCTAGAGCCAATACCAGGGGATCACTTCCAAAATTTTGAACTATTTAAATTCTATTAAAGAAATTTTATTCTCTGTCTGACACTCTGACATATATAGCAAGAATCAAGAGTAACCAAAGGTTATTTTTCTCTTGGTTTTTACTGGAAGTGCTAGCCTGGCTGGGTGGGGATATGCATCAACGCAGCAGGTGCTGCTGCTGTTGCTGTTTTACAGAGTTTTTGTTGTACTCTGCCAGTGTAATCAATTCCTGTAATTATTCTCTGTGCTGCTTCATTTCTTTTGTGCCTCCTTGTGGAGTGTTAGCCAGCGCAGGGTGTTTCTGTTGAAGATACAGGTCAGCTAGGAACAGAATTAAAATAACCAGCTCATTTAACCCAGGCTGTTTTCCTGCAGATGTGGGGAATGATCTCCATCTATGTTTAATTAGGGAGTGCAGTGATTGAAATGAGGTGGATCTTATGATTGATTAGGTAATGAAATTGAAAACAGACGGTAGATCAGAAGAGATTATGGTTTAGTTGTTTTTTTCTCTGGCTGGATACACATGAAGGAAAGAGTGTTCTTTGAAAGGGAAAGGTGGAAAATTCACAACTGTTTTGTCAATGTCAGCAATTGAGAATCTACTCTATGTACCTGGACTTTGTGCTGTATATTGTTGTTAGCAGCATTTTTGAAAGATTTACAGAAGTATATTCTTTGGGATTTAAGACTCACAGATTCCAGATATTGCACATGGACCAGTCAGTTATTCCAGGTTGCCTGGGCAAGCTTAATTCAGCAACCTGTGATGCTGCAGGATCACAGGAAGTGTGTGCACAAACACATATGTTTGCAAGTTCTTGTTTGTGCTTCTCTCTTTTCACTAAAGGCTTAAAATAGTCTTTGGGCAGGTTGTTATGGAGCATGTGGTACAGCAGCATGCAGGGGGTAAGCAAGAAGTGTCATGACACAACATGAATGTCATCTTGTGTTGCTGCTGCAGAAGTCTCTGTCCCGTAATACCAAACTTCACCTACTAAAAAATTGTCATTTAAATAAACAAGATCTCCTATTTTTCCCTGCCCTGCTTCATAAAAATTGATAAAATAGTTCAGCTGAAATATTACAAAAACACCAACAAAACAAAACTTTTTGTCAAAAATATGTGAAACCGTAGATATCTGTGGTTTGGCATGTTTAGTTTTGAGTTCTTTAGAATGAAAAATAACAGACAGCTTTCATAATGGGAAACAGCACTCTTTCTGCCATAATGTAATCAGCTTAATTGAAGTTCAAGCAAATACAGTTGGTTTCTGTAGTATTAAGCAGTCTCTTTCATTTCATTCAGGCGCTGCTTATTCCCATGCTGAAAACAACATCAGAAAGTTGGTGGAGCTTTGTGGACTGCCTTTTTTGCCTACACCAATGGCAAAAGGAGTAGTTCCTGATAACCATCCAAACTGTGTAGCTGCAGCAAGATCAACGTAAATATAAAGCAAAGCTTCTAATCCTACCAGCTGAGAAACAGCTAGGAATTTTGGTGGTCTACAGATGCCAGGAAAGAGAAAATTCATACCACTAAAATTTTTCCAACCATGTTTTGCACCTCACTGTAGATCACTGAAGATCTTCCTTGGAAAGGAACAGATTTAAGTGGATCACTTTAGAATGCTGACCAGGAAGATACTTTGAGATATATTATATTCTGTAGCTATGAAACCTATGGCAAGTAGATGTATCAATGTTGCTAGTGTGTATTTTGTAACATAAAACAGAGCTGGCAAACAGTTTGTGTTAAACATTTACCTTTGTGCACTAGACAAACTCCTTTTTGCTTTAACACCTTAAACAGAAGCTTGACCTGCCCGTGTTGCAATAGAAGTTTTGCCAGCTGTTGTCTCTGTGGTGTTTGCAATACCCTATCACCAAATTGCACTTTATTTATATATAAAGAAAAATAAGATATTGCAAACTACGCCAAAAGGCTATGTTTAAAGTAATTTTTAACAGTTTGGGGTTTTTTTCCCTTTTGGCAAAATTAATGTGAATGGACTCTGAGAACTCTGCTATGTATGAATATGCACAGAGTCAGTTTGCAGATGGAGCATTTGTATACCCTGAAAGTAAAATGCTGAGCATCTTAGCTTTATCACTGTTAAGCATGCTACTAGGAAGAATGGAGAATAAAAGAATATACCAAATATTGTCTGCCTATCTGAAAGGTAAATTAATGGGAGACTAAACTGGGAGCCCCATACAATCTTAATTTGGCACCTACTGTTGCCAGTGCCACAATAGTGAGTCTTTTGCTTTAACCTCAGCATCATTCTAGTATCTTATTGGTCTCCTAATGATTCATTTCCTATATGGAGTGTAATAGGAAAATAGTAATGAATTTTCTTAAATTCCTTAACTCAAGAATGACTTGGTGATTGGCTGTATAAAAGGCTACAGAGTTTTGGGGCTGAGCAAGCAGCTTAGAGGAAGGATGAATTGTATGTATATTCTGGGGTTTGCTGTGGTGATTAGGATTGCTTCTTATTTTGCAAAGACTGTTAAATGTAATGGTGATTTCTTATCTGGTTCTGTCGTTTCCCTTCATTAGGGCATTACAGCATGCTGATGTAATCATCTTGCTTGGTGCAAGGTTGAATTGGATTTTGCATTTTGGTCTTCCACCAAGGTATCGACAGGATGTAAAGATTATTCAGGTAAGCAGGAAAATTATTATCACTTCATGGAAGATTTATGTGTTCTAGCACTGCCCAGAGCAATTACTGTAAATTATTTTGGTAATGTATTTCATGGGGCAAGTACTGCCATGTGGACAGTGCAGTATGGTGCATATAGTTATGCTAATTCTCCAGAAATACTTATGATCTCTTTAATTATTGTTTTTGCTTCCTAATTTTTTCCTAAGAATGCTTGCAGAATTGTTCCTAGTATCAAGAGCTTGGTGCTGCTATGATGAAAAGGGCAGACACTTCTGTGCGGTTGACTCGTACAGGGTTAGACTCACAATACTGTTGTGATGTTTGGAGCATTGAAATTTCTGTGATTGAAAAAAAACTGTCTTTGAAATTGTGGAATCTTTCATACTGCTGTCTTAGCTGAATTCTTCTGAAAAAGAACTGCTTTCAGATCCTATCATAATGTAAGAGCTCAGTCATTTAGAAGTGAAGTAAGAGGAAGAAAGGCTATTTAACTAATTAATGCATTTGACAATCTGCCAGCTCTTAGAATTTAAGGCTCTTAGCTCTTAGATTTTAAGGCTTTGTGTCCTTAAAATCTCCTCCCCAAGAGTCTGTCATCAAATAGTACTAGTTGATCCAACATGTTGGCTGTCGTGCTTACACTGACCTGGAACACAGTCTAAAGTTCCAAACTTTGCAATAGCGTTAATTTTTAAGCTAAATTTTTAAAATCCCACATTATTTTTGCAAATACCGTTTTTATAAATAATATGTATTTTATGTTTTCCTAAAAAAAATTAA
The DNA here is from genome assembly GCF_009819885.2 of Catharus ustulatus. Lineage (NCBI taxonomy): Eukaryota > Metazoa > Chordata > Aves > Passeriformes > Turdidae > Catharus > Catharus ustulatus. The sequence goes on along the minus strand of NC_046221.1, from coordinate 36,463,619 downwards.
AGAAAATATTTTTTCATCTCAATTTTTTTTTACTATCTGATGTTTGCTTTAAAATATGAAGTCATTTCATAGTCTGTGTGACCTGGTCAAAAGTAACAGTTTATGTAACCTTAGAGGGCTCATGCATCACTGATACATTTGGTTCAGTAATTGCAACTTACTTTCCAGTTTCTTCATGCTAACTGAATTCTTACTGTCAAGTAGCATACACAGTTTTCTCAGTGAAAAAACTGCTGCTTTATATGATGTTATGGGTATACCTGAGCCTAGATTTTTAGCTCTCACACAATATTGTAATAAAGTTCTGCATTGTCTGCAGGACTTGAAAAAAGCAAGCAGTCAACTTTAAGGATGTATATTACTTTTTATTAAAATAGGTATGTACCATAGGGTTTTACTTTGTAAGAATTTCCTGATGTCACGTCAAGGAAAGGCAAAGGAAGTTACCTATGCACCCAAAACAAGGTATGAAGACAGTGTTAGACTTCTATGTGTGTTAGGCCATGTTCCTCACTTGATCTGAAAAAAAAGTTCTCCTTAATATCCTTGAGCTAATGATTGTCTTTGTTTTTAAAATACAGATTGATATTTGTGCAGAAGAGCTGGGGAATAATGTAAGGCCAGCTGCAACTTTATTAGGTGACATAAACGCCGTGACTGAGCAGGTAACGTAATGTCCCGTGTCCTCCAGTTTTGACCTCAATTTCCTCTGATTCATGTGAAGTATATTGCCAGTTAAAAATAAAAGAAAAAAAACCAAACCAGCTGTTCAAGGAAAACCATTTTCCAGGCAGTATATTCATGTTGTATATCCAGTCTATTCTCATATGATATGTTAAAGATTCTGATTAGTGTTACTACAATTGTGCTGGGTTCATTCTTGATAATATTATTGATGCTTTTGTTGTCTTTTAAACATGTTGAAAGACCCCTCTACAACCTTTCAATTTTGTTCCAGCTCTTACAAGAATTCAACAAAAGATCGTGGAAATACCCTTCTAATTCAGAATGGTGGCAGAAGCTAAGAGGGAAAATAAAGAACAATGAGGAAAGATCAAAGGTAGTGTGACATTAAAGAAATTAAAAGGTTTCTTTTGTGCTGTAATGGGCATGGGTGCATTGTCAGTTTTGTTAGTGGTCTATATCCAATCTCCTCAATAATTTCTCAGTTAAGTCACCCAGACTCTGAAAATTTGTACTATTCTGGTACAGGCTTAAACTTCTTATGTTTAGGAGCTGTAAGTATTATAGGTTAAGCATTCTATTATTTTGTATAAATTCAAACTAGAAATCACTGTACTTTGGGATTGGATTCTTAAAGCCATTAGTAGAAGACCACAGCCAGAGCTGCTGTATTACAGGCACTGACTTCTAAGCAATGGACAGATACTCCAAGTACTTCAAGTGGATGCGTTCTTAGTTTTCTTCTAATTGTAATCATTGTTTGTAATTGTGCAGTTTAGCAGTGCTGGTCTAGGTTTAATCTATGTTAAAAGCAACTAGCTGTTAAGACCAAGAGACCACAGATACTTGGTATATACCTAACTTTATGTAACTCATATTCTGCAACTTCAGATGCATGTTCCCAAGACTGGGATCTAAAATAAATTCATTCTAGTGGATTGCTCTTTTGAATTACCTCCCATCACATAGATGACAGCTCACTTAGGGTTGTCAATAGTCAAACCTGGGTGCAGAAAAGTTCAACGTGCCTCTTGGGTTAAACTGAGTTTTAATAGCTTCTGCTAATGATAGACCATTGAAGGGTTGCTGAGCTTGTTGAGCCTCTGATAGATATGTTGTGTCACCAGGATAGATACAGGAGTGACCTTGATGTAGTGTGTAGAAAACCAAATACTCCAACCTTACTATCAGAGTGTATTTTAATTTCCATCATTATTATTTATGTTTCTCTGTTTTGCACCTTAAGTCTATTAATGGGAGTTACTAATATCTTTTCTTTTTAAGGGATTAGCATTACAGAAATCTCTGCCTATGAATTATTATACTGTCTTTCATCACATCAGAGAACTGATACCCAAGGACTGCATTTTAGTAAGTGAGGGAGCAAACACTATGGACATTGGACGAACTATGCTTCCAAATTTCTATCCCCGTCAAAGGTGTGATATCTTTTGTTCTGACTCAACAGGCTACATTTCTGCATAAATGTTTTCATTTAGCTAAGAAGTATAATGGTCTGGAAAACAGAAGTATAATAGGTTGAGGGAGGGATTAAGGAAGGTTTTCCGCTCGCATACTGATACCCTGTCATAGATTTTAACAATTCTCTGCATGCTCTGCAGCAGAATGGTGATAGTTACTCTCTCTTGTGGGAAGTGAGTGATGAGCATTGTGTTAAATTCTCTAACCTAGATGTTTGGTTTTGTGTTCCGAGTCAATGGTAAATATTGATGAAAAATCAAAACAATCATTGGGATTCTCACGTTGAAAAGAATTCATACAAAGAGTTTTTCTGTGGAACACTTAAAAATGAGGAAAACTTGAAATTGGGTTATATGTATAAATATATATATATATATATGGCATGCTTTCATGTAAACTTGCATGCCTAGGACATGGGTGCTCAAAATACTGCTTTGTAAACAAAACAACCGACAACCAAGAAAACCCATGTACTTCCGGTAGAGTTAGGGGAAGAGTGTGCATTTTTCTCCCTTATTTAAAATAAGGACAGTAATGTTACTGGCTGTCTCTTCAGTCTGCACTGCACATATCTGAAAGCAAATTTGAGCAGTTAACCCTAAAATAATCCAGTGCTTTATGTACTTTTGTATCCATTATGTGCTTCTGATTGAAATGATCTAACTAAATTATAGCTTTCAATTTGATTTCAAATGGTTGAATAGAAGACTAAAATTTGGGCAACAGTATTTAATCAATGGCTTTCAGACTAACAGTTATATTTTCAAGGAATTAAATATAGAAATATTTCATGTTGTCTGTCTGTACACTAATTGAATGTTTTTGAAATACTGTTACTATGCAAGCTAAAAGCATATGAGAATGATTCTTTATTGTTGCACTAGTGTACAAGAGTTTTTCATTTTAATTTGAGTTCCACTATGTTTATATTTACATTTGCAGTTTTATCAAATGTTTGGCTGAATATAATAATCTCTACATGTAGTATCTCTTTATACCAATTGTTTATAAAACAGTATTTGAATACTATATGGCAAAATATTAAAAGTAAAAGTAAGGCACCATGGATTAATGGAAAAGTAGATTGAGGAGAAATAAAAGGGATAGTAATTCTGTTTTCTCCCTTTAGGCTTGATGCAGGTACTTTTGGAACCATGGGAGTGGGGCTGGGTTTTGCCATAGCAGCTGCAATGGTAGCCAGAGACCGCACACCTGGAAGGCGAGTTGTCTGCATAGAAGGGGATAGTGCTTTTGGATTTTCTGGAATGGAGGTGGAGACTATCTGCAGGTAACTGTTTTTTTTGGCTGAAGAAGATGCTCTTCAGGGTCACTTTAACCAGAAAACTCTAATTGCTGGTAGGTGGGGTATCCATAAAACACATGAAAACAAGCCAAAAAACATACATGCTCATTTTTAATGTAGTTGTGATATGGTGCTTTACCAGTGATGATTAAATCATATTTCAGGTGGAAGTGATTTTTTTGTTCCTTTTACTTGTAAGGAAAATTATATTCGTAACATCTTGCAGAAGGGACAAGTATTTCAGAATTCTTCCAAATGTGTCTTTTTATAGATACAACTTGCCAATCATGATTATCGTAGTAAACAACAATGGGATTTACACTGGTCTGGATGCAAATTCCTGGGAAGAGATATTAAAGTTTGGTGACCCTGCTACATGGTAAGCATCTTCAAAGTATGTCCTGTTAACTATGGAAGAAGTGACCAAAATGGTCATTCTCTTAATTTTTAATGCTTTGTGATCCAGATTAAAATTACTTTTATAAAATCAATGTAGTCCTGGGCTAAGTTCATGTAACTAAGAACCCGTTACCAAAAGCAAACAGCCAACCTAATTCTAACCTGCTGTTTGCACAACAGTGCAGCAGAGAGATGATTCTCTATTGGTTTTCTCAGGTTCCTGCAGCAGTTCAGCCACACAGTAGAGAGTTCACAGTGGGTTAACTTTCAAAATCCTGATCCTCTCCAAAATTACCTGAGGCTTGAGTTCTGAGTTTACACAGTACTTCTGCTTCTGAGCTGTGATCTCTGTACGAAGAGAACGAGGCTAAAGCTTTGCTGAGGAATGTCTCCACAAGATAAAAATGAGTATGGTACCCTATAAACACATCTCAGGTGATGCAGAAGCCATAGTTCTTTCAGCCCAGAAGAATTCATCAGGCCAGCACAATAATCATCTTGCACTTTAAAATTGGTGCTAAAGTAATTGAATTAGTCAGCCTGGCAATTTTCCCATGCCATTAATCATGTTTTCCATTTTACAGTGTACCTCCTGTTTCTCTCCTGCCAAATGCACACTATGAGAAAATTATGTCTGCCTTTGGAGGTAAAGGATACTTTGTTAGAACACCAGAAGAGTTGCAGAATGCTCTGAAAGCAAGTGTGACGGACAAGCAAACACCTTCTCTTATAAATGTAATGATTAATCCACAATCTGAGAGAAAGAAACAGGTACGTATGTGTTTTCCTTTCTTTTTCTGCAAGCTTCATGGTGGTGAGCTTCTGAAAACCTTAGGGACAATCACTTAAACCATATAGGAGGCAGAGATGGTTGCAAGGCAGAAAGATTGTTCTTAGATTTGGGAGATGGAGAAAATAGGTCCTTTTACACCATGCCATCTGCTTTCCTTGCTATCTGCTAGTTTGGGATTTTCCCGCACTGGCTGTTGTTAATATATAGTGTCCTTAATGGCGGTTTCCAGAATTTAAGGTTATTCTTTTTCATTCTAGACAAAAGGAGATGAGACATTTTTGAGCAGTCTTTATATCCTGTGGATTCCCTCTGGTAGTTAACTGTTCCTCTTACTGTTTGCCCATTCTGATGTGGTTTTTATTCTGTCTTTGTTTTTTTGCTTCCAGGAATTTCCCTGGCTGACTCGTTCTAATCTGTAGTAGAAGAGGAAGATGATGGTGGTGCAAGGCAACATGTTAAACAAAACTGAATTGTTTTCTGGAAGTGGAACTGATACAACTGTGTTTTGCACGGGTATTGCAACAAAGTGGGGTTTTACACCTGCTGTTAGGGGAATCTTTAAATGCTGAAATTAGGTAATTGTAAAATGAGAAAGACACATGACTATACCAGGCTTTCTAGCAGATTCTACACAAACACTGATGATAAAATGTTGTACTTTTTCTTTTACTCAGAGTAATACCCATTATTTGTGAATTAAAATCTTGAATGATTCTGGATGAACAGAATAAGGTGAGAGTTTTATTCTGTCTGAAACATAGAAGCATGTGACAGTCTGCAGTTATAATAGCTTGATTCTTCAACAACCATACCACTGTTCTATGTGTTAAAAACTTTGTCCTCTAAGGATCAAACCAAAGCATCCTGTTGTGAATAATTCCTGATAGGCCTCATTATGCATTGAAGCCTGTTGCATTGGTAGTAGCTTCCTGATTTTACAGATTGATTTTTCAGCTCTTCTGAATGTAAAAGTAGTGCATTAAAAATGCAGACTTACTCAAGGGCTAAGCTTCTGTCTGCTGAATTTGTTTTTACTAACTGGAACTTGTTTTTACTGACTTAGGGTGTTTATAGGAATAGAAAATCCTGGATTTTTGTTTGAAGTTTAGTTCTTCACAGACACCACCATGTCTGTAGGCTGAAAATATGGCCATATTTATTAGTAAGATTTCCAGTATGAATAGATTGTAAATCTTTTTAATCGGAAGCATTTTAAATAAAACATTACCACCACCATCACTGATATATCAACCGTGGCACCAACAAAAAGGTGACAAAAAAAACCCCAAATGAGGGCAAAATTTTTAAAAATCCCTCACCAGAGCAACGACAGTAAAAACAGTTGGACTGCAGCATAACATTCATTTTGGGTGGCATCACAAAGCAGCCAGCAGTGTCTGTGCTGTGGTTGGCTAATTGTGCAGTAAAGGTTCTTTGTGTAAATGTATAGGAACCTGGAGTCCCACCTGCACTGTGATGCAGAGGTAACATTTAAAGCAGATATTTGACCTGCCTGGTGTTCTGTCTACTATGTTTTCATTTGTTGCTGCATCTGACAATCTGACTTAGAGTTCGGACTTTAAAAAATGAAGTAGCTCTTTGTCTATGCTTCTGTCATGACCTACAGCAGCTACTATGCTGGATACTTCTAACAGGTTACAGTAGTTTCACGAATACAAGCCGCACGGATTATAAGCCGCACCCCCGGTGCCTCGACAATGTTGCTGTCTTTGTCAATAGATAAGCCGCACCCCGAATATTAGCCGCACTTTCGTTCGTGCGCAGCTTTCACAAATTGGCCAATTAGTAACAGGATCGCGGCATAGCGGGCTTTACTGGCTCGGGGCGGGGCCAGGCAGGCTCGGCCCGCTCATGGTTGCCGACGGGGCCGGGTGGCCCAGCTCAGCGCCACGGCTCGGCGGGGCTGGCCGGGTGGTACTGCCGCCGCCGCCGGGCTCGCTGGCCCCCCTCTCCCGTCAGCACCGCCCCGCTGCCGCGTTCCCTAGCCCCGCTGGCGGGCTCGCCAGCCGCGGCGCGCCGCGTTCCCTAGCCCCGCCGGCGGGCTCGCCGGCCGCGCCGCGTTCCCTAGCCCCGCCGGCGGGCTCGCCGGCCGCGCCGCGTTCCCTAGCCCCGCCGCCGGGCTCGCCGGCCGCGCCGCGTTCCCTAGCCCCGCCGCCGGGCTCGCCGGCCGCGCCGCGTTCCCTAGTCCCGCCGCCGGGCTCGCCGGCCGCCCCCTCCCGTCTGCACCGCCGCCGCGTTTCCTCGCCCTGGCCAGCACTGCAGGCCCCCACACCGCCGGGCTCCCCCACACTGCTGGCCCCGATTCTGCTGGGCTTCCCCCGCTGCCAGGCAGCCCCACCTGCCGGCCTTCCTGCTTCTGCCATGCTCCCCTGCACTGCTAGCCCCAGTTCTCCCAGGCTCCCCCGCCATGCTGGCTCAGGCTCTGCCGCCCTCCCTGCCCCGCCCTGCTGGCTCAGGCTCAGCCGCCCGCCCCCCACACTGCTGGCCCCGCCTCTGCCAGGCTTTCCCACCTCAGCCGGGGCCGGCCGGGCTCCAGCTTGGCTTGGGGCTGCCGTGGGCTCTCACTTCCGTGTTGGCAGCTTTTAGAATTTTGTTAATAGATTAGCCGCCCCGGAATATTAGCCGCACTTCCGGGTTTCCACCAAAATTTTGGTCAAATTGGTGCGGCTTGTATTCGTGAAATTACTGTACTTTATATTACATCTGTTCTTAAATGCACAGGTTCTTTGTTACATGCACAAAAGGGAATATTCTGTCTCTGATCTGACTTTTGCTTACTTTATTTTCTATTATTCCATTGTCAGTGAGTGTTAGTTATCTAGTAGAAGGCACTTGATGACCTAAGGAGAAAGAGGACTGGGCTGGCAGGGGATCATGGCCTACAGTCAGGCTTGTTGCAAAAGGCTCGGCTGATTGGGTCTGGCACTTTAGCTCGGGTCTGGCCCAAAGCCCTGGGCTAGTATTAGGCAGAGGAATGTAGGAATGACTCTGCACACTAGTACAGGGAGATAATATCTGAAAGAAATAATATCTGAAATAATCTGAAGTGCAAAAGGATAAAATCCTAGAATGAATGCAACTTGCAAAAAAAGGTAAGGCTGCTGAGTTGCTGTGCTCTCTGGGGGTACTCTGCAAGGAAGGTGGAACAATGCTGAATCTTGACATTTATTTTATTCTTCTTATCACACAAATCAATTTTGATATGTTTCAGTGATTAAACACAATCTGTTATGGTGGTGTAAAATATCTCTAAGAGTTAATGCTGGAATTGACTACAGGGGAGATAATTTGCATTATTATTGCAAACAAATGTAGAAATTACTGTTTTATATTTGAAAATTAATAAAAAGTGATTTTCATGCTGTTTCTCCTTTAATTTGAATTATGTCAGCACTTGGTGTCAGCTGTTGGAAATCAGCTTACATTTGATTTCCTAAAATGTTGAATGACTACAATAAGATGCACAATTTATTAAAATAAGTCAAGATGTGGAAAAATGGAAAACAAAGAATTTGAAACTATGGGGAGATGATAACAAAATTGATAACATCAGTTTGGATTTCATTAAGCTTTAAAAGAGCTTAAGAAAGAATTAAAATAGACATAAATACCATGATATAACAGAATTTTTTAGGTTGTAATGATTAGAGGTTTTGAGATGAAAGAGGGCACGATTTCCATGCAAAACCAAGGAGAGTGAAATCTCTGCTACTTTGTTTGTAGAGCTTACCTACTTGGTATTGTTTTACATCATGGAGTTAATGTAAGAGGAATGTTAGGTGAATGAAATTGCATGAAAGAGAACAGTTCCAAAGATGAGACAGAAACAAGCTGTCTCTGAAATGTCCTAATTTTATTAAAAGGAGTCAAAAATTACAGATGTTGTAAGCTTGGAGAACACTGTGACCCACGTGGCTTTACCCAACTGGAAGTTTTCCTTCAACACCAGAACTTGGAATTAAAGATTCAAGAGGAAGAAAATGTCTGGGCCCAGCTGAGGGAAGATGCTGTGAAAGAGATACTGAGTGTAATTTACTGGGACATGCCAGGAGAAGTTTGTGTTTAAATAAGATGCAGTTCTGAGTGTCTTATGGTTTTTAGGTAAACCAAGAATACTTGAAATACTTGCTGTACGTGTTATGGGTGCCCTCTATTAATCATTACTCCAGTGGCTGTGAAACGTTTTCTAACAAGGGCTGCTCAGTTCTTGGGGTTAGGAAGCCCAAAGTTCAGTCCAGCAGCACTTGTCCTCTTCAAAGAGACATAAAAGGGGTTGAAACATGGGACCAGCAAATGGTACAGGAAAAGTATTACAGAGATGTCCAAAACCCAACAGGTAATTTCATTGTGGGACCAGAGGTAAAACCATCAAGAGTCACCAAAAAATGGCCTAGTATGAGAAATAAGAACCATGGAAGCACAGAATATTCTGAGTTGTAAAGGACCCAGAAGGATCATCCAGTTGAACTCTTAAAGTGGATCCCCACAGGGATCAAACCCCCAGACTTGACAATATTAGAACCATGCTCCATCCACCTGAGGTAAGAGCTCAGCTTTGTTACTGTCTCAGCACCTCACAAAATAGCGTAAGGTGGTGAGTATGTGTTCCTGCAGCCCCTTGTGTGCTCAGCTTGCTAACGGGTTTAGTTTGCAATAATTCCAAACTGCTCTGTAATTGTGTTCCACCTTTAGTCTGCAGTGAATTCTGTAGGCTGTGCCCTGTGAGCATTTGAATGCTGCCTTCAGTTATGGCCATATAGCACATATCCATTTAAATGGGAATCAGATGTAGGTTTGGTCTGGCCAGATTTGATTTTAAGCACTCCTTCAAAAGCCCTAGTACACATAAGCAGCAATGCATCTTCAGGTTGGCCACTCTGGACCCACAAACAGCAAGCACACACTGGCTGGAAGCTATGGTAAAATCTTATTAAGAAATACATCTTCTGCACTGACTACCTCTTATTTTATATGTTGTACTCAAAATCCCCCTTTCAGCTCTTTTTAGGCTGTTCAAAGAGCTTGATGGCTGTGCTTAGAGGAAAGAGTGCTTGGCATTCCTCTCCTTAGTAATGTTCTGAGGTCAGACCAAGTGTCAGAGCTGCTCTTCTGTCTAGCAAACTGGCAATGTGACTTCTGTTGATTGATTTACCTGTAACTGAATATTGAAGTGAGTAAGAAACAGCTATTCTGAAGGAGACATTTGCTGTTTCTTTTGATGAGGTGATTGAAACCAGATGGACAAGCTGTGAAGAGGCCCTCAGTAAAGCAGACCCTTCCAGCAAATTATGGCCCACGCTAATATAAATGAGTTATTTCAATGTCTGTTCTTTCCAGGAATCTCTAAGATGCCTGAAGTAGTGATGAAATAAGTAAGAAAAGTTAATAAAATGACAGTGTGCTTGCTTAAGTCAATATGCTTAAGAAATTTTGGGTTTCATCATTATTTTCAAGTGGGTGATAGAAAAAGCAAGGAAAGATGCTGCTGAAAATGTTGCATATTTTAATCTAGAATTATTTCTCCTTTTGTCAGCTATAGAATGTCTGAGCAATCTAACTAGCAATTATTTGTATAATACCTTGGACCAAATTCTAGACTGGATACAGAGAGGGGATACTTTTGAAGACAGGATATGAATTACTGTACTTGAGAGTTGGAGAAATGGATTAGCATCTTTTCTAGGATTGTATAAATGACCATAAATGTAAGCGGCTTAGAACATCTTTGCACATAAATGATGGGAGATTTCCTCTAGTACTTAGTGCTGGTAATGTTACCACATGAGGAAGACAGTGGAAGACTCACATAAGCCTTTTTACATCTCCAGCCTATACAGCAATGTAAGTTTTTGTGGCTCTTGATTCCAGAAAGCAATTGCTGTTCCTGGGCATGAATTTTGTGCAGTAACTACCTGCAGCTGTTGCAGCATGAAACTTGTCATAACCTGAAGGCCTATCTGAGAACAAAACCCTTGGACAGAGAGGCTGTTCAGTTCTCCTGTGTGCATTTTTCTACCTCTGCATCACCTTGCAGCTCTAGAGGTGATGTGATGTCAACACACACTCAGTGATCCAAGCTAAAGGTCCACAAATCTGGATGCAAGTTCCCTCTTTAATGAAATCTTCACATAAAAAATATTGTTTAAAAATATTTTCTCTTTCCTAAGTGTTTGAAGGATTTGCCTTCTGTCTCCTTGGCATTGTCATTAAGACAATGTGCATGTATGGCATTTTATAAGCCTTGATGCTAGGAAGTGCTGATAGCAGAGCTGGTGGATGTGCAGGCATACCTCAGGTTCCAGCCAAAGCAGTGCATCATTCTTAGAGCAAGGAGCCACGGCTCTGCGATTGGGGTATGAAAGCTTCCTTAACCAGGCCATAAAACACCTGCTTGCTCTGCAAAACCAGGGGTATCATTCAAGTGCCCAGAAAATAAGTAAAAAATCTGTTAGGTAAAATTAATATTTCAACCCTGCCTGGAATTTAAATCTACCCCACCTAAGCAGCTAATGCTGGATCTCATTTTATGTAGTTGAAATCAATGAGACCTTATTAATGATTTTGGTACAGGAGCTGTTTTTTGTCTAAGTTTTCGTCTCTGTGTCCCAAATTGCCATTTGGTAAAGATGTCTTTAATGCAGATTACTGAAGCTTCAAAAGTAGAGCTTTATAATAGAAATTCTAATGCATCCTTGATTACAGTTCCCTGATTCTGCAAAGAGTGCTAGGAAAATGCACTTGTCTAATTTGATTATGTTCAGTTATTCTGGCTTTGGAAGATGACAGCCCTGGCATCCCAGAACAACAGGGCAACAGGCAGTGCCAGGCATTTTCTATGGCTGCCATGGTAGCAGTGTAGCTGGGCTTCAAAATTTGAACCACTGTAAAAAGAGAAATCTTCTCCACCTTTAACCTGAACCAACATCTTTTAAAATCAGCCTGAAATTCATTATCAACTTACAAAAACAAGGCAGTTTTCCAACATGGATGTGGCTTGCCCAACAACTATGGTGCCAGAGGACTCCCACTGAGTCCTGCTTGCTGTAGCGTCCTGGTCAGAACTTGTAACCATCCATTTGCTTAAAACACCCTAAAAGTTAAAAATGTTCCTCTATTTCTTGTTGCTGTTCTACTGTAACCTATTTCTTTATCTTTTCCCAGATTTAAAGTGTTGGTTCTTCTGTCAAGCCTTTTGGGTAAACCCTTGTATGTTGTCCTCTAACCCTACCCCTCAAGTGGTTTAGCAGCTCTGCTCCTGGTTTTGTGTTCTGTAGGTCATAGGATCCCAAATCATTTGGTGCCCAGAGGTATCCAGGACAGAGAAAAATGAGCCATGGGAAATGGAGGTTTCGTGTTATTTAAGAGACAAGGCAACTGCATTTTTCAGACCCCAATTTGGCAAGGTTACCTATGCATATGCTTCATTTCAGGACCACCTTCATTGCTTTCACTTGCAGGCTTATGGCTACACTCATGATTACGTGTTTTCCTGAATTATTGGTGCTTTGGCCACTCATCTGAAGGGCACTACAACCTTTTGTAGAGTATCCCTGTGTCTGGGGGCATTATCCTAGGCACGTATTTTCCTTGGCACTGGTGCTTAGATCCATGTTTGTTTGCGTCTCATTGGTGTAATGGGCTGTACTGCAGTATGAAATTCAGGAACAGGATTCTGCATCGCCCAGCATCCATGAAGCTCTCTGGAATTAAAAGCCCTGAGTCTAGTGTGAGCATTAAAATAATAACATTAATAACTTTTTCTGAAAAAAAATCACTAAATTTTCACTGTTGACAGAGAAAAAGGAAGACTGTTCTTTGTGGTGTTTAATTCATTGGGCTCTTTGGCAAGATAGATGATAAATCACTTAAATTAGGAGTTGTGGGAGCCAATTACTGCCAGATATTCCTGTGTTCTGTGCCTCCAGCAGCATGGTAGCGATACTGGTACAAGCAGGGAGTTCTGCAGACATTTACTAATAGAAGTAAATAGCAGTAGACAATCTAAATGAAAAGAAGATGAAAAAAATTACCCTGCACACTATTTCCATCTCCTCTAGTTGCAAGTACCAAGACCAGACTTGTCTTATGGCTGTGTCTTGTTTCTGATTCACCATCCAGGAATGTTGTAGACAATTTATTTACTTAGATACTAGAGATGTTAGACCTCAGTTTGCTGGGACTACAACAGTCAAGGCCATCTTCTTTGTCCTGTAGGACATTTTTCTATGAATCATTCTGAGGTTTTGCATGTTTGGCCCAGATTTCCAAAACTTGGCAATCCTGGACATATATCTTTATTCTCTTCTTATGTGTTATCATGTATGATGAGTGCATCTCATCCAAGAAACATTGCGTGTTCTACAGATTGAAAGGCAAGGTTTGAAAGAGAAATGAAGTGAAAAAGAGGAAGAAGAGTGCTTTTATAAAGGTCAGCACCTGAATTATTGTTTCAAAGTTGTTCTACTTAGTTGTACCCTCCAACAATACAAGGCCAAGAGTGGAATGGTATTGGTAACTTTGATGGAAGTAATTTTGAATTATCCCATAAACCTTAATCATGTCCTTAACTCTTATTCTATAGTCTTCAGTAGAAAAAGAAATGGGGTTTACTCATAGGAGCAGGGAGAAAGAAAAGTGAAGGACTGAGCCTTTGAATTAAGTCTAAAAGTGCAACGTTAATGTTTAAAGATGAACTTTCTAAACAAGGGATGAGAGCTGGGCTGCTCTGTAAACAAATAAGCTCTGAAGAGTATAAAGATAAATCAGCTTCCCTAGTCAGTTTTGCATTTCTGTGAACCATAAAGTACAGAGAAAAGAAGAGGCCAGAAGGCCACTGCTTGTTGTGAAATGTATAGCATCCATTAAGTGGCTGATTTCCAAAAAGGAGTTGCTTTTGGAAATTTCTAGTCATGAATGTCCTGTCATCAATGCCCTCCTTCACCCTGTTCATGCGGTGGGTGGTAATTTGAAGACTGACTAGTGCTGGCTTGCCTTTAGCCAACCACCTGCTCCTGTCCTGGTATCCAGCTGGGTGACTGGCTGGAGCTGTGGGGTAAGCCAGGGCTTCATCAAGTGTGAATGTGTTTGGATTTGCTTCATCGCACAGTCAGTGGATCTGTTCCTATATGGGCTTCTGAATTAAATTTAAATACACCAGCAAGGAAATGGTGAAGCCACTCACTGGGTTTCTGCACTTATGATCATAATTTTGCTTCAGCAGCTAGCTTTGTACTTTAGGTAACACCATCTTCCAAGGTGACATTAGCTATGTTGTCACAGCACTAAGTGTTGGTTATAACTGATTCAAGTGTGCAAAACTTAACATGCATTAACATGAAAACCAATTGTTGCTAAATAACTATCTCACAAGGAAAATGTAATTATGAAGATTCTTTTCCAGCTCCTGCTCTAATTGAATGAACAGGATTCTTCTGTGCTACTTTGCAGACACAAGCTGTTATTGAATTACTGCATTAACTTGGGGTTGCTGTTTTACCTTTGCCCCACTCAGCAAAAGAGCTTTCAGACTTTTGAACTAGAAAGTCCCAATTATACATTGAGTATCTCAACAGGATTCCTCAAGGGGGGATGGTTTTAAACTAAAAGAGGGTAGATCAAGGCTAGATAAAAGGAAGAATTTTTTTTGTGGTGAGGATGGTGAGACAGTGGAGTTTGCCCCTTGAAATGGTGGATGTCCCTTCCCTATAAACATTCAAGTTCAGGTTGGGTGGGGCTCTGGGCAACCTGGTCTAGTTGAAATGTCTCTGCTTATTGCAGGGGATTGGACTAGATGACCTATCTGACCCAAATTATTCCATAATTATCTTTGTCCTTCTAACTAGAATGGTGTTCATGAAAGAATTTGAGTTTGATAGTATTTTAACTATATTCATTTTACCTTGTCTTGTAATGCAGTGCCTGCCAACCAAAAGTGAACAGGGCTACTAAGAAGCCTTCTTTTTAGCAAGTGTTCATTCATTAATGCTTGCATAGAAAAAGGCTCATAAATTCTGTTTACATGGTACTGTCCATCAGCAGATTCCTCCATGTGCTTCTAAGAGCTCAAGTTTGGGCTGATAAGGTCAAGCATCAGCTCCTTGAACAGACAAACTCATCAGGCTATTTTTATTCATTATTTCTTGGTGAGTTTTTGGCATTTTAATTTCTGTGGCATCTACCACAACTGAAAAATAAAAGGACTAGCTGGAGAAATGCACTGCTTGGCTGAGCAAGTTCATGGGGCTCAGGGCCTGGAAAGCACATGTTTGTGAAGTCTCTCATGCCAGACTCCCCCTGCTACATGACACTTTCCCTCCTCAGGATTCTCTCTGCCATAGGCACTGATGCCATGGAGGTCACAAAGAAGCTGTCTGACCAGGTGTACAGCCTTCTCATCCAGCCTGGAGCAGGCAATGTCAGTCTCCTGCACTGTCACCTGCCTAAGTGAAGGCAATAAGGCCACAGCTATTGTCCATTTGATTTGCAATGAGCTTTGTTCTTCTCTTATGAAGCCATTACCAACCTTGCCAGCAGCCTCAGCTGGTAAGGCCAACACCTCAAAATTAGAGCAAACAGAACATGCGACTTGCATTCTGACACAGCCCTGTAATGAGAGCTTTCCACTAAAATCTAAAGAGGAATAGAACTACATCATGAAGAAGAGTTTTCTTCAAACAAATGTAAGCCCAAATATGTCCTTTCAAGTTTTTGTGGAAGATTGTGTGTTTTCCACAGAAGAGGATGTGCCCACAGAGCTTTCTTCTCACATTGGCTGAGAGCCATTTCAGTCAGAGTGATGGAGATGCTATGCTGAAAGAAAGGAGAACATTGACAAAACCTCCATTTTAATCAGGGTTCTCCACTGCAATAAGTGGGTTTAAAAGTCTCTATTTAAGAATTTACTGCAAAACTATCTTTATGGGTTTTTCACAACTCTGAACCAGCCCCAGCTTTCTGTATCACTTCTGGCTACCTCTGATACAGAATCATAGAAGGAGGGAAAGGATATTGGTCCTACTGCATGATCTTAGTTCTTTCTAGTATTATTGGATTAATTATTTCCTTATCAAATGGAACTTTTGTACTAGAAATTTCTACCAAATTTTCAATTACTAAAAGGCTGCAGGAGGATTTCAGCAGGATTTGAAATTATTCACTTGCTCCTTTGACAAACTATTTGGTTGGTCACATATTTTCAGAGGTTAATCTTTTAATACAATCTTGACATTTTAATTTTTGAGCAATTTTTTTCCAGCTTCCATGTAGGCTTCTAACATGCGGATAGCAGCTGGACATTTATCTTGTGTCCTTAGGGCTTGTCATGATAAACTTCCCAAGAGCCATCCCTTTCTCTCTGAGATGTAGTATGCCAAGAGAACTAATGGCACTCACTTAATCCATGGTTATCTTGGTCAAAGAAGAAAGAAACCAAATTACTATCCTCACTAAGAAAAGCCAAATACTGAAAAGTGGGATAAAGTAGATAAAGTAGAAAATAGGCTATCCAAAATGTTGCAGTACTGGAAAGAGATTTTAGGAAGCATTATGATTATATTAAGCATGTCCTTTGGGGATGAAAATGTATAAGGTAGATGTAATTCTTCCCATCTAGCCATTACATTTAGAAAGATTTTGTCAATATATTTGCAGTGTGTTAAAGGTAACAGCCAGGACCATTTAACCAGAATTGTGGAAATATCTCACTTTGCTCTTCAGTGGAATTAATGCCCAGGGGGACATGTCACTACTTCCATCAGTGAGAACTCTTCTCAAATGGGAAAAAAATCAATTCTATAATTAATCCAAAATATTTTCACATTTTTCTTGGGGAAACTATAAACAGTGGGCAAAGAAAACCATCTCCATCTGGGAAAGAGTAATGTTTTTCACAGCAAAAGATGTACCTCTGATTTGCATGGAAACCACTGTCAAATTCCAGGCAGAGAGGAAGATCTCTCTGCTACTTATTCAGAGGGCACAAATTAATCTGTAAAGCCCTGCGTGTTGCAATAAAGCACAGAAACCCCAAACTTGTGTACAGGTAGCAAGGGCATCTGCTACTTTTCAGAGAGTGGGAGGTTTGTTTTCTTCACATAGCTCTGTGTAGTGTGTTGACCTTCTCCACCCCCAGAGCTGATAGCATTTCATTCACCCCATCATGGCCCATGTTTTGTTTCTTCCCCCTGTTGCACTCCATCAGTGAACTCTGCAATCCTGCAATGTCAGGCACTGTCAGTGGTACTGCCATTTTCTCTTAAATCCTAAATAATAATAATAATGTGTTTGTCAGTTTGTGAAGCCTTTGTGGCATCCCTCACCTCGAGCTGCGCTCTGTGCATGAATGCTCATAGCTGCCAGGGATAAGCAGATGTTAGGTCACTGCTCATCTCTCTCATTAAGGCAATTAGTGACCTGAAGAAGATGATCAATCAGGGATTTTATCCATCTCGATGCCAGTGTCTGGTTGCCTGTACC
Source organism: Catharus ustulatus (assembly GCF_009819885.2). Taxonomy (NCBI): domain Eukaryota; kingdom Metazoa; phylum Chordata; class Aves; order Passeriformes; family Turdidae; genus Catharus; species Catharus ustulatus. The sequence continues at coordinate 36,446,463 of NC_046221.1, read as the reverse complement.
GAAGGATTCTGTTTACAGTTCAGTTCTTAATTTCTCCCATCCCTGCTCATCATTATTATTATCCAAAGTGCCTTTTTGCTTCTGTTAGCAAAACCAGAATCCCCCATGCCTCAGTTTTAGCAGCTAATGTCCACAATAGGGGCAACTGATCCACACAGGAGTTAAATATAACTGTGTCTAGTGTAAGGAGAAGATTTAATGGGAAATGGTTGGCATTCTTTCTTCCTAAAGGCACGGAGAGGGAGGGGGAAGAGAGAGAGAGAGAGAGAGACGTACACACACAGACACACGCATCCCATAGTGAGGGCAGAGGCAGAGAGCAGGCAAGGCAGAGAGGGAGAGAGGGCAGACAGAGCCCCAAAGCAGCCCTGTGCCTCTGAGCTGGGATCTGCCAGGGCAGAGCCAGCATGTTGGTCCTCAGCCTGCTTGTCCAGGGATCTTACCTGCTGCTTTTCTCCTGCTTTGCTTTGTCTCAGACCGCGTACGCTGACAATTTCTTCTCACTTTCAGCAGGTAAATTGCTTTAAGTCATTACTTTTCCTTGCTTGGAGCACTCTGATTCTTGCACTTTCAGGTGATTGGGAACACAGGAGAAAATAAAAAAAAATTCAAACTGCAGATCTTGGCTGAGGGATTTTGCATTGCAGACCTGCTCTGCCACACACCAGGACATTTCGTTGCTTGGTCAGTTTTGCTTTTTGCTTTATAATTTCTGGTTTTAAACCCCTCCCTTCTCTTCCCCATGAGAAATAATGGGCAAGATCCTCAGCTGTTCAAAAATGCTTTTTTTCCATTGGCCTCTGTGGTGCTGTGCTAATGCGTGGATCTGGCCCAATTAGTTTATTACTTGCATGTCTGCATGTTTCTTTCTACTTTGTATGAGTTTAGGTAGAGTGCTGCAAGGGGAAGAAAATGAATCTCAATGTATATCTGCTTCTATAAATAAAGCCCTGACCTCAATGAGCGCTGCCGGAGCCCGACTGGATGTTAGCAGAATAAACATCATCTGGCTCTGGCTATGACACTAACAAATACTCGGATGACTTACATAGCAAACAAGAGCCCACTGCATGGAAAATCCCTGCTAGGCAAAGACAAAACAAATCAGTTGCCAGCTGAACTAGGGCACTGGAAATCTCTCTTGATAGATTTTACAGTTTCAGCAGTGAGACTGTCCTTCAGCCACACTCGGTGCGAAGGAAAGGAAAAGCTGCTGAGAGCTCTGACTCCATCTTCTTTGAGGAACTTTCACCAGGTTATGGCAAATTGCTGTATCCCACCTTCTGTCTGCTATTCTGTATCAATACAGATGCTTCTACTAATGCCCTGTGTTCCTTCAGTGTCAGATTTGAGATAGTTCAACTGAGGTTGGCAGGTCAGGACCTGCTCTACCTATGGATCCTCCCCATGGCTTTCACTGTGATCAAAGGGGTGCGCATTTTAAGTCTACATAAAATCAACCCTAGACACGGACTTAAAGGCACATAGCCTTTCTTGCTCTCAAATCCCTCTGCTGTACCCATGGAGCCAGATGGTTTACATTCAAGCTCTCTAAGATGCTAAAAAACCTTTAAATTTGTCACCATTTCTTTTCCATTGCGATGTGCTTTTTCCATTATGTTGAGGTTAGTTAACAATGAGGTACAGGAATCACCAGGATTTATTTTCCCTGATACATTCCAAATTGCTTTGCAGTAACATCAGACCTCAAAATTTGTTTTGAAGAACTTTATGTTTCTTTGATGCTTGTAGATACCACACAGGCAAACAAGAATGTGATATTTCCATTGCCTTCTCCTGTGGCACACACTTGTGTGTCCACAGAAGACATTTGAGCTGTCCTGTTGAGAAATAACAGTTCAACAAATAACCTGCCCCTAAGAAGAGGGAAGACTTGTCATCTCTGCTGAAACCATAGTATAAAAGATAAACATGAAGGAAAATGCCAGGACCTGCTCTTTCTGGAGGAGCATTTTCCACAGGGCAGTCCTGGGGTCTTGTCTGCAAAGACCCTGTTGAGCAGATCCCCACCCCACAGTCTGTTCCATGGCAAAATCCACTCTCTCTTCTTCTGGTCAAGGCACTGAAAATCACCTTTATGCCCAGGAAGCTCTTGGGGAGGCTCCTGCCATGTATATATTGTCAATGTTTGCTTGATAATATGTGGAAAAAATAGCAGTGGGCCAAAGGTTCTGTTATAATCCCACAGCCACAGGGCTGGATTGAGACATCCTGTGTGTCATTATTACTTGCTAATCAGGACTATTTATAATAAGGGACTCCTTTACTGCTTTGGCCGCATCTGCATTTTAAGAAACTTCTAAGAAAAACAGCAGTAAGTTCTGATTTTTTCTGGTAGAAATCTGAGAGTGGCCACAGAAGATGCATTCGTGCCATTTACACTGAAGGTGAATTAATTCCACTTACATTCTCAGTTATTTTAGTGATTTCTCAAATGTTCTCTGACTGTCAGCAGAGTCAATTATTTGTATTTGGCACCAGGATGCAATTCCACATTTAAAGAATGAATTTCAGCAGTGCATTTTCAAATTCTGAAACTAATCCCATTTAGCAGGCACGATGTTCTTAAGTGATCACTTATCTTTCCTATAGTTGGGAAAAAACCATTTGGGTATCTTCCACGTATGTCTGAAAACTTCTGGCCTACAAGTGCTTTAATTTTTGTCTTCACACATCTTTGCATAGCAACAGGTCACCATTAAAAAGGCTTACAGGTCACAAAGCAGTAGCTAGAAAGCAAAGGGGAAACAGCCTGTAGGGTGGAAAAGCGTTTGTACATAAGTGGAGAAAAAAGAATAATCTGGATCTTTGTTTTCTGCCAACTCCACCTTAGAGTCCCATCAGCCTCAAGCATCAGTGCATCTTTGTTTCTAGAAGTATTTATGTGTCATGTCAGCTTCAAAGAGTTGAGTCTCATGGTGCTGAAATGTCATTTCTGGAGAAAATGTTCCAGGGAATAATATATAACATCTTATAACAGCATGTGTCTGTGGTTCCACACGGCAGTGAAGACCCCCAGGATGGGCAGCGCAGCCCCTGGAGACAGCAGGTTATTTTCAGGGTAACCTGTCACATCCCAGCACTTGTGTTTGTGGTGTCATTCACGTCTATTTTTCAGAGCTCTTCCCTACTGAGGTTCCTGAACTGCTGCACTCACATGATGAAGGCATGAGCTCTGTAGTCACTTTTAGTAGGGCTACATGAACCAGTCTGCACCTTGTAAGACCTACCTGAAGGAGGCCACCTTCCAAATTCAGGTGGTGGAAAGACTCTCTTCCTCTCCTCCTCATTCCTTCTCCTCCCCTTACTACTCATCCAGGCCCAAGGTTTTGCAGAGAGATGGGACAGTTTTAAATTATCAGAAGCATCTGAAGAGAAAGAACTGCATTTCTGTGCTTCTTCTGGCCTTTTATACATGCCACAAGTGGATTCCTTGATTCAGTTGGCTCCTACAGTCAATACTGAATCATAGTCCTTTGGAAATATTATATATCAGTTTAAAATAACTCAATAGGATATCAGAGAACTATTGGCAGTATTCCTCACACTTTCTTTGCCTTTGTCCTATTATTTTCCTGAAGAAAAAGAACAACATATCTCACTGGGCATTAGGCTCATCCTCTTTGAGTCAGGAAGGTGTAATACTTGCAACTAGACTTCATGTGGCAGAGCTGCAGAAAAGAATTCCATTTTCTTGTGGACTGACATTGTTGGAGCTGTTGGGCAGCACAGAGAAGGGACCTTGGGAGCCTCTGAGGTGCTGTGCTGTGGGGAGAGGGCATTGTGAGAGAAACAGCAGGAGAGAAAGGACACAGCAACAAGGGATGATTTCTGACATTGAGGGAAATGGGATCAGGGCTGTCCTTCCATGAAAGGAATATCTGAAGCCATCTCCAGGGTCTTGTTTTCTTTTCCCTGCAGGAAACCCTAACTATTGTCATAATGGACAGCGAAGGTGTCAGGTGGATGTATTTTGTTTCTAAAGAGACTAATTGTAAATATTTATTTATGTAAAATCACAGGAGAATGACTTATCAGAGTGTTTGCATGACAAAGAAGGTTGCAGAAGGAATTTAAAACAAGATGAAAAGTAAAAGCTTGAAGACTCTCAAAAAGAAGCAGCCAGAGCCTGCTGGAAAAATAGCCCAAAAAGTGATTAGAAAGCAAAAATATCAGAGTAGGGAAGGAAGCCTGGCTCTGCTCTGTAAAATCAGCATGGGCCGAGGAGGTGCTGACTATCCTGATACCATTGGTTAGATATAAGCAGGAAAGCTGCAGCTAGATTAAAATTCCTGACGGAAATGAGCTACTGGCAAAAGCTACATCTTCTTTAGAAGAAGAAAAGCAAAGTATCTTTGGCCATGAGAGAGAAATCGCTTAGCTGTGGAACTGAGTAGCCAAAGGTCTTGGGGCAGGATGTTTGAGAACTTTCTGTCTTGTTTGTGACTCACATGAGCCTAAAAGGGACCCAAAATATTATTTCAGTAGATTCTCTGCTTAACTTCAGAGAAAAAGATAACTTTGAGATTGACTGTTTTAACTTGATAGCCCAAATGGGTAGCTGAAAAGATAAGCCAAAAGAAGGAAGACATAGTGGCTCCCTTTCTCAGATGATAGAGAAGACACTTCCTGGGCAGCCTAGGGAAAGGCTTGGACTGGTACCAAATGAACAATGGTGGTTGCTGTGGTGTGGTTACTGTTGCTTCAAGTAAATGGGTCTTTGAATAAGCAGAGTTTGAAAAACCACCTGATTTGACTTTATCTGTATATTCTCCCCATGTAGATAGGACCTGTGAAAATCCCAGGCTGGGTGTCCTGCTCAGGTCAATGTAGGTAGTACTTAGGAAAGAACTCATGTCAGGACCCACAGACCTCTCTGGAGGTGCATGCTGCAACACCTGTGCTGAGTAAGGTGAGAGCAGAGCAGCCACACTGGTGCCCAGCCTGTCTGTGACGCCGTGCCTGCATCCACTTCCCGACAGCAAGGGCACAGGGAGCACTGGTGTCATCCACAGCAGCCAAGGTCCCCCAGAGATGCTCTGAAATTCACAGCAAACCAACGAGTAGAAGCCCGCTTGATCCTGTGGGTAAGGGACAAGGAAAGGACATCAGAGGCAGTTCAGGAGGTTGGGCACTTGCCTTGCAGCAGAAAATAAAAATCAGACGAAGACATAGCCTCTAGTGAGGAAGCTGGAACTTGTTTTCAGCAAAGCTCCTTGAGTACAGCCCTGGTCTTGCATGCAGGGGAAGAAAGAGTCTTCTGACATGTTTATGGTATTACTGATTGACAAGGTGCTTGTCTTGTGAAAAGAGGCTCAGTGATAATGCAGATGAAGGGAAAGGGTTCAGTGAAATGCTGTTGAAGTTGCATATCATGACATTAACTTGTTGGGGTGTGAAGAAGTCTTCCAGCTGCCAGGGACAGAGGTCGGCGGAGGAGCTGAGGCCAAGCTTGCTCAGCTTTCCAGCAAAGGAAGCAGGAACTGATCTGGGACTATGAATGCTTCTGGCAGCATTTCCCAAATGGGAACCTCAGCTGAAAGTGATCTGCAGCTGACATGGACATCCAGCTGGTCCAAGCTTGTCCATGCTGTACCATTGCCATGAGTGAGGATAGCACTGCCTATAGCCCATGGGTATTGGACATGCTGGTGAATACTGAATTTTTGTCATGAGCAGACTGAAAGGTTGAGGCTTGTATTCCAGCACACCAAAGCAAGCTGTTTCAAAATCAAGTGTTTTCACTGAAAGGATAGAAGCCCCACCAACAAGCAATGCAAAGCACAGCAAAGTCAGCTTAGTGCCAATGCAGTTGTAGAAGATGGTGCTTGTAGGCCTCTGCCTTTAGTCCAGACAGTTCATTTGTGGGTCTGTCAATATTTCCAAATCCCTGCACAGGAGGGAAATAGTCTGTGGCTTCGCACTTTAACCTCCTTACATTTGACAATCTGTTTCTTATCAGACACTGAGGCTTCCCTTGGGTGGGCTATCGGCTCAAAAGCACCAGCAGTGTGACTGCAGCAAAAGAAACTGCTAATCTTAGTTAAAACCAAAGAAAAGCATCAGTTGTGTTTAGACAGGAGGACATTTTTTGTCACAATAGACCCTGCAGTGCTAGGGTGTGTGGCTGCAGAATCAGCTGTGGTGCAGCCCGGCACTCAGCTGGGACATGGCTGGGAGATCTGTCTCGTGCTGCAGCTTAGAAGGTAGAAAAGAACAGGGCAAGACCTTCAAATCCAGGGGGAATTGTTTGAGGAAGATCAGAAATAAGCAAGAGAAGGGAAACTCTACAGGAATTAACAGACCCCAACCTAGGTGTTCTATTTCTTCCCTTCTCCAAGGAATCACTCCTTTAATAGAAGGGAAATTGTGGGGACTCTTTCTGTAGTTACAGAGTTGGGATGGTGCAAGCGCATTTGGGAAGACAAGATGGGTGTAGGAAAAACACAGAGGAGAACTGAGATACTGTGGGGAAAAGTGGTTAACCATTTTCCTCAAAAATTAAAAAGAGGGTATGGATAGATGTAGGCTTCTGAGGAATGCGCAGAAGTAAAGGCAGTGTTACAATTTCAGTTTTCTTCTACCCAGGGAAGTGATTAGGGAGTATTTTTATCAGTTTCTTGAAATTTCAAAGTTAACAATTTTTTTACAATACAAAGTCATTATTAAGTTGTGTTTTTTCTGTCAAAGGCAGAAGAATAAAATCGGCTGGCCTGGGAATCTGTTGCAGCAAGGGAGACACCAGGAATTAATCTAGCTGATGGCAACAAACTTTCAAAGAAGAATTGGGAGGCTTTTCTCTGAAGTAATTTTGAGCACACAGCAACCCCCACAGTCTCATAGGGATTGTCTGGGGCTGTCTGAGCATATGGTGGAGCAGCATCAAAGTCAAGTACATGTTTGATCTATGCCAGCTCTGACAGATTATGATCTTGCAGTTGCAGAAGGGTGGAACTGGGGTGTCTCAGCTTTGTTGCTACTGATCTTACACAAAGTGGGAGAGGTTGTGTGGCAGCGAATGACATGCAGAACTCTTTGAGGGCTGATGCAGCAGCCACCCTGCTTTAATCTTTAGGGCTTCAGGCTCTTCTACAGATGATAGTAAATTCTTAGGCTTTAATACTCAGAATATTTATACCAGTGCTCTGGTGTGATGTGCAGTTGAGTTTTATGATCTGGGTCATAACATGGTTGAGATGAGATACTGTAGTTCACCAGATTGGTTGGAAGTCTGTGTCTGGTACTGTAATTGAGTTATCCCTGGGCTTGAGGGACTTGCTTAACTCCTCTGTGCCTCAGTTTCTCATCCGCTGATGGGTAGTGCATAGAATTGTCGACATTTTTTAGCAGTGTCTAGAACTCTGGAGCTCTGCCAGTGAAAGGCAATAGTAGGAAAATTGCACAGAGTAGTCCTGTCATGGTTATTGGGATTTATAAGACACAGGCTTATTTTACAAACCCATTTTATAACCCACTGAAGTGTTACACCCATCAGATTTTGCTGGGATTTTTCATTGTTTTGTGAAACAGAATGCAGAGCCAACACACACAAATCCTCCTCTCCCTTTCCCTGTACTGATCTCAGAATTTTCCTTCTGCAATCAGTCTGAGAGAACAATGTATAATCTTCCGGCATACGTGTTGTCCCCATACATGCACATACACATGGAAAAAATGTCTGAAATGCTTACATACAGGGAGTAAAAGGCCTTTCCTTTGCTTTAAAATCCTCAGGCCCCTTTGCTTTCCCACATCTTGCCGTGTCTGCAGTGTTTTCCAGAGCTGACCTCAGAGATGCAGCCAGGCTGCCAGAGCTGCTGAGAGACGTGGGCTAAATGTTAGCTGGAGATGGAGGACAGAGTGTCCTTGCTTCTGTGGCCAGGTGAATATCCAGACCCATCATCCAGGCAGCATGCCAGGGATCATGCTATTGTCAAACTTTGGGAACACCGACTGATTTTTAAATTATTTATTTATTTATTTATTTATTTATTTGTTGCAGTTTCTGAGTGTGCATCAGCTGGTAAAGTACTGCTGCCACAGCCTGTGGTTCTTCAGAGATTAAAAATGGAGCACTTTCAATTTTTTATGAGATTTTCTTGACTTGTGCTAGATTAACCTTTAGAACTTAGTGGTCTTTTTCAGCCTAAAGAATACTATAATTTTATTAAAAGAAACTTACAAGGTTTCATCTGGATTTCTTTATTTTCTAAAATTAAATGAAATAATTTCTGATCTGCTTTGTTCTGTTTCTTGAAGAGTCTGAAGCCCATCTTAAGCAAAAAGGAAGCCAGTAGCAGGGGAGAGCTGCAGCTCTGTGTCTCATCTTGTAACTCCCATGAGAATTTCATGGGTCACCACCTCCTCCACACAGACATCATTACCTAAGCTTGATATATTCCTTTGGCATATTTAATCTGGTTTCTGAAAGAATATATTTAGGCCACCAACTATAAGGTCTGAGTTCAAAGCTGTACTGAGAAATGCAGACAATTAGCTAACTTCTCTGTTGAACCCAGCTCCAAACACAAGCTGTATTCTCATCTCTGTTTATACATCCTTAAAGCACACTTTGGGTCAAAAATTTCATAAAACACACTTTAAAGAAGCATATATTGGTAATGCACTTATCTTTGGCATTTTGAAGGAAAGCTTAATACCTACATCTGCTCTGTAAATAAAGGCACCTTCAACAAGCTCTTGAATTTTCCTAATTTAAGAGGAAAATGTGCCCTGGTTGCTTGCAGTGGATGTACAGACTGAAGCTGGGTGGCTGTGGCCTGTGGCATTCACTGTCCTTGCAAGGAGGCTGAGAGGAGCCTGAATGAATGACAACAAAGCAGATGAAAGGCTCAGTTTCAGCTGGACAAGCCCACATTCATTAACTGGTCTACCCAGCTCGTTTGTTATTAATTCTGAGTGCCATCCGAGTGGGAGAAGCATCTGTGATGGGTGTCAGCAGTCAGAGGCTCCATCCAGCACAGCCCTGCCTGTCACAAGCTGGGCAAGCCACCAGCCCTGCTGTCAGGGTGAGAAGACTTTGGATAACAGCTCAGCTTCCCATCAGGGCTTGCTGGATCCATGTGGTCATAAATAGGAAGGGAAACACATGCTAAGTATCCTTTTCCTTTCTTGTCCTTTCCTCCTGGCATTCAGCCTGCAGCTTTGTGATTTTAGGATGAAAGTCACTTTCATGGTTTATTTATGATTCTTTTTCGATGAAATCCTGTAAATCTGACTTGAATCCAGGGCAGAATATCTCTGGTATTTATGTTGCAGGCAGAGGGTTGGAGACTCCTCTAGGATCTGCCCTAGGAGGCCTCATAGACTTCATATGAGCCCCACTCCAGGGGACTCAGCCTGGTGAAGGCTTCTCTCTGGCTCTGAGTGGCACCATCTTGAATTGAGTTCCCAAATTCCAGCTATTGTCACAAGAAACTTGCAGGAACAAAAGGAAACATCACACTTTATCTAAAGTATTCTGTTTTCTGAAGCTACCATTGGCAGTATACGCATATAAAGTCACTTTCTTGAACTGGATTAACTCATAGCCTTGACCATAAAAATAACCTGAGAACATAAATGTGTTTCAAAGGTGACTATTTTAATTTTTATGTTCTTTGAAAACAACTGCCATTTGGACAAGTCCTAATAGGATTTTTTCTTTTTGCATTTTTTTTTTTAAATTGAATATGTCCTTTGGCATTGAAGTTGTTGAAAGAGCAGCTTCCATATGAGATATGTAAACGCATGCTCTGTGTAGGCAGGGTCTTCATATTTCACAGAAAACTATGACAGCCTATTCTGAGGCTGAGATTTTTTCCATTGATGGGGACTGGGGTATTCTGAAGCTGTGTTTAGCAAACAAAGCTAACCTGGAGCCTAAAAATATGCACTGCATTTGCAGAGAGCCTGTTAGCCTGCCAAGGTAACCTTTTTGTGATATAAATCAAGGCTATACTGTAATGGCTGTACATCTTGGACCTATGGCAGTTACTGACAAAATCCATCCCAAAGAAATGTGGTGCTTTCTGGAAGATCAGATTATCGCAGTCATACCTACTGTCCTTTTGTGAATCATTCATTTTTTGCTCCCTCTGCTCTCATATCACCTGTCATATCTGAGTGGGGTAGGTTTTTGTGCCTAGAATCATTCTTTTCTTAAGTATTTGCTTGACAAATGCACCTTCCAGAACATAGCCAGGGTTACTGATGGAGGTCCTGAAATATTAACTACCAAAGTCATTACATAATTGATACCTTTCCTATATAGCAATACCTTTACTATTAATGGTATGTAATTACTTGGTATATAATAATAGTGTCTACCAGAATTTAGTATCTATCTATAGTAATAGCATCTATTAGTGATAGTGTCTAATAATATCTGTAGTCATGGTATCTATTACTGTTACTGGTTGTTAGATTTTGCTTGTCTCCACATTGAGATCTGTACATGCTGTCACTGCTCATACCAGCAAACCCAGAGTAGGCTTCAACCTAAATTGTGTTACAGTAGCAGAAGATGAGAAAGGCTGAAATCAGGGGCTATTTTTTTACCCTCTTGGTTAGGTGTAGTGTTTTTCACAATAAAGCTGTTCCACAGATTTTCAGGCTTTTCTTCTAAAGAGGACAATCCAAATTTTTTTGTAATCCAGGACTGGAATTGACTCATGAGGATGTGATAAGTATCATACTAGAACTATGGCTGTACATCTATACTAAATATTGTATTTGCAAAATATTTAAACAACAACACTTTTTAAAATTTTTAAATAGTAGTACAACTACAGTAATGTAAGCATTTTTCTGCAGAAAAAGAGTTACTGGTAGAGATCTCTTAGCAACTAAGCTAATCAGGCTAGTTTTGATATTCTTATTCTTGTCGAATGATAACAATCCTACTGAAATTTTATCTAGGCCGTGAAATGAGGTGATACTAAGAAAAATAAATCAATGATCACACTTTATACCCTGTTAAATTACAAGCTGTCCATTACCTTAATACTTCATTATTTGTTCCAATGCAATACCTTCAAAAATAATCCTGAAACACAGACAACCACAGAAGTTGTGTGTTAAAAATTGAAAAACTCATTTACAGCTGCATCAGAGTTACTGAATTCTGGCTAAGCCAATATAAAACTTATATCTTCATATCTTTGTACTTTATTACTTTTAAGTGCTGGAGACAGGTGACCCATACCTCTGTTACTTTTTAAAGGACATTGGCATTTTCAGTATGTATTTAAAGCTTTAAATTAAACAATATACCTATTTTTAAACAAATCTTCTGCCTTTCCCTTCAATTGAAGTTTTTGACTGAGTTTCAAGCTTGTGAGGAAAAGCTGAGAAAGAGTCTTAATTATGGACCCTTCCAAAATTCAATCGACTCAGGTCTCAAAGGTTCATACAAATAGCGTTTTAAGAGAGAAAAAAAATCTGGATGACATGAACTACCCCTGAATGCTACTGAATCTTGCTCCTCTGGGCAGCTCTTTTCTGTGCATCAGGACTGAGAAAATGCCATAGCCATTAATGGGGGATGGTAGAACTGAGGTAATACATTTTCTGAGACATTAGAAAAATGTAACTCTGTTCTTCCCTTACCTTGAGATGTGACTAATATCCAGCCTGCAATTGATTTGCACACAGATCTAGCAATTTCATCGGGTTTGTCTTCCCAGAAACTTAATTTAGAGATTTTCTATTAATACCAGATACTTCACCATAGGCTTTTCCTCTTGGCTCCCTGCCACTCTTCAGTTCACAGACACCCATTCCAGCTGCCACTATCCAGAGGACGAAACCAACAGGCATAAATAAATATTTGCTATCCTTGGCAAAGCCTTTGAAGAAGGCTCTCACTCTGATCAGAGATGTGTTTCCCAAGAAATAAATAAGATTCAGGGAAAAAAATATAGTGTATAAATACACCATCTTAATATCTTCCTTTGTGAATTTTGGTCACAGCTTCTTATATTTTGATGGGAGTTTACCTCTTAGGAAATGTTAAAAACGCAGCTGAGGTCCTGTCTTACCAGTCAGTGGGTGACGAAGCTGTCAGCTACGTTTGGGCTGTGGGATATTTATTCTTAGGTATGATGCACAAATCAGAAACATGGCAGCCTGGTCAAAGTTCCAGAGGAAATACAAGTAAATATGCTGTGGAACAGCTTTGCACTTCCCACTTATCACGGAAGTGATTCAGTTCACATGGAAGGTGGTGGCCAACAGCACTGAGTGGTTTCCTGGTGGCATGTAGGCTGTAACAGGGACCAGAAGATGCTATTTGTAACAGGCTTTTGGAACAGAAGGTAGAGAAAACAATAAAAAATGTTTGATTCATTCTCTAATGTGACTTATCTGGAATTTTCAAGGTTCTGCCTGTGTCAGAGCCACATTTAGAGCTTAAAACTCTGCATAGCCTTTGGCACAAGAAGGAACTTAGCGACTAAAGGGTTCATGGGGTTTCTTAAATCCCTGCTTGGATTACAGCATTGGGATCAATGCATACAGGATGTAGGACAATACTGTGAAAAGGCAACTTCTCTTAGTCTGTAAGAAATGACTGTGCTGTTCAAGAACAGATGGGTGTTTGTATTGAACAGATCTTCCTTGCCTGGAACAGAAGAAGCAGCTCAACTGCAGAGCATGCTGCCTCCTTGGCCCTCCTCCACCGCCCCTGTTCCCACCACCATACTTCAGGCACAGCTGGAGCACTGTAAGTGTGGCTTTTTCTTCTTCTATATGAGTTTTAATGACAAAGAATGAAGCATCCTCTCAGGCACTGCTTCATGGTGTCACTCAGCAGACCTGCCTGGCTGTGCTGATATGGCTCTGTGAGGACAATCACACAGCATCCCAAACTGGGGCTTGAAGTAAATGTCAGATAGATCAAGGAATGGAATGAGGCTGGATTTGTTCCTGCAGTTAATTCAATTAACTTAAAGTATTTTCCTTACTCTGTTTTGAAACTTCCTTAGAGTAAGGCAATCCTGAACCAGAGGAAATGGCAATGCAGGAATACAGTAATGGCAGAGAGGCAATTTTCCATCCTGCACAATGATTTCAGACTATATGTTTATATCCTGTTCTGCATCACATTTGCCTTACCTAGCAGGTGAAGTGAAGGTCCTGAGATCCTCCTGTGGTATCTCTTCCCCACCATTTCATTTTGCAGAAACATGTATGTGTTTGAGATGCTGGTAAGCAGTTTTCACTCACCCACCTCTGCACAAGCTGTGTGATTTATGTCCATACACACATGCTGACATATTCATGTGCAGGATACAATGGGAATGTGACACAGCAATTTGCCCAAGTACTCTTACTGCAGGTTCTGCTAACTACAACATATTCTCCATCCCAGCATAAAGAACTTTTCTACCTACTCAGTAACTCCTATTCCTTAATTTTAATATTCGTTTACCGTATACAACCACTGCAATTATTGCTACAACCATTGCAATTATTGCTGTAAATAATTATTAGTAAGATGTCAGGCAAGAAGTAACCCAAGAAAAAGCGCAGTGTAAAACCCTCCACTGTCTTCTGATTGATCAGGATTGAACTCAGGGTACTGTTCTCTCCAGACCAAAATATACCTGCCTTTGTTTTCCTCATCACCTCCCTGTCTGTGCCTTGATTTCCACAGAAAGGAGATCCAAAGACAAGATGTCTTTAGGCGTGTTGTGTTCTCCTTCAGTAAGAATGAGACTGGGACAAGGGTCCCCGAGATTCCTGCAAGCAGCTTAGAGAGTAATCTGAGCCTAAAATCACCTTTCATACTTTTATCTCCCCATAAAAACATGATATGAAAATAAGCAGTTATGAGCACGGTGGAGCCATGTGAATTAAACTATGAACAGTTTGTTCTTTGGAGCCTGTAGTCAGAGTTTTACTGAAAAATGACCTTTTTCTTGGAAGATGAAGATTAGTTGTTTTAATCCAGTGTTTCTGGCTCAGTGTTCGTCTGTGTTTCCAGGGCATATCACTTTTGTCACAGGACATAAATAAGGCATTTCACTCATGCAAGCTTAATATTGAAGCCAAAATATGAGATATTCATTGATCACTTCAGGCACTGGTTCTCCTCTGCAATGAATGAATGCCTCTGGGTTAGTATCTTCTGGAGTGAAGTTCATGCTGCCTGTGCCCTCCCTGAGTGAAGTCTCTATTATTAGAGCAAAGATGCTATTCCTGGAGAGGAGCTGCTGCTGGCAAAGTGGGACAGAGAGGGCAGGGTGAGGCCTAAGAATAGGCCAGGGTCCCACGCTGGCTCAGAGGGGCAGCCTGGCTGTGATGTGCCTCTGTGAGAGCAGGAGGAGGAAGAGGAGGAGGGGAAGGAAGCATGGTGGAGAAGGCTATGCTGACATGCTGATGTTCAAGCATCCATGAAAATAACCTTGTGACAAGCACCAGACTTCTCCCAAAGGGAGAAAATAAATTCTTTTGAGGCTGTAGTGTATGGTGGCTGGATTTTTATGCATTTCTCCAACAGGCTACATGTGGCTGCATTTTCACTCATATGTTTGATGTTTCATAGAAGCTGGATATGGAAGAGTTGTGTCATGAGCTCCAGATAATACAGGCTTCCTCTCTGCCTGAATCACGCTGTTCTGCAGGGCCTCCTGGCCCCCAGGTGAGTGATGCATGTGTGATGAAACCACATCGTTCTCTCACTTGCTCCCAGGTCCTTACAAAGCTGTGAAACATGTGAGAACACTTTTTACCACTCAATCAGCACGCCAGGCTTAATTTCATTTTGATATGACTTTGCATAAATCATGTAGGCTGCTTACCCTATGTTCCCATCCCTGCCTTACACACTTCATTCTGTTTCAAGTTCGCCCTTCACTTTTGTGGAGTTTTACAGTGGGTAGCACCCATCAAAAATCACAGATGTGTCATCCCTTCCTTCCGAGGCTCCTTGTCAGTTTTTTCTTTGCTTTAGACTCTATTCTCCCTTTTTGTGAGGACAAGAGCCTGTGGAGTGGATGCACAAGGGATGAAATGGACCGGGATGTTAGTGGAGTACATCCCTGAGAAAGGCAAAAATCAGGGACAAGGAGGGGCTTAGCAGGGCAGTGCGGTGGGATTCAGCAGGTCTAAGGTCCCCTAGCTGGACCTGCAACATCTCTGCCTCTGACTTGATGGATAGCCTCAGACCAGTCTTTTTCTCACACCTCATTTTCTACAATTATATTCTTTCAGAAATCTTCAGAGGAAGGTCAGAAATCTTAGAATCACAGTTTGAGTTGGGACTTTTAAAGGTCAGCAAGTATAACCTCCCTACAATGAGCAGACACAATACAACTAGACCAGGTTGCTCCATCCAACCTGGCCTTCTTCTGAAGAAGAAATGAACCACCTCTAGAGGGAAGTTTTTTTATTAACATTTCTGTATTGTCGAGGGGATCATCCATTTGCCTTTCCATTCCCATTCCCTCCAAAGAAAATGGAGAGTTTTTGTGGAGAGACACATCCAGTTCCTGCTGGGGCACAGGCAGTTCCAATCTATGTGTGTGCCTGGGGACAGTGATCTTCCTCAAGCCTCTGGGTTCCAGTTTATTGTCATATAGCCAATGTCAGATGTGGCTCAGGGCCTGTGCTCAGCAAAGCTGTGGCCAAGGCTTTGGCAACCGGAGAGCAAGCACCCAAACACTGTTTTAAAAGTATGGACAATACATCAAAGTGAAGGCTCAGTCATGTGGCAAAAAGCTTAGCTTTAATTATTTGTAAGTCAGTACTTCAGAAGATAATTGGAGAGTCTAGATGTTTCAAGGTGAGAGCCATAAAGTCTTCTTTTTATGGAATCATAGGATGGTTTGGGTTGGAAGAGACCTTAAAGATCATCTAGTTCTATTTTGTCTTTGCTGAGATGCAGGATGAGAAAGATTCATTTAGTTCATGAGAGTGGAAAAGCGTGGTCAGAAGTGATGCCTAGTGTTTGCCTAGTTCTATCTTCTCTGTATTGTGAAACAGCCTTGCAGTGTGATTGGCCATGATCCAGAGTTGCTGTTCATATGAAAAACACTTGTTATTTCAGTCTTTACTAGACTGTCTTTTAAAAAAAATCCTCTTGATAGTCTCTCTGACTTTAATTACCAGAAAGTAATTTTAATTCTATTGTTCTACAAAGTCCATTGCTATAAATAATATAAAACTTCCAACCAAATGACCTATGATGACTCCAGGAACATTTTTAAATAGAGCAGGCTGGCAGGTTTTATCATAATAGCTGACAGTAGGATGGGTATAACATGGCTTTGGAATTTTTAATTACAAATTACAGGACTGTGCCTTGTACAGGGACAATGTCAGAACTAGCAGTCTTTTGGGAAATGCTTTTGTGACAATGGCCACCTGCAACAAAATACTACCATTACAAAGAGACATCTAGTAATTACTTCTGAATTCTTCTGTATCTTGCATGGTTTTCAGAGGAGTTGCAAAAGCTCACACTGTTGACTCATAGCTGAATTTTAATAAATTTTCATAACAAGGAGAATTAGATTTGTAATGGTATAATTTCAAGTGTAATTCTTCCCATGTGTATCCTAAGGTAAAAAGAAATAAATAAAGTAAAATTTGGTTCTGGCTCTAATAGGGTGCATTGATTTTCACTACTGAAAACCTAAAATAACTCTACTGACTAAAATAGTTAGAATAATTTGTGTCTGAGGGTAGATTTTGCTCCTATTCATGTACAATTTGATCACATTTTGGACAGTGTAAGATAGGCAGGGTCCAAACCTGGAGTAAGTGGTTTTTACAGTGAATCCTATGCTTTTCTGATGCAGGCTCATGAGATTCTTTTCCTTAGTTATTTAAAATGAGGGTGATCTGTGAACCAAAGCCTTCTAGAAACAAAACTGTTTTCAGGCCTTTTTTTTCTGAGAAAGATGTTCAAGGTCTCCCTGGATTAAGAAGTCTCCCGAAAGGAGACTCAGCCTTGTCTGACAGAGAGAAATGTTTTCAGAATTCAGAAATGGGGGCAGTCTTCCATTCCATCCCATCCCACTCTGCAGAGCCCATCCCACATGTTTTTTGCTACTTCCCTTGCCACCCCTTGGGCTGACCTCTTTTTCCAGCTGATGTGCTGTCTCCATGTCCTGGTTGCTAATTCTTCAGGACTCTGCTAACATCTCATCTTTCATTTGCCCCAGGCTTGTTTTTCTCGCAGGTTCTCCTCGTTTTTGGGATTCCCCTGCCTTTCCATGTCAGTCCAACTCTCCATCCTGCTCTGCAGAGGCAGACCTGGTGTTTGGAGGCCACCTCCAAACACAACACCCAACACCTCAGGTCCCAGGAGACACACACGGGGTCAAGGGCTGATGGAAGACAAGCACCTCACTAATGCAGTTTGATAACTGAGTTCATGTTCCTTCCTAGGGTCCACAAGGAATTCCTGGTATAATGGGACCAAAAGGGGAGAAAGTAAGTGTCTGTTGTTATGGTGCTTGTTGTGGTTTTGAGGAGCCAAGAAGCAGGGGAGGGTGTTCAGTTTTTTCTTTGTCTGTTGAGTGAATGGCAAGCCTTATGAATGGAGGGTTTAGCTTTAATTTTGAATGTAAAGCTATGAATTGGCTTGAAGCTGTAATTCAAAACTTAGTCTTTCTGTGTTTATTTTCAGTCTTGAAATATATTTTATGTCTTCTTGTGCCTGTGACCTATATTTAGGGTACGTTTTGAGAAAGCATCTCAGGTACAAAAGTCAGCAATCTTACTAACCCAGAGGCCTTTGAGCTCCCTGTCCCTCTGGGATGATGTGAGGAACAGAGTTCTCCCATGCCATGTGCATTGTATGGGACAGATCAGGCATTGGAGCTAGCCTATATTTTATGTTTTCAGATGTGGAAGGATTTGTTCCATAATGATGCCTAAAGAGCCTTACAGCTGAAGCTGAGCACCTCTTTGTGTGCTTTGTTATACAAGGGGTTGACTGTAGATTTAAGACTGAGAACGCAGGAAAGACAGGAAAGTAATTCTCCTCATTTTACCTCTGTAAGCACAGTCTTGAGCATTAAGATATTTACAGTGTTTTGTTTGGTGCCATTTGTTTATTGGTTTGTTTGGGAGGGGGTTGTGGGTTTGCTTGTTTGCTTTTTAATGGTAATGCATTGATGCATTGCCTTAAAAGCCACTGTGCTTCATGTGGTGCCTACAGGACTGATATATTCCTTTCTCTGGCAGGGGGAGATTGGCAGGCCTGGAAGAAAGGTATGAACAAAGGTGCTGTCTCAGAAATTCATCTAATATTTAATAGCAGCTACCAGACAGTGATGCAGACAAGAGTTCAAGAAAAATTAGCTAATGTGGAAATTTAGCCTGTTTGTGCCTCTGTCACTGGCACCCAGAGTGGATGGTAGGGATCTCCAGGTGCAGGGCTGGAGAGCTGCCCCAGTTGGCTTGAATTTGACAAATTCCCTGAGTAGAAGCACAGCGAGACATCACCTAAAGTGTCTGTGTGGACAGGGGAAGCAGACTATGGGAGCTATTATAAAAGGCGTACCAAAAAAACCCCAAGGCAAAATCAATTTTTTTTTCCTTCAAAGTCTAAACAAGGCTCAGCCAGCTACCCCGAAGGAGGAAGAACCATTAATGATTACCCTTCCAGAGCTCTGGCACCAATGTAATATGCTGACAACAATCCTATGCTTGGTGACATGTGAGCCGTGATATATTGTCAAAAATATGTGCCCCTACATGTGATGAAACAGAATATGTTATCTCAGCCACTAAGTACATCCATTTAATGTAATTAACTTTAAAGAAGACAGAAATGCAGGATGAAATCAGAGATATGCAGGGGGTGGTCACTAACTAGGAAAAGAAGTACCCTTCTAATAATATACCAAGGATTTTGACACCTTTCTAATAATATACCAAGGACTTTGACACCAGCTACCAATCAGTAATTCAAATAAATATAAAACACATAAACAGAAGAAGTAATTTTCTTTAATCTATTTTCAAATGCCCTACAGTAAACAAAAATATTATTAATATAAATTCAATGGTTCAAATCAGCAATGTCTTTGAGAGAGTAACTTATCAACCTACAAAAAAGCTAAACTTTAAATACAGTTCATCAACACTTACTCTTCCGACAGAAACAAGTAGGTTCTGAAAGAGAAGTCACTCAGGTTGTAAATAAAACTGTACAATTCTTGTCAAAAGTGTCTGGCCCCTGAGAGTTCACTTTTGGCCTTGAATGTCATGATGACAATTCTGAGATCATATTGTAAAGCAGTGTAATTGTAATTTGCAGTGGAATAGCATTTATCTGCAGTATTTTAGGAGATTTTCAAAGAGTGATTTGCAGGTAGCAATTAAAACAGATGAATAACTCTATGTACATATGTAGTTATTGCCAGTCATACAGTACTTAATAGAGAGCAATTACAGATAGCAATGTAGGAATGTTCAGAGTGAGGACCATAGTGACAGGAATAGTTAGGCAAAGGTTTTGTTCTGCTCTCAACATAAATCAGATTTGTATGGATATAAGTATATGTAAGTGTTTTTATCCCTTTCACCCTGTCTGCAGTAGTGACCTGTGCAGGAATGGTGTTTTGTGTATCTTTGTAATCAATGTTTTCCCTTCAAGGGCAGACCAGGTCCCCCGGGCGTCCCTGGGATGCCAGGACCGATAGGATGGCCTGGACCTGTGGGACCAAAGGTAAGACTGAAATTCACATAGAACAAACTGTTCCACTTCACAGTCTGAACACAAGAGTTGTCTGGGAAATCTCTAAATGCCTACTTGCAGAAGGCTGGGAAGCTGTAGCAGTGCTGGGACACTCTGTGCTTGTCCCCTTTCTTACACTGCTCTGCAAAGTCTAGGGTTGGGTTACTCCACCTTCAGTCCAGACCCTGTAGCACTTCTTATGTGGTTTAAGCATGTCAAAGGGAAATTGAAAATTAATATAGAGAAGACTTGCTGATGTCTCGCTGGTCCTCACAAACACATGAACCATTGTTTCTAAACTGATTGCCACCATTATGACTGTTCCTTATGAGGATCCCTTCGCCTGAATATGTACTGTGAGCTCATGTGATCAGAGGGAAAATACCGGGCCAATATCAAGGGAAAGAGATGACAAACCATGAGAATGGCTGATCATGTCTTTGAAGTTCATTCCCATACAAACAAACATTAATTCCAGTCATTTTTATTAACCAACAGCAGAAGAAATGTGAGTACATACTTTGCTGCTGCAAAGTAGCTGCTTCACCTGTATTTGTTATAAAAAAAGCTTCAGGATAGTCCTTTACTAAGTACTGGCTTATGCAAAGGGTGTAACAGCTCTTCATAGGAGCTGTGGTTCATGGAGCTTCTACTGGGACTTTTGAGACTACTTGCTTTTCTTTCTTGCATGAGGCTGAAGGACTGCACAAAACACCTAGTTTGAAACTGCTTTTTCTGGTAAATCTTTGACTCTTCATTTGCTCCTCTATGAAGGTTGATGCCCCCACCTCAGAGGTTGTGATGCATTAGCTCTTAATACTGCAAGAATACCAGGAGGTGACTTGTGAATTCAAGCCACACATGGGATGCAGACTTTCAAGATCTTCACAGTCATGTTAGATGTATTATTGTATGTGGGAATGTAGGCAAGCAGCAAAAGAGTATGTACTTAAATCAATGTTCACTTAGAACTGTGAGATGGGAAATGGCTCCCCCCCCCCAACACATTGTATGCTATGATTTCCCACAGCAGGAGCAGTTCAGAGGAAAGGTACAATCAACCCCTTCCTTCATAGTCTCAGTGAAGGAAGAGAGCAAAGCAGACAGAAAACTCATACACTCAGTTTTCTCCTTGTATAGGTGTTCGTTTCATTTATGTGGTCTTTCTAATTTAGATGAATCTCCTTTGTCTCATTAGTCTAGATTAGTCTATTACTATGCTTTTTCATTCCACTCTTAAAAGCATCCCTCATATTCAGCAGTAATACTTCCTATACTTCAACTGCAAGTCCTACTTGTTGTTTGATTATGATTCTTCTGCTTTTATTGTCTCTTCTGATACTGGTCTCCTCTGTTCTTTAGGTAGGTTCACAGTTTCATTTCTTCTGGTCTTTATAAATTTCATTTTCCTGCCTGTCAGTGAAGGCTCCAGTTGGATACAGTGCTGATCTCTGTGGTCACTGCAGTTGGTTGTGTCTCTCTTTCCTTTTTCCCCATCTCTGATCTTCACCAATTTCCAACACTCTTTTTCACCACAGAGATTTGCTGCATCCCCGTCTTGCTGTAAATCTCAGTAAGCTGCTGTTTCAGGTTTTTAAATTCATGTCTACCTCTGTGGATATATACCATTTCTTCAGCTGGGTCTTCTTGTCTTCTCTCACTTTGACCTAGCCTTACTTCAGTCCTGTTTCTCGTGTTTCATTCCCTCAAGTCTTGTATGAACTTCTGCAGGGGCAGTAGCCAGCAGGAAAATCCTCTCCATTTGTCAGACAGTGAAAACCAAGGAGAGTAAAAGCAAAATGTATTCTACTGGTAGCACTGCTGCATGTCTGGGGGTCTACTCTGTATTTCACACTCTATATAATTAGCTGATGGCAGCCAGAGAAGTGGTTGTAAAACTTTATCATGGTTTACTGGCTCCAAATGACTGTTCAGCACATGATGCATCAGAACCACAATAAAAGCAGTCACTGTGTCTTGCTTGCATATCCTTTAATAACACCTGGGAAAGCTGAAACAAAAGTTCCCCACACAAGAAAATGCAAACAGAAGAGAAAGATAACCTGTGAGGGCTCAGGCAGAATACAATTGCAATATAGACTCCTGTCCACAACACTACACCAAGGTCAGGCTTGACTATTTGGTGTTAAACCTGAACCACTGAACTGTCAGACATTCAAGTACAACCTCATCAGAGAGCCACATTCAATAACTCTCTTTATTGACCCCTTTAGGGTGAAAAGGGAGAGTTGGGTGTGATGGGATTGCCAGGTACAAGAGGACCAATGGGCTCCAAGGTTTGTTAATCAAACACTGCATTTTCAGACATTGGTTTCTAACGCTCTGCTGACAACTGCTTCCCTCACAAATTTTCCGGAAAGCATTTGTAAAGATATATGCTTCTAATAGAGATTAAAAAAATGTTCTACATCAAGTAAGTTGTGTTGTCTGTTTGGGCTTGGCTGTGTTTTTTGGCTTTTCATAAAAATGCTTCAGTATAAATTTTTGTAATTTATTTTAGAAACAAGCTCAGATGTAACTGCATCCCACAAGAGAAATTGAGTTCTTAAGCTTATCTGCAGCATTAAATCATGTCTGCAGTGTTTTCCACATGCCTCATAAGACTGTGGACATCATTTTGGTCCCCTACTGGAACTAGGCATATACACTAACAGTTGAAATAAATTATGTAATCAGGGTTTTTTCAAATAAAGGATTGGAAAGAAGAACTGGACACCTTTGTTTATTCTATGTTTCTTTAAGATAAACTCAGTTTTATATTAATGATCACACTAGATTACAGTAATTTCACGATTATAAGCCGTACCATTTTGACTAAAATTTTGGTCCGAACCCAAAGCGTGGCTTATAATCAGGTGTGGCTTATATATGGACAAAGAACAAAAAGTTGCTGGTTTAGTTTGGAGGACAGGTGTCTGCTGAGAAAGGCAGGAACTTCTCTTTGAAATGGAGAATGTAAACCCCCTCCCTCCAAATTATTATAATTTTAAAATCAAAGGGCTTTCAGACAAAGATATGGGAATTAGGAATAACAGTTCTTTACTAGGGAAATTAAAATAGAAATACAGTACTACAAAGAAACAAACTCCAAACCCTGACAAAGTCAGAGTACAACCTGACACCCCGTCAGGCAGGGTGTTGGTTGCAGTCCCATTAAATGGTGGTTGCATCCTCCTGCAGTGACAGATGTGATTCAGTTGAAGCAGTGCTCCTGTACAAGGTGCAGTTTCCCTCTGGAGGTCCAGTGGTGATGTGGAGAAATCTGGTTTTCCTCTGGAGTCCAGTAGAGAAAGGGGCTCTCTTAGTGTCCCAAAACCTCTGTTTTTATCTTGGTAAGAAATGTTGGGCTCTTCCCCCTGGCAGGAGCAACTTCCAATGGGATGAAGTAATTTTATCAGTCACACAGTGGGACTCAATGGGCCATTAGCAGAAAATGACTCGCTGGAGGAAGGATGAGTTGTGAAAAGATAAAGAACAATGCCCTGCCTGGTTTCAATAGATGACCCATTAGCAGAACATCTCCCACAGAGATAATGATCACTGCCCCCACCCTCAACAGATGGTGATAGAATCGATAGCTTTTATCACACTCTGTATTGTAACCCAAGACAGTTGGCGACACCCGGACGTGCGGCTTATAATCAGGTGCGGCTTATAATTGTGAAATTACTGTGCTTAAGTATAACTTAAGTATGTTTCCTTGGGGAAAAAACAACAACCAAACAAAACTGAAGAGGAAGATTATTGCTAAAATTATTTTAGATTAACAGTTGTGGCATCTAATGCTTTATTTACTATCAGCTACGTTTTATTTCACTTGCTTCAATTTCAAAGCATAATCAAAGCTGCTGGCTTTACCTGGCTTTTTCATAATGGCTTTTGGGCTGAGTTGTCTTGCCTTTAATTCATATTTCAAAGTTCTGTTTCAGTTCAGTTTGAGGAGCTATAAATATTCATTTGCCTTTACATGTTGATGCAATTAATTGTTTGTGCTTCGTTCTTTTTCTTCACTTCAAAGTTTGAAAGTCCGGCTTCTTGGGTGATCTTGAAAGCGAGAAGCATTAAAATATCTATCATTCCCTTTAGGGTTTTCCTGGAACTAGAGGAGAAAAGGTCAGTGTGATATCAGAACAATGTGTAATTTAACATTTGGAAACGTGTTAAAAAAAGAAAAGTAACTGTAGAAACAAGGTTGAATTTTGATGGAGCCTAGAAGTCCCCCAGAGAAAAGAAAACACAAATGAAAATGAATTGAGAAAGAACACAGTCTTGTGGCTTGGGCTGGGGTGCTGAAGAAGTGAGTTTTATACCCAGTATCTTCATGACCAAGTTGCTACAGGGAAACTCACTACAGGTTCCCATCTGAAGCATGGGTAAAATAATCCTTAATTGTTGGTCTGGTTCAGTTAGGTGACACAGGCTTTGGCGCTGAGACACTTTGTACTATAAAATCTCACAGTGGGACCTGAACTGGGGAAAGAGGAAAAGAAATCAAATTTGAAAGTATCATGTCAAGGAAAGCAAGTATTTAATGCAATTGTCTGGGGAAAATGAGTCCCTACACTCCTTAGCATCAATTCTGTTATGATATCAGTAATGAAGCATCTCACTCACTCTGAAAATATTACTGTATTGTGTTGACTTCAATAACTCATTGTATAGGAAAAATATTTTTCCTTCTTCATGAATGATAGTAATTAGGCTATTGTTCCCTGTTATCTCTCTTCAGGGATCCAGAGGTGACAGAGGCGACAAAGGAGTCAAAGGAGATCCGGTAATTTTATTTTCCAGATGTCTGCAAATGTGCATTTGAGGATCAATGTGCTTCTGTCAGAGGAAATCAAGAGATGCATGGAGGAAAGGATCCTGAAAGCATCTTGTAGGGAGGGCAGGAGTGGTGGGGGAAAGCAGTGGTCCCATCTACTGTGCAGGTGGAGGGGCAGCTCCATGTCCGTGTGCCCCCAGCCCAGTGCGCAGGGGGACTGATCAGTCACGGGAGGATTTCCCTGGAGAGCACCCCTGCTCCTCCTGGGCGGTGCAACCCAGAACCATGGCAGCTTCCCAAAATGCTTTCAGATGATGATATGATAATACCAGGGGGAGAAGAGGGGGAGAGATTCGTGGCCTGGGGGTTCTTTTCATAAAAAAGGGAAAGTAAACTGCTTTTGGTGCAAATGGAGAAATGCCATTCCCAAAGGCAAGCTTTGGGATTTGTCCAGATAGCAGAGCTGCCTGCAAGAAAGAGAACAATAAGGATGATTTTTGCAGAGAAACAGAAACTGGTAGCAGAGGATCAGACAGAGGAGTAATGGCACCATGCAAGGAACTTCATAGCAAAATTTTCCTTATAAATCTCCACCTACTGCAGGGGTTTTTAACCAATAGCCACACATGGCACTTGTGTTTTCCCTTCCAAGGAAGGTGCAGCTTTGTCAAAGATCACTACACATTTTCTGATTACTTTTTTCCTTTGACTTTGTAGGGAGAAATAGGCTTCCCTGGAATGCTGGGACAAAAAGTAAGTGGGTATGACATGCTGGGGATTGTGTTAAATGCTGAGATAGGGTCAATTCAGGGGCTTCCTAGACAATGCAAGACATTGAAGGTCTTGCTTGACTCTGTGGCCAGCATTGCCTGGACTTGATCAAATGCTTTAGGCTTTTAGCTGAAAACTCAGATTTAGCTCTTCGATGTTGTTTCTCTTTTTTCCTCAGATTGTTTGTTTAGTCATAATCTTCCTCCTGTTTAACTGTGCTAATTGCTAGGGTTTTATTCACTTGAAACTAATAAATATTTCCTTCTTTATAATCTGAAACAAAATGGCACTACTGTATATAGCAGTGATAACCCAGGCCAATTTTTATGTCATCTGTCTCATTATTCTGTACTTGAAAAACAATCAAAATTCAGGTGCTGGCTTACGGAAAACCTAAAGGTGGATAATTTCGTGACATAATCAAATCAAGTCTCTGAAATGAGAAAAGGAATTAATAGTTGCTTCTAGAGAGATTAGAGGATGAGTGAATAATTCACCTTCCTTTCCCTAAATATTTTCATCAAATGTGCATCTTAACAGCAAAGCAAGATATTGCAAAGGAGTCAGAGAGCTTTCCCAGCCTTGACCTCTCCAAATCTCTAAGTGTGTTTCTGATCTCATTTGGCCTCTTCCTTAGGGAAGGACTTTTCAGGGACATGTGCATAAATTGAATGAGCTTTTTTTACTTTGTGTTTTTTTAAAATATTTTATTACAATTTTGGATTTCTACGAAAGCAATGGTGCCAGCATTATCTAGAGGAATCACGTGAATGAAAGCAATGTGCATCTGCTGTCTTGTATGAAGGCAGGTATAGCCATGTACTCACCTCCTGCTTCCTTCCCTCTGCAACCACCAAGGGAGAGATGGGCCCCAAGGGACAGTCTGGAGTACCAGGACACAGAGGACCCATAGGAAGACCTGGAAAACGAGGCAAACAAGTAGGACCACGGTGTTTCCTCTTGCTGTGACTCATGGCATCTGTGTGATTGTGTGGACTAAGCTCTTGTACCATGCACTGTGTCACACAGGGAGTGGACAGGAGCCCTGTCACAGGCATGCACAGGCTACACAGGAGTTAAACTCAGCTTTAGGGCTGGGGTCTCGTCTGCAGCATTTAGCTCCCTGGCCATGCAGCATAGGAAAAGTTGTTTTTATCCTGGATTGGTAATGACCTCATTTGATGCAATTGGAGCAGGTCTTGAAGGCTTCCTTTGAATCCTAAGCAACACAGAGCTACGGTCCCAGCTCTCTGACAGCTAGAGAGCTCAAGCAGAGCTACATTTTCAGAGTTTCAGGTGAATTGTTAAAACTTGGAATTGTGTGTAAATTGGATACTGACTCCACCACTACAGCATTTCAGGGGTAGGGGCTTAGCTAGAGGTAGGTCATTTGCAATCTTGTTATATCCAGCACAGCAAGGAGAGGCACATCCCTGCTCCACTCTTGTTCTGATGACAGCAGGTAATATCTGAGGTGATAAAATAGCTAGCGTGGGGTAAAAAGAAGAGTTGAATGTTAGGGAGGAAATAATAAGTCCCCAGGTAAGGAAGGTATGTGCAATATAAATCTGCTAGATGACCCACAAGAAATATTTTTCTGTCCTACATTTGTCAGGTTTGAAAAACTGGTGAGTGTTCTTTGCTGGTTTTGAGCTGTTTGATTTTTTTTTTTTTTGTAAACTCAATTCAATTGTCCTGCCTATGTTCTATGGAGTATCTTTCTACAACACATGGCAAGAGAAGATGCAGTGCCTGCAGATCAACTTGATCACCATCCTTATTTGACCTTAGACATTTAGTCACCTTACACAGTGGCTTAATAAAAACGTGGTGACATAAGCATGGCATAATTTAAAGCAACAATCAGTGTGACTAAAAGAACTGTCGTCTGGCCCTAGAGTTGTGTTTCCAGTCCCAAGGCTCAGAACACAAACCCCTTTCTGGTGCCCTGAAGACAATCTTAGCATTAATTCAGCATGAAAGAAGAGGTTTCCTTCTCTGTAACTTGTGAACTTGCTATTTCCTTTCTTCTTTTCTAATCCTTTGAGAAAATTGGGAGTGGCATTTGAAGGCTCTGTGGGTCTGTCTGCCACCTTGAAGTGCTGTAGTTATCTGGCTGTTTGTTCAGCTGAGAGGGTAATTTCCACCAGCATGGGGCCATTTCCTGTGTCTTGATCCAGCTGACATGCCTAGATAAAAGCAGCTAAATTAAGCAGGTGTCACTTCCACTTCCATTTCAAGATATGTCTTGATTAGCTTACTGACATCTTCAGCTCTCCCTGCCTCTGGGACAGGCTCCTCCTGAAAGGTGGCCAGGAGCTGGGAGTCACAAGTCACAGCCTTAGGCTGCTGACTGAGATATAACACCCAAAGCTTTGTAACTTGGGAACTGACCCCAAGCAAACCCAAGTCTAAAATTTCAGTCTTGAGAAGTAGGAATGACTTGGGGCTTTAGGTAATGCTACTTTGAAAGAAAGGACACGAATACAAATATTGTCGATGGTAAAAGCTTCTCCAAATGCCGTGGGCACATGTGAAAGGTAAACAAGGCAAAAACACTGAACATCAACCCTTATCATTATTATTATTTAATCCATCAGTGCTAAGCAGGAGAGCATTAAGCAATCATCTCTCCAAAGCAGGGGACACAGAAAACAGCTTGTTTCCAGCCAGTAGACATCTGACTGGCACCACCTTACCTCTGTCAAATTGCTGTTGTGGTGGGGGAAAGAGATTTCCCACAATCTTCTTTGGGGCTCCAAAACCCTGGTCTGCTAGTTCTGTGTTGCATAATGTAAGAAGTAATTAGAGATCAGCATCACTGACATTCACATAAATCTTGAAATATTTTTATGGCTCAGAGCTTACCTAATAGGATTAAACAAAGCAAATATTCAATTAGTTCTTTATAGGCCATGGCAAAATCAGCCTTCCTCTGCTGCAATGGTGCAAATGACATTCAAACATATCCATGGGATGTAACATACTATATAACAACAATTTTTTCAGCATATATTACTATATATTCTTTGCTACTCTTAAATTAGACATGCAACCATTCATTGTATGATTCTGAATGCACATTAACCTGAAATTACACCATCTTCAAGGAAATAACCTCCTTTGTCATTAAAAGAAGGCTAACATCATATACATAATTTTTATTATGCTAAATAACATTTGTTGTTACATAAAAATCAAGTCAGATATTTAAACTTTAAGCTATGTAATACACTTCTGAAATATAAAGCTGAGAAATCCAAGCCTTGGAGAGTATATGAGCAGGAAGGTAAATATAGTTATTTTTAATAAGTCATCATATTAAATTCAGGAGCAAAAAATGAGAAGGTGCCAAAGTGTTCTAGGTTGAAACTTCCAAGTGCCTAAGGGTATGGTTGCACAAACAAACTCCCATGAGGCAAACTAGGGCTGGTTTTAGAGAATATTAGCTATTGTGTGTTAACTGTGTGTAAGCCCCTCTCCCACAGGTAATTTTGCAGCGTTTACTATTTGTTTGGCTGTCAGAGGGACACCATTTCCCAGCAGGGTGTTGCTAAACATTAACCTGCACTTGCAAGGCTGAGCCCTTGCCTGGTTTGTTATAATTTGTTATTGTAATATACCCACTGTAATCTTAGCTATACCCATGGTGGAAGTCAAGGAGACACAGGAATCCAGGCACCTCACACTATTCTGAAAATAGTGTGAGTGTCAAAGTCATTGGTGAGCTCCTGAAAGGCTGCACCCTAAGATGGGAAATGGCACTGTGGAAGCCCCTGACAATTCTTTGGTGCTTTTCCCCTTTCTTTCTCAGCAGCACTCATTCCTAGAGAGTTACAGGGGTTAAAAAGGCATCCTTAAAGAAAGGCTATCAAATGATTGAAGTCAGAGCAGGGTGATTCCTGTCTCCTGACAGGGTAGATGCCTGTGGCCATTCCCATTCGGGATCAGAAGTCCTGCCTGGGCATGCCTTTCTGTCTCCATATAGGAGAGAAGAACCCTTGCTCCCTGGGGTGGTGTCCATGAAGCTCATGCTTCTTCTGGCAAATGGCTTTCTTGAATGGGAAGCCAGTACTGGCTGGAAGAGGTTGTTTGTTACTGATAGCTTAGCCAAGGAATGGATTCTTCTCTTCTAGGGACTCAAAGGAGACATTGGACCGGCGGGTGTCATGGGCCCCCCTGGCAGGCCTGGTCCTGTTGGCCAGCCTGGCCCCCCTGGACCCTCAGGATTAGGTAAGCCAAAAATAAGGTGACCTCCCCAAAAGTGTCCCTGCTCCCCAACCCCTCCTGGCTCATCAGGCCCCGCTGCACAAAGATCTGCAGGGCTTTGCTTCTCCATCAATGGCAAGCAGTGGATTCTTCCTGCAGGCAAGTCATGCCATCCTCATCCATTATAAGGACTTTATATCTTACTTTAAAGACTTCTTTACAACTTCTGATGTTCCAGATAAAACCAAAACTAAAGCCTATGTGGTCCCTGAGGGGTTTTTTTTATATGGGGACAATGAAAAGCCATCTGGCAGCCTTGGAGGGACTAGGTAATCTCCATCATCAAAGGTCTACTTGTCCAGATATCCTGGCTTACAATGAAAAACTGTGATTTCTAATCAGCCAGGACGTGTTCACCCTTTGGAGCTTTGCAAGAGAAAAACAGATGAGATTCAAGTTACAGCGTCATTAAGGAAAGAAGGGAAGAGAATGAAAAGGGGTAGGAGCTGGGGGGAAAAAAAACAGTGGAGAAAAAGTGCTTGAGATCTACACTCACTGTAACTGTGTGTGCTGTAGGAATCATGAGAAAAACCTTGTAATAACATAATTGTACATCCTCAGAGCTGTACATACACATGAACCCTGGTCAGCTTGGACATGGACATGAAGGACAATACATGACCCGCATTACACAAGGTCCTATTTTGCTTTCCCTTTTCCTTCCTGTGCTTGCATTAGTGCACAGGAGGTCTCTTCTTGTGGTGGTGTGGAAATGGAACATCTGGACACAGCTTCAGAATCTTCATATATCTCATGTTTCCCATTAATAAACCCCTTTATTTGAGTAAATTACAAGGAAGCTTTCAGAAGGCAGAATTGTCACCATGCTGATGGGAAGGCAGCCAGGACATTGAGATTACTTTTTCAAAGCTTTATTCCATCTACAGAAAGTTTATGTGTCAGAGTTATTGATCTTTTTCCTCTAGAATATAAATTCTGATCCTAAAAGACATTTCTGTAATGATGCCACTGCTTGCAGTATGACCATAGTGACTCATAATCTAAATCTGCAGAGCAGTGCATCCTTGCCAAAGTTTGAAAGTCAAAAAGCAGATTTTGTGGTTTTTTAATGTTTAATTAAAACTTTAAAAAGCTCCTGTATTTTTAGTTGGGTTTTTTCTGTATAGAAACCTGTGAAACAGCATTGCTCAAAGATTGTGCAGAGGCACAAGTCCAATGTGTTGTGGACGTATATAGAGACTGACTCTACAAAACTTGGTGCATAAGCATTGTAGAGTGATCTGTGTGTTCATCCTGTCCTGAATTTCTGTGGCTTCAAACTGGCTGACATCTATTCTAAGCAAATGGTCTCTCTCTTCCTCTGTAAAACTGGTAGAAAAATTCAAAAGGCAATCTGAAATTATACAATTGTGGTAAAAAACTGAAGTACTGGAAGCCTCCCTTCAGTTCCCAGTGGATTGGGTGGGAGATGTGACTGTCTTAAAACTTGGGAAAATGCACATATCCACCTGACCTGTACTTTTCCCCCTGAGGCTGTGCTTTGTGTGTTGTGTGGTAACTTCATAACAAGGCAAGCTGGTACTCTGCTTCCTAGGGCAATTTGCAATAGGACCAAAGGGAGAAAGAGGACTTCCAGGGCCTCCAGGGAGATGTCTCTGCAGAACCGCACAGCATATGAGTAACCCATCATATGAGGAATCTGTGTTTGGACACGGCTACCCAAAAGTTCCTGCGGTAAGCAGATTTTCTGGGAGGGGATGTGAGCAGTTCTTGAGTGCTTTGCTCACTGATATTTTTTTATTTAATAGGAAGGTATATGGGTAATATGTGATTGATGTGCTGAAATGCCGCTGTTCCAAAACATCAGTAAGGTAGCTTGGAATGTTTGGAAATGTTTTTCAAGCCTAAGGATACTCTTTCATCTACTACTGTACATATATAATCTGTCATTTTTTATTTCATTAAATCAAAATACATTTCAGATTGGTCAGTAAAGTAAGCATATCTTTCTTGTTTGTTTGGGCCTTTTTTAAGACAGTGATTTCAGAATTGAATATCGGGATCAAGCATTTCAGATATGCAATAGAGCACTCTCCCAAAGCACAGACCCTCAACAAGAGGAGTTCCCACAAACCATGAGAATCAGGGCTCCAGTCTGTAGACATGCAGTTTATATAGCTAATTTCTATCTTGAAAGCATTTTTATGAGCAAATTGGACAAAATACTTTAAAGGACAAGGCATTGGTGAAATGTGACCCAGCAATTTTTCTTTGCTGATTTCTTAGGGCTTTGTAACTACTGTTTATGTACTTCTCCTTCTGCTGGACCCTGCCTTATTATTCTGTGCAGTTTAGCACTTAGTGATGAAGATGCTCCCTTGCTGCTGTGTGGCACCACAGCTCAGCCACTGCAGCCGTGCAAGTGGAAATGGGCTGGTGCCTGGTTGTCTCTGAATATCAGTGAGCAGCACCTAGCTTTGTTAAAGCCACAGCTGTCATACTGTCAGAAAGCTGTCACAGTATGTGGAGGGGACACACTCACAGCACCATCAAACTTGGTTATTGACCTCAGCCTTTTGCACGAGTGTGTTTCAGGTCTTGTCAGCTGTGTCAGCTGCTTGCTCATCCCTGGCTGTGCTGCATTAGAAAAAACCCTCCTGCTGTTTTGAAAACACAGTGGTGAGAGATGAATGTGCTGAAATAAAGGTGCATATCACACCACACTGCATGCAAAAAAAATTGTGTACTTTGCAGCCTGGAGAACCCACAGGAGAAGCTTTAAGGCTCTCTATATAATGTACAGGTCTTATTGCCTTCCTTCTCCATCAGTTTCATATCAGATCTTAAAATACAGTAATGAGAGTGTAAATATCTAAAATAGCATACACCATCACTATGAGCCCCCCAAGTGCCATTTTGTTGCCAGGAATGTGGGATGGCAAAAAGGTAAGGCTTAGCTCTGGAAATGAGGCACTTCCAGAGCAGCAATTCCTGTATTCCTGCCTGTCCCATTTGTTTTACTCCCTTGAGTGTAAATAGCATTTTAACTTAAACTAGAGCTTAAATTGTTAATTCTGTTCAGATCCCCATGTAGCAGCTTTGAAGCCTGTCTTGGGCCACTTGGAAGCTCTTGTCAGAGTTCTACAGCTGCACATGGAGAAGATGCAGAGGTGTTGCTCTGTGCCCTGGCCCTGTGGTTTGCCAAAGCAGCACATCCTCAGTGCCATCACCCATGCACCCAGCAGCTCCTCCAGAGGAGGGCAGAGGCTGGGAAACAAAGGGCTGGTTTTCTGTCGCTGCCTTAGATTCATTCCATTTTTTAAACCTTGTGCAATTTTAAAGGCTCATATCTGTAATGGTTTGAGACAGTACAGTTCAGTTATTGATTCAAGAGAAACTGGAGCTCTTGGGCTGGGCCCTGAGCTCCTGAACACGATTACAGAATCAGTTCTGTGCTGACTTCCTATTTCTTTGCTTTCTTTCATTCAAGCTGAAGGCATTTTTACTCAATGCTTTTTAAATGAAATTGGCCTTTGTCCAGGATTATGGGGATATTCTGCTATATAAAAATTTCAGGGAAACTTGTTTTTAAAAGAGCCAATTCTGTTTATGCTGGTGAGAATCAGACTCAGCCCTAAATCCATTTTGCTCAGAAGCACTCCATTTGCTTTTTCTTAATTTAAAAATTACTTGAATCTTGCAAAAATTAAATTGATTAAGCTGCTGAAGGAAGAGATTATTTCCTAATGCCTCTTACATCCAATTTCAGGACCAAGGAATCAAAAAATGGGTAGGAGAGCAGCTTGTCCTAATTTTTCCATTTTGAACTATTTTTTTTTCAGTGTAATTGAAGACTTGGCTTTAGACCATAGTATATGCATAAAAAGAAATGTGCATTTTAGTGCCAGTTAAATCTAAAGAAAGCACAAAGTGGTAAAAGTTAAGTGAAGGTCATGTTGAGCCATGCATTATTCATTTTGTAGCCACAAACATTCCTAAAAAGTTGTAGTCAATCCACAAAAAAACACTTATGTCCATTTAGATTTTGCAATTGTTTCAGCACCAAACCATTTGAACATCAGAAAGTTCTCAACAGTGATTATGAACAGTATTTGTAGGATTTTTACCTGCGGATTTGGATTTCAAAATAGGGGAACACTCAGGAAACCCCATTCTTTCTGGGAGTGTAGGTTCTCACCTCCTCTCTTTCTGAAAACGACTGAAACATTTTTCTGTATGTTATGTACCTATTTGAACATACATATGCCAAACTAGATTCTGTGACAATCCAAAAAACTTCCTGAGAAGGTCACCAATCACCTCTTTTTCTGTGCCCCAGATTTTTGTGGTGAATAATCAAGAAGAATTGGACCGGTTAAACACTGAAAATGCATTAGCTTTCAGAAGAGATCAGAGATCTTTGTATTTCAAGGATACCTTTGGATGGCTCCCAGTCCAGGTGAAAATATGACTGTGGTCTCAGAAAATTTGTGAGTGTATGTTTGTTTAATTTTGAAATACAGAACACACTTCAGCTGTCATATAGAATCAATTAAGCAAATGGGGAAAATGTTCATTTTTGGGTACTGCCACAACTGTACATAATTCTTTGAATTTTAATTACTGAGGAATTAACTTAGCAGTGTTGCAGGTTTTGCTAACCTCCCTGTGAACCAAGTTCCACTGGTGAACAAACTGGAGCAGAGTTCAGGAAATTATGGTATTAAAGAGTTTTCATTTAATACAAAATAAGGCAAAACTCACCAGGGTACAAAGTTGCAGAGCTAAAACCCGGCAAACCAAACTCATGTATTTCCATATTGCTTCAAGAAGCTAAGATGAGTCCTGCTGAAGTTAACAGCAAGATCCTTATTGTGTCTGCTGGACTTTGGATCAGACACTGTATAAAACCTCTGACCAACAAAGACATAAAAACCTGGTTGTGGGGTCTGCCCCCCAGAACCCTTCACCTCTGCTTGCTATGCAGGCTGCTGCTGGTCTGGTTCAGTAACCAGTAACTGTGTGTTTGCCTGGTCAGCTCACCCCTCTGTATCCCGTGGATTACCGCTTGGAGGATGGGAGTACCTGCGGAGATGGGATCGTGCAGGATGGGGAGGAGTGCGACGACGGCAATACACTTGTGAATGACGACTGTATAAGTAAGTGACAGCACAGCAGGAGTGGCTTCTTCTCGTTGCATTAGCTGTACCAAGGGTGCACTGCTCTCTAAATCATACAGGACAGCTTGTGTGGTTTGTGGGACAAGTGCGCAGGGAAAGGGAAGCACAGTGGCCACAGGATGAAAACTGAGGCTTTCACGCCTGTGGATGGCACACACCAGCACAGGACAGAGGTGACAGCAGCACTTCTCTTGCTGAGTGAGAGCCCCTGCATTTAGGGGCCATATCCAGCAGCTGGTTTACACACACACCCCTTTCCTGGGGGCTGCCAGCTCTCTAAAAGCTGCAGCATACTTTTGCAGTGCAGCACAGCCCTTGGGATAGACACACAAGTTTGTTATTTCTTAGGGTAATATAGATCCTGAGTCCAGAAACACCCCTTTGGATTTTGTTATTCACTTGCTAGGAGAGGTGTCTACTCACTACCTTCACTATTAAGTTTAGATAACATTTAATTCATGTCTACTTCATCTTCCTTCCATTTTGCTGATTGTGGATAGCAAAGAGCATATAAGCATTTATAAGCATTCGAGCATCTCTGGCAACCTTCACTTCTCCCTTTCAGTTACTTTTACTTTTTTGCTCTGCTGTTCTCAGCAAAAGGATGCTTCTTCACATTTCAGAATGGTATCACCCAACACTGAAAGATGCAATTTTTTGTTCATATATGCCTCCGTTTTTCAGCCTGACTTTGAAAATGGGATGTATGCAACCATGACCTACACAAGTCTCTCCATCCACCACCATCTCCATAACCACCATTAACCTTATAACTTAGGAATCCCAGCCAGCTTCTCAATGACAACAGGAAAGAGATTTCAAAGGCAATCAGTCTCAACAGGTCTAAGGAGACATATAAATAAGAGCCCCTCTAAGCTTGCCTGACTGTACTCCAGAGAGACTGCAGGATCTCTCCTGTTTCCAGACATGAGAAAACGATTAAAGTAGAATTTGCAATCAACTGTGGGGAACAACCACGTGGGAAGACAGTGTTCATTAGTTCTAGTGCCTGCAAAATTGTGCGCTCTGTGTCTGAGGGCACATTGTGTTCTCTGTGCTGTGTATTGGGCAAAGCCTCGATGGAGGCCTTGCAATGCACAGATTTCTGACACTGATGTGACCCATCATTGAGAAATTTGGAAATGAGCACAATGTCATCATTCTTCTCCTGGAAAAGGCTAACAAAATGTTAAATGCATTGTATTGTAAGAAAAGCTTGTTGGTCTTACAAGCATCAAGTTCTGACAAACACATCCTTAGAGAAATTAATTAATCATTTCTATTTGTAAATAAGCCATTTTAGCCTCTTATAAACTCCCTGTTCCTGAGTATCTGTTTAATCCTTTGCCCAGCACCAATGCATTCTCCCAGATGTCAAAGGGATTTTTAATTAATCTGTTCACTTTAGAAAGTCCTTCTCAATAAGCTGAAGATACCAAAATAAAAGTCCAGTTGCTAAAATGACAAACAATCCCACAAATTACTGCAGCCTATATGTCAGTCACCATGAAAAAAATGTGACAAGTCCCACTCATGCTCAAGTCAGTAGGAGTCAGCAGTGGGAAAAACATGGTTTTGGCAACCTTTATATACCTTATTTTTTTATAGACAGGCTGCATAATTCTGTTCACATATGGAAACTCACAGCAGGCAAACACAGAGATTGGGCGGAATTGAGTAAATGTCTAGGTTGGGAATTTCAAACCAGTTAGCTACCTAAGATAATTTTTTTTTTTAAATTGTGACCTCCCCAAACCACTTATGTTAATTGTATTTTATATTACCCTTAACTTGTTTTGATGACAATTATTTATGGCAGTAATATTTCGAATAAGTGCAGTTGTAATTAGTGATTCTGTAGTAATTATTTTTAGTATTAATCCATTGGTCACTGAAATCAGGCTTAAACAAGCACATTCTTTGTAGTGAAGAGTATTGCTCCTCCTAAGACGGTCCTTACAGAATGCTTTCCCCAAAATATCTTGCTTTATAATTAATCCTTAAAAATCTAGTTCCATTTACTTTACTTGTTTCTTCTACCTATGAGGTGCCTGGAAGGCTTTTCTTAATTTATTTCTCACTAGGATGCCGCCGTGCTTACTGTGGAGATGGCTACAAGCACGAGGGGGTTGAAGACTGTGATGGGATGGATTTTGGATATTTGACATGTAGAACATACCTTCCTGGGTATGTAAGAGGAGGTCTTCACTTTGGTTTGGTGGGGTTTTGGTTGGTTTGTTTATGGGGGGTTTTGTGCGTGTGTGTTTTTCCTTTCTTTTTTCTTTTTGCCAGCTTTAAAACAGAGGAGTCTCACCCACTTAAACCTTGTTCCACTGGGACCACTGCAAGAAAGAGTCTATCAATTTTTTTCTGTATATCATTGACTTTAGGGCTAAATCTCATTTCACCGTAAGAAGTAAATGCCTTATACTGTACAAAATGAATGAAGGTCTCATAGACCTATGTTTACCCATTTCTTGCCAAGATTTCCTCATCTGGTCACATTAATGTCCAGCCATAACATAAGAAGAGTAGGAAAGACCACAAGAAGATGATCACACTGCAGGAAAAAAACACAACATCCAAAGCTTGACCTCCTGCTGCCCTTCCCATTACTGGGTACTCTAGGGGTGCATTTGCTTTTGAATAAAGCAGTCATCTGTCAGCTTTTCCAAGGCCCAGGGAATTCATTCACTAGCAGATGCAAAGTCCTTAATTTAAAACATCTGCTTACTGTTGAGTTGCCTTCTCTGCCTTGGTTCAGGCAGCTTCCTCTGGTCAGCATTTTGCCTCCAACAGCAGCACCTCTATTTAGCTGTCAGGTATTGTTACTGGGTAACAGGAAACATTTAATTTGCAAATTAAATTATGTGCAGAGCCCTCATCATTCAGGGAACAATAATGTGCTAATTGACAGGAATAAGAAACCACAGGATGTCTTTGTAAATGTAGTGTTGTGCTAATCCTTCCACTGTAATTGTTGGAGCACTTCTGGTATAAGAGATTATTAAAATACAGACAAAACTGAAACATTTTACAGAGACCTCATCTTCAGACAGTGTGGAGTTGTTTTCTACTGTGAAAACTATTCCTTTCCAAGAGTCTGAGATTTGGTGCCCAAGATAGCAACACAAAAGCTTGAGGAAAATCTTACAAATTTCACTTTGCATGTATATTCAAGCTGTGAAGAGCAACTGAGACTTTTTTTTGTATATAGTCTGCAAATTACCTGCCAAACTAAAGAAAAAGCTGTGAATCATGAGAAAGTGGGCCGAGTTTGTGAATATGACACTCCTATGGGAGTTTTACCCTGAAGTAACCTTTCCTCCAAGAACTCTGCTGCAACTGATTTTCCCATTTTTTACTCTTTCCAGCCCACAGATCCCTCCTCCTGTTTCACGCACCTTCTCTTCAGATTTTATGTTAGTCTGAGAATGTGGGTTATTCTAGGACGTAGTTTTAAATCTGCTTAGTCCACAGCTTGATGTTGTGGATGGGTTATTCACTTAGATATTCATAGCAATAAAAACTCATTTAAATTCTTATTATCAACTCTGGTCAGGTCTTCAGTAGGTAGAGTCACTGCTCAGTTTAAGTCAGCAGAAAGACAAAATCTCTGTTTTTCCTTGTTTTGCAAGGACTCTTCAATTTACTTTTATTTTTTTAATATTTCAAATGTGGGAATGTGTCACTTTCATTATTTCAAGTACATGAAAAATAAGTTAAAGGACAGGCACAGTCGTGCCTGCTGAAGCTGTTGGGAGTTACTGGAAAAACACTTAACTTAGAGACTCAGATATTTCATTCCACAGCTCCTGTGGGTGAGCACCAGGACCTTTTCCATCCACCCCCATGAAATGCTCTGGTCCTGATGCCAACAGGGATTTTATATTTTTTAATTGACATTACTGGGAGTTAAGTCTTCACTCATAGTTTCTTCTGGGCTCCTGTTTTCCTGACAGAGAAGAACACAGTCGAGCACTGATGAAAATTGCCCTCTTGTTTTGTTTTCCATATGTTGCTGCATATGTCTATTCTGAGGTTCTTCACTCCTACAGAGAGTTTCACCCAGGAGCCATGTAAGTGAACTATCCCATGCTTTGAAACTGAGATATTCTCCTTTATTCTAGGTCTTATGGAAAATTGCGATGCACTTCTTACTGCTACATTGACTCCACACAGTGTCGATACTTCACATGAGGGGAGCGGAGGTGGGTAGCATCCCACGTATAGCGGGTGCTAGGTGCTACACTATCACCTATCCTAGAAGGACTGGGACAGAAAAACACCCCACCCACCTCTGGGAAAACAAACAAAGACACATCATGCTGCTGATGGCCATTTTGAGATTTTTTTTTTGTTGTTAAATATAAATTTATCAGATAGGGACAAATAGGACCACTGCATCCTGTCTTAATAGAGAAATAAATGTCAAACAGTGTGTGCCAGTGAGATTTCCATGCTGTGGATGTGGATGGCAACTCGCTGTCCATCACAAAAGCAACATTAAACTACTGGAAGCTGAGTTTCATTAACCAGGAATGTCGTGTAACCATTACCTCGACTTAGCACTGTTAAACCCAAATATAATCTCTTCAGGGGTTTTGTCTTTAACCCTTCTCTGCATAAACACAAAGCATATCTTGGATGCGGTGTTTAGAGGGACTTTCTCTTTTATTACGATGTGAACTTAGCAAGTGTTGTATCCACAAGAGATGACTTCAGCAACTGTAA
Organism: Catharus ustulatus; assembly: GCF_009819885.2. Taxonomy (NCBI): domain Eukaryota; kingdom Metazoa; phylum Chordata; class Aves; order Passeriformes; family Turdidae; genus Catharus; species Catharus ustulatus. The sequence continues at coordinate 36,407,045 of NC_046221.1, read as the reverse complement.
GGTTACCAATACTCCTTCATTGGTCAAAGGAGTTCAAGTTCTTTCAGAAACAGCAAATGAGCCAAATAAGCTGGTTAACATCACCTTCAGGTGAAGGCATTGTCTCTCTGTGTCTGTGCACTACAAGCAGTCACAGGATGCCTGCAAAACACACCACAAAGGACAACCTGAACAAATAAACTGTGAAATAGCCAAGAAGTTCTCTCCCAGGAGAAAATCAGACAAGGACGGAAGATAAAGAAGGAACATATTTCTGTATTTTCACCTCTGTGCTGAGCTGGCTGGGCTCTGCCTGACCCTAAGGGGCTGGGACAGCATGGTTTTCCTGCCTGAAACCATGGCCATGTAGACATTGTCTTCTCTCTAGTGTCCACACTGGAAAGTCTTTGCATTTGCAACCCCTTGTCCACCCAACCATCATCATTCAATTCTCCTCTGTGCTCCCTCCCCCTGTGCCACTGGCTGTTCCCACCACGGTCACCCCAGTGTGTGTGCTCATTTTTGTATTGCCCCAACACAGACCGTGGAGTTGTGTGTTTGTGGATGCTCTGTCATGCTGTGCAATGTACATGTGAGTTTTGGTTTTTGGGAAGATCTCTCAATTTATCAGCTCTGATTAGAGTCAGGGTAATTATACACTTATTTATTAGCAAGTAGTGAAGAGCAAATTTCACATGGAAAGTATATTAAATGTTATGTGACTAAGAGTCTGTAACAGCAAATGAAACCAGGAATGTGCAGAATTCAGGACTAAAAGCCTTAAAACTAGGCATTATTTTCATACAAGCCACTCTTTCCTGTTTTGTGGTAAATGCTGTACAGGACTGTGAAATGTGTGAGTTATCTGTGCCAGTGACAGCACTGCAAGCGCATCACTGATATTGGCACTTCTGTAGAGGTTGAAAAAAGGTGGGTGTTGTGTTATACTGATTATGCATTAAAGCAATCAAGAAACACATGCAACTTTTACCACCCATCTAGAAGACTTTAACTATGCATGTATAAAGTGATACCGGAAATCACCAATTAACAACAGAAAAGAAAGAAGATTCCTGTACTCTTCATGACTATTGCTTACCTGGGTTATTTATGTTGCTATGAAGCCAAGTCACAAGCATTTGTAGACCAGTTCAACTTTTTTTTTTTTCCTTAACTGAGGTCTTAATAAAAGGTCCAGGAGCCACTGGGACAAGAAAATTGCCACAAACTCTGGAAATCTGGGCACTAGCACAGCTGCCTTTTAATTTCCTGTGCTTGTGTAAGCAGCAGGTTTCAGCAGCATCACACCACAAGGAGCAGGTTTTGGGTTGTTGGGAGGCTCTTGAGGACAGATATGCTCCCGGCAGCACATCCTGTTGGACATTCCTCCGGCTGAACCTCTGGCAGCATCTGCTGGTGTTACCATCCTGGGCTTGGAGATACTTCATCTGAACTTCTCACCTTCTCCAAAGAGCTCTTCTCAACCCCCCAAAAGGCTGGAGTCTCTGAGAAGCTCGGTAATTTCAGTGGCCTTTCACCTTCAGTTTTCTGTTGGATTGTTTTTCATTAAAAGCTCCTACCTCCAAAGGACATTAGAATAACAAAGCTACGTGCATGGATCATAGAATACATAAACAGGAGATGTGATCACCCAGGTGAAACTACTGGTGCTGCACATGTTCAGAAAGGGGCCTGTCAGTGTGGTCAGTCTGGGGACACTTGCAAAGCATAGATTTTAAATGGACAAAGCAATGCAAAATATAAGGAAACAAAAAAAGGTTTCATACTACTATTACTGTCTTGTACCCCTCTGCCGATAAAGCATGAGAAAGACACCTGGGAATGTGTTAAGTATATGTGATTTAAAATGCTGCAAAAGAAATCCTTTGCCCTCATTTCTGACATACCTAATTCATCTTTAATTGGGTCACTTTCAGCTGGGTGATGCCTGGTCTGCTGCAAATTGTCTTCCCTCCTTCTCTGAGTTTGGGAAGTCAACACAATGTGCCAACACTGGTTCAAAAGTTAATTGGAATATTTCAGATCATTGGACTTTTGTAGCAGCATACATTTGTGGGAGAGTTTTCTAATGATTAGTATGCAACTCTAGGCAAAGCATTATGCCATGCACTGTGTTAATGTACACAAAAAAATCCAGCTTGCACTTAATATATGATGAAATATATGTAATTACCTACTGCGTATATTAGCAGCTCATGCCAATAAATTATGCTACCTTAGTTCCCCTACGTCCTTACTTCAACTTACTTAATTTTGGGTTTAACAGCATGGTTTTAAAATATAATTACCTAGTTTAAGATGCTGAGGAGGGTAAAAACACCTCCTTTCCCATGCCTGCTGCCTCTCCCTGCCCGGTGTGATCTGGTTCTGTGTGGGCACAGTGATGTATGCACAGCTTGGGAGTGTGACTGTGCATCCCTGCTCCTGGGCTTGCTGCTGCCTCATGCCCAAAATGACCCCTGCAACATGCCCTGGCCAGAGCAGCTCCACTTCCACTAATTTCTGATTGGAATCTGTAATGTACTTGTTTTTAATAAGGCTGTGACTGGGGGGATTATCTCCTCCTGCTACCTGATAATGTATTTACTGGCTGCTTTGTGACTCTGCATCAGAGGCTGAGCTGAGGGCTGTGAAACAGAAAGCAACAGCCTCGGGTGCTGATGGACAATGGGATGGACAATGGGAATGGTGATGTCGGCACCAGGGATTTGGACACTGCTGGAAACTGGTACCCAGACTTCGAGAAGAGGATTCCTTGCAGTAGGAATCTGCAAGTTGGTTGTCCCAAGGCTTTTGTGTATAACAGGGAGTTCCAGAGAGGGGCAGTCCTGCCTGTCCCCAGGGAAAAAGGAAGTTTATTGACAGACAGAGGATAAGTGAGTCTATTTTCTACCTGTCCTTTCTAAAAACTCAGCTTCTGTGACACTCACCTCTCAAGCACCCAAATGCCTATGCCATTTCTCCCTTCCCTTCAAATTGTTCAAAATCATAGATGTCAAGGCTCTCCTTGCCTGTAAATCTGGCCATGCCCCTCATTTCCTTCTTTCTTTCTTCTTCCTTCTAAAGACACCAAAGTTCATATCCTTTGTAGCCCCCTGAAAACTCTGCAATGCCCTTGCTGCTCTTCTGGGTTTCATCAGCTTCTCTTTCAGTCTCTCACACCATTCATTTTCTAACATCTTCTGCTTGTGACAGCCCTGCCATATGTCACAGCAAAACCCCTTGATCGTGGTCCTTACCCTCTAAAAACTATAGGATGCATTTCCCACTTCAGCTCCACTCATTTGTACAAGGAGAAAGGGAATTTGTGGTTATCCTTACACTGCAAGTCCCCAAGAACTGTCCTTGAGCACCAGCTGCTTATGAGGAACAACAGTAGTAAGTCCCCAGTTAGCTGCTTTTGGGGGCAATTCAATACGCTTGGCTGCCACATACAATCAGGAGATGTATTTTAAACAGGTGACCAAAATAAACCCAAGAGAAGGAAATAAGTGCTTTGCTGTGGTTCTTTGATAATATTTAATTCTATCATACACAATACTGCAAGGAGATGTTTAAAGAGCTGTTGGAAAAATGACATTTTAATTCACAAAGGGTAAAGCAATGAGACCACTTTCTAAAACACTTTCAAGTTTCTTCTCTGATAACTTTTGCCTAAGGAGATGGATATGGCAAAGCAAGGGTCTCTTCCCTGGAAACCATTCCCTTGCAAGGAAAATACATAATGATGGGCTATTGGACTCTGCCACAGGCAGCATAAGGAGCTGGCAAAAGGACAGACAAGTGATGAATGCAAAATTTGGATCAGGAATTCAGATCAGAGTAACTGTTGCTTATTAATCTGGTAAGAGACCATGCACCTTATAGACCATTAGAGCACTGCCCAGCCTTAAACAAAGACAGAAAAGGAGCAAAGCCATTTGTGTCTTTAATGAACATAGTCAGTGAAAAACCCCCACAATATCAATATGTCCAGTTACATGCACAGCAATCTGCTCTATGCAGAAAGCTGGTATCACTCCTGGAAAGGCCAGAGCAAAACCTGGACACATGCTTTCATTGCATCAGTAATTACTGGGGCCTTTAGGAGGATGGCCCTGAAACAGCCCAGCCAGGGAGGGCTGCATTTAAAAGGATGGCCAGGCCAAATTGTATTAGAGGAATGTACTCCTAATGGAAATTACATTAGTGGCTACTTCCCTCCCTCCGTCCCAGACAAAATCTTGGCACTTAAAAGGCACTGAGTTATAGCCCTGGCCTTTTACAGCTTTTAATTCACTTTGACAGTTTCCCTGAGCATCTGAGGGAGGGTCCAGTTTGGATGCATAATATTCTCCAGTGACAGGGAAGAGGGTTTAAACAGACATATTTTGCTGCAGCCTTCCCACACACTACTGAGCAAGTAGCCCTCCTGCATAGAGTGCTGCTCAGGATTTTCTTTGGAAAGGAGTGGGAAGGAGAATGATGGAGCTGAACCCCGCAAAGCCACTGATAGCAAAACCAAGGGATGCAGAAGGGCATTGCAGGGAGCAGGAGCCACTCTGGCCAGTGTGGCTGGGGTGGGAAGGGCCTTCATGCTGCCACATGTGCACCAGAGCATCTCATGTTCATCAGGAAAAGCTGTCTGTGGTGCTGTCCCCAGGGCTAATGCTGCCAGTGGGATCTCCTGCAGGGCACAGGGAAGGACAAAGCACTCCCTGAACTGTTCTGCAGGTGCAGCTGGGAGCTGGCCTGGCTGGTCTGTGAAAACACAAACACGGAGGCTCAACAGAGCAGGAATCTGAGTTAATGGCACAATAAATCAGGCAGGAGGAAGAGGAGGTAACATTAGCCTACTCACACAGCAGCATGTTTAGTATATTTAGAAACTTGGCAACTGATGTCCCTCTCTTAGCTGGTCTAAGGTGTCACCATTCAATGAGTGAATAAACTGACATCAGCATTAAATATAAGCTGGTGGCAAGGTGTCTTTGACCCTTGCACCAGGTGTGGAGGAAGCTTTCAGAATTCATCTTGAAGAGCAGTCAGAGCCCTATTAGGATCCTAGCATGCTCTGTAGGGTAAACAGGGGAGGGGGTGTTGGTGATTATTCACGGTCACCCACCCCGTGGAATTCCCCACTGAACCACTATGGAGTGCTGACTCACACCGTGGAAATGCAGGCATATAACACTTACAGTAATTTCACGATTATAAGCCGCACCTGAATATAAGACTCATGTTACAATACAGAGTGTGATAAAAGATATCTATTCTATCACCATCTGTTGAGGGTGGGGGCACTGATCCTTATCTCAATGGCAGATATTCTGCTAATGGGCCATCCATTGAAACCAGGCAGGGCATTGTTCTTTATCTTTTCACAACCCATCCTTCCTCCAGGGAGTCATTTTCTCCTAATGGCCCATTGAGTCCCACTGTGTGACTGATAAAATTATTGCATCCCACTGGAAGATGCTCCTGCCAGGGAGAAGAGCCCAGCATTTCTTACCAAGATAAAAACAGAGGTTTTGGGACACTAAGGGAGCCCCTTTCTCCACTGGACTCCAGAGGAAAAACGGATTTCTCCACATCATCACTGGACCTCCGGAGGGAAACTGCATCTTGTACAGGAGCACTGCTTCTACTGAATCACATCTGTCACTGCTAGAGAACTGCAGCCACCATTTAATGGGACTGCTACCAACACCCTGACTGACAGGGTGTCAGGTTGTACTCGGACTTTGTCAGGGTTTGGAGTTTGTTTCTTTGTAGTACTGTATTTCTATTTTAATTTCCCTAGTAAAGAACTGCTATTCCTAATTCCCGTATCTTTGCCTGAAAGCCCCTTGATTTCAAAATTATAATAATTTGAAGGGAGAGGGTTTATATTCTCCATTTCAAAGAGAAGCTCCTGCCTTTCTCAGCAGACACCTGTCTTTCTAAAACAGCAAGTCTTCGTTCTTTGTCCATATATAAGCTGCACTTGATTATAAGCTGCACTTTGGGTTTGGACCGAAATTGTAGTCAAAATGGTGCGGCTTATAATTGTGAAATTACTGTACTTTCTTCTGCCCTCCTAACCAGAACATCCTCAGTTTGGTGGAGCAAGGAGAGAACTGTTCAAGAACCCTATCTGTTCCCCAAACCTTTTGTGGGATCCCAGAAACTCTGTAGTGACTAATTTTGTTTGGAAAAGAAGAGCTACCATTGCTCCCTGCCTTGCTCATTTCAATTAACCATGTACCCCCTTAAAACTCATCATGCATGAGTTGGGAGAGGCTGTGCTGAGCCAGTCAGACATTTGTGGCAGGGTGTTTGGTGCTTCCCATGCCTTCCCCTCAGAGGTTATTTGACAGACAAATGGGGATATAGAGGAGCCTGGCAACCCTGATGCTTCACAGCAATGTAAATTTATTTTACACATTTCTGTTGGGTTTGACATTTTACCTGCCTGGCACTACTGCTCTGAGGACAGGATGTGACAAGAAAAAGAACATTGAGGACTGCTCAGGTTTTCAAGGACTGCTGAGGTTTTCAGTTGTTAGCAGATTTAAAGGGGAAGATGACTGATGAGAGGTGAGAAACAACACTTCAGGTAACTGAACAGTACAGAGCTGGCTGCTTGAAATGTGTACATTATGGGCCAAGATCCACAGGGGGACTGGTTGTGAAATACTATTAAATGCTTTAAAAGTTTAAACCTTGATGCCCCAGCACATTCATAAACATAAACCATCATAAACCATGTGGTGGCTGTAGTGACAAGTTACTGTTTTGCTGTCATTTGAGCAGAGCTTGGTTGCCAAACTGAGCAGCAGGCCCAAAGCAGAAGCATGGGACCAGTGGGGAAAAGCAGAATCTCACTGCTCTTGGGGGGCACAGTGAAGGACAGAGAGGCTTGCTCTGTGCCAGGACTTTTTGAGCAAGACAATATCTAGTGTGAAAGGCTGCAGGATTACAGCTTCTAAATAAAGCTCTGAGAGCTGTACCTGTTGCTGCCTGGGGTCAGCAAGCTCTGCCTCATGCTGCCTGAGACTGAGTTGTTACGCTGACTTAAAGACGCCAAACATTTGTCCTCTGCTCCATACTATCACATTATTTGAGGAGCAATTATGTCCTGTAGGTTTTATTAGGGAGTAAACATGTGGCAGGGACGATTAAACTGTTGATGGGCCTATAGAATAAATATCTTGGCATCAGGGAGTTTGTACTGGGTATTGGCAAGGAAGAAGCGAGCCCTAAGGGCATGCAATGATTGTGTTTATTCCTCCTGCATTCAGCAGTCTGTCAGGCCATTTGCAAGGGGAATGCCCTACTCTCTCTACCAGTACTGTCCCTGTATTTTGTAGCCCTGAGGATGGTGGGGCTACAGCTGCAGGGTGAAGAGAGCTAAAGCTTCCTGCAAAACCCCCTAAAAGGTGGTGAGGGGGTTTCTGCAGCCCTGTGGGGATGATGCCGGGTGGCTCCGGTTTCTCTCTTTGTTGCCAGCAGAGTGGTGTGCTTGGTGAGCACATCTGCATGTGAAGGCTGATGACTTCTTCATTGCTAGTGCAAAAATAAACGGTGGAAGAATTGCATCGGGATTTGGGATTTGGGAGTGGAAGGAGTTCCCCCTGCACCCTCAGCACCTGTGGCTCAACACACACCCATCAGCTGTAATTTACCAATGTGGTTATATATGTCTTATATTTATTTAGGGATATAAATGGGGCTTTCCAGACCCTCCCTTGGCTCCGCCAAACTCTGAAGCCTGCAAGAAACTTCTTTAAGGCAAGACTCCCTCAGCAGATTTTGTTGGTTTTTTGAAAAAAAAAAAGTTGATAAAAAATAGCTGTCTTTAAAAAGTTCAATTGGTGCAGGAATGTCCTGGTTTTATGTGTTCTTAGGCATCTCCATAGAGCAGAAAGCAGAGCTCCCTTTGAGATGGTCAGTAGACAAAAAAGATATTAATGTGGACAGATAAATCTTCTCCCTGAATAGATAACAGCTATATACTCACAGGCTGGGAACATTGCCTGATGATACAGGGTTAAGAAAATGTAAATTAATATTTAATTACTTTATCCAAAGCGGAAGAGCTTGGACAGGAGGGAGTCGTATTTCAGAAGGAGCATAGTCTGAATATATGAACTCTCCACACAAGACTCATGTAAGTAAACAAAGTGCTATATGAAGAAACTTCTGGGCTGGCTGACAAGAAGCATGTCCAAGTGCTTTGAAATAGTCCAAGGTTTTCCCCAGATTCTGCCCAGGGGCTGATTTGAGCCCCAGAGGAGAGCAGCCTGCTCAAGGTGGCTGGCAAAGTGTGAGTGACCAGGGATAAGTAACAGTGACTATTTATACACTGAGAGGGCACTGTAGATGGAAGGTGAGAGAAAAGACTCGTGGGGAAGGAGAGAGAATTTAGTAAGCTGGACTGAAGAAAATAAATAGTGAAATGTCCTGACATGATCCACTGAGTGACTGGGACGTTCAGTACATCCTGACAAGGAGAGAAGTATGTGCAAGAAGGTTCCTGTGCCTGGCTGAAGCAGAACTGTCAGTGCCTGACACCATGGTCAGGGGCACAGAAGGAAGCTGTGTGGGAGAGCAGGGTTCTTGCTCTGGATGAGGAAGTTTTTGGCAAGACAGCCTCTCCCAGACACCCCAGGGCTTGGAGGGATGTGGGTTTCAGACACCCAGAGCACTGTGCTGCATCCAGCCATGTCCTGCTCGTGGGGCAGAGCCCCTTGATTTGTTTGGGAAAGCTGGCTGCTGCTCCCTTGTGTGCTACACGGAGTTCTGGGCTCAGCCAGTGTCAAGTACCTGAGGCCACAGACTCCATGTTACACTTGGGAGAACGAGGCGGGCAAGGGGTGGTAGCAGAGCAGAGGCTGCTCTGCCCAGTTCCTCCCACTTGCAGGAAGAGGTTGGGTACCAGCTGCTAAGCAAGAAAGCAAGTGGAAAACTATGACCTATAGAAAACTATGTGAGGCACGTCTGGTCTCTGAAGACTACAGATGAGCTGGCAATACCAACACTGGAAACAGATGCTAAACTGATTGGAAATTATTTTGGCAGAAAGCCATAGCAGGAGCCCTGGTACACACAAACTGATGCAAAATGCATTTAGAAGTCTCAGATCGGTTTGATTTTGGGAGGACAGTGAACTGTTCTCTCTTTGACACTGCTGTAGGGCTTTGCACAGGCCATGCACCAATGGATGTAGCTGAAAGCAGTGAAGTACAGGCAGAGAATGCAGCCAAATGCTGCTGGTTCATACCAGCATCCACAAGCAGCATCTTAGTGAAGCTCTTTGGCTGACAGCTCTGGAAAGACACAAGTGTCACCAATGTCAGCTCCTCCTGCTGCAGGCAGAACTCATAGCAACATCTCCCTAGAATTGTGGGTAAACAATGAAAGACCCTGAAGAAATTTTATCAGACCTTGCAAGCCAGCACACCAGCAAAGAAATGCAGGCTGGTAAAAGGTGAAGGCTAGGGGAATGCCAGAACACAAAAGCTGAAAAAGCCTTTTCCCCTAATCCCCAAAATTGGGGATTGAGCCTGTAGTGCCATCAGTGCAGCTTCTCTGAGAACCATCCCCTCACAGGGGCAGGGCAGGGAAGCCAGAAGCTTTCTAAGGCTGATTATTATATTTTTTTTTTGGCAACACACAAGAAACATATCTAAAACCTGTGTTAGACACAGGAGGACTGGAATAAGTCCATTAAGGCTCATTAAGAAATATATTTGGGTCAATGTGTTGAAATATTAGGAAAAAAGGACATGGCGACAGACACTTAGCTTGGTTGTACCAACATCTGGAAATGTCTGGTGTACTGCAGCATCTCCTGCAATTCCTCTTCTCAGTTATTGTACTCGTGCTCGATTCTTACTCTACCGGATCTCAAATGACAAAACTTTTCTCCTCATGGCTAAAACTGATGTTTAAAACCTGTACTCCAGGTTTTCCTGTACTCTGAATTATGGTCCCATATTGTGCATTTCAATAGCTTTTTATTTCCTAGAGGTCAGCAAAAGTGCATGCCAGCCCCATGCTGCCTGCAGAGTAGGCAGGGTTTCCAGCTGGCTAAAATGAAACCAGTCCACTGAAGATTGCACTCTGCCTCATTGCATTGGTCATGGCTTTGGTACTGTGAGCTTGCACTGTCTTTCCCTCCTAAAATTAAAAAACATAGTTTTTATCCATACAGATAAGCCCTACAGAAAAAAGTATTTAAGGACATTTTGGTTATTACAGAATCTAATGCGCCCTCTTTGACCTTCCCATTTTAACAGCAGCACCCATGTGTTCCTACAAACGCTACATGCTCAGCACACCAATTTCTTATTTTGAGCCATGGATCTATATTCCTGCAGGGACAGGAATTTAGCAGCCAGTGTCACAGCCCCTGACCTTTACTAACAAAGATGGCAAACTGTTAAAGCTGGGGCTCTTTCTGCAGTTCATCTGGGAACCTGTAATGGCAACAGGTTCACTTTTCTAATCAGCTGAAGTTGCGGTGATCACACTTGCCTGGGAGGTATCTTTTTGTGCATGGACTTTCTACCGCTGCTGGTCTGTGTTTGGCTGCTCAGGAGAACAAGGTAGGTTGCAGAGGGGACTGAAGACTCATGCTCAGTCCTTGCTGAAGAAAATACAACTCCTGGCCTTTGCAAGGATGATGCTCTGGGGCCAACTGCAATTAGAAGGGGTCAGAATCTCCTGTACCCATAGGAGACAGCAGCTCTGGCTGAGCAGTGGGATATGTGCACCCCATCCCACCCCTGTCACAGGGCTGGTTAGGCACAGGCAAGGGTTCTTCTGTAGCTGAGAAAATGCTTCTGCCACAGCCCAGCTCTCTGCCTGGTTGTTGCCACTTAACAGAAGGACTTGCCCTTGCTGGAGAGACACGACTGGGTATCACAGCTCTGCTGTCTTCAGATGGAAGAAAAGGGAAAGGAAAGGGATACGTTCCCCCCACATTAAGGAGCACCAGTCCTTATCCACATCTTGAGATGACCACACAGGAGTTTCTGAAGTCTTTGAAATCTCTGTGGAAGAGATTCAAGTCCAAGGACAAATAATACATGTAATCTGAAAACACAAATTCATCTCACGCTGCCCAGATGGGTTTTGTAACTACAATCTTCACATATTTACACTGGCCAAGGACCACAACCATGTGCCAGACACAGCTTTTATTCTCACAGTCTAAACAGGCTTCATGGTGTTAACATTTCTTCATACAAAGATACATACAGGCAGTTTCTGTCAACCAGAAACATACTGGTTTCGACTGTTCACACAGTACCCACAACAAATGGAGTCCTGAAGAGCACTTTAGGCCCTATATTGTAATAAAAGAAACAAAATCCATGCAAGGAGAAAACGAGATTTAAAAACATGCTTATTTAAAATAAGTTTATTATAATGAAACAATATAAAAGTCTGTCAAAGTCTTAACAATGCTCCAAAAGAAGAGACAGATGCTGTATGATTTGAGAAATGATGCAAACTGGAAACTTCAGAGTATTTCAGACTGAACTGACAACACAATTTGTGCAAAGCTTGCACTGAGAAAGGTGATTTGGGGGGCATGAACAAGCCCTTGGAATTCAGTAAATTTAAGTGTGAGACAACATACCTTCTCTTTGTCTTTAAGTGTACTGCAATATGTATAAATTTTAGTATGCAAAGTAAGGCTTACATTAAGCTTAGCTTGACATTGATAAAAAGGTATGCCCAAAACTGGCTTGAAAAAAAGAAAACAGGAAACCATAAAAGCAAGCTGCCTTGGTTTTCAGTTTAATCAGTAATTTCACGATTATAAGCCGCACCTGATTATAAGCCACACGTTACAATACAGAGTGTGATAAAAGGTATCTATTCTATCACCATCTGTTGAGGGTGGGGGCAGTGATCCTTATCTCAACAGCAGATATTCTGCTAATGGGTCATCCATTGAAACCAGGTGGGGCATTGTTCTTTATCTTTTCACAACCCATCCTTCCTCCAGCAAGTAATTTTCTGCTAATGGCCCATTGAGTCCCACTGTGTGACTGATAAAATTACTGCATCCCATTGGAAGTTGCTCCTGCCAGGGGGAAGAGCCCAACATTTCTTACCAAGATAAAAACAGAGGTTTTGGGACACTAGGGAGCCCCTTTCTCCACTGGACTCCAGAGGAAAACCGGATTTCTCCACATCACCACTGGACCTCCGGAGGGAAACTGCACCTTCTGCAGGAGCACTGCTCCAACTGAATCACATCTGTCACTGCAGGAGGATGCAGCCATTTAATGGGACTGCTACCAACACCCTGCCTGACGGGGTGTCAGGTTGTATTCTGACTTTGTCAGGGTTTGGAGTTTGTTTCTTTGTAGTACTGTATTTCTATTTTAACTTCCCTAGTAAAGAACTGTTATTCCTAATTCCCATATCTTTGCCTGAGACACTTGATTTCAAAATTCTAATAATTTGGAGGGAGGGGGTTTATATTCTCCATTTCAAAGAGAAGCTCCTGCCTTTCTCAGCAGACACCTGTCTTTCTAAAACAGCAAGTCTTCGTTCTTTGTCCATATATAAGCTGCACTTGATTATAAGCTGCACTTTGGGTTTGGACCGAAATTGTAGTCAAAATGGTGCGGCTTATAATTGTGAAATTACTGTACTGTATTCTGGAATGCAATTTACTAATTTAGTTTCAAGTAGACATAAATCTCAAAGTTTTAACATGGCTTTAAATAAAGGAATCAACAACTTTTTGGACCCGTTGAATGCTGAAATGCAAAAGAAAGTTGACATACTTAGTGTTAAGCAGTAATAAGGAAATAAAAACAAGGAAGTTTCGTATTTTAAAAATCCAGCTTTAGCACATCTGAAGTATGTGGGAGGGAAATCTTACACCAAGAAAGGGATATTAAAAATGACTATCTAAGACTGCATTTTGAAGAACTGCATGCCAGTGGGATGGTGCATGTTTGTGTAAGTGAAGCATAAGCCTATGTCAAAACTTCAAAGCAAGTGCTTAAATCCTTGTGTCAACTGTGAGCAGGATCAGCTATGGCCTGGGTTTGCTCACTGCATGAAGGAAGTTTTATATTGCTTGGAGTAAGTAAAAGTTTGCTTGGGTTTTGTTCACCAGGGAGACTACAGAAGGTAGCAATGAGGCATGAATTCAGTTATTTCCATGCTGCTTTTTTTTGGTTTTGTTTTGTTATCTGTGCTATGCAGGCAAGAGAAGAGAAATAAGTAAACTAAAACCGCAAAATACAACAACAAAACAAAAAAAAACCCAACCAAACCTTGTGCTTTTGTTCCTATGAGGCAGAACACCCAAGTCTGAAATGTCCCAAGAATTCATTTCTGAATATCTGAGTTCATAGTTGCATGCCTTACAAAACCTCCTGCTTTGCTGTGGCAGCAACAGCTTTGATAGCAAAGCAGATGGCAATGGATAGAAAGGAAGAACTAGGTGGAGGAAAAGCTCAAGACAGCCAGGTAGGAACATGCTAATGATCTTCCCTGGTGTCTGAAAAGCAGTTTAAGATTCCCTAAAGGTTTTCACAAAAGCTGAAGTGACAATGAAAAGAAAGGGTTGCAAGGTCCAGCACATGGACATAGGTAGCACTTTCTTCTATCATGGTCCACATCTCTTTGCTAAAGCAGGCTACAAACACCTGGGGCAGATTTTGGGCATACTTCTTACATGTCCAACCAACCAAGCAACACTTTTCAAACTAGGAAAGATTTTAAAAGCAAACAACTGTAACTTAAATCCTGATGATGCTTTACAAAAAGCCTGTAAGTGAAGGTACATGGCCCTTAACTTGAAATGCCTCTGTTAAAGGGAGATCCACAGCACAACAGTGTCAAATCAATCTCAAAGACTTGTTACGTTTTACACTAAAGCTCTTGAGTATGCAATTCATACTCTACAATTGTAATGTCACACAACTTTAATATGGAACTGAGTATGGTGTCTTTAAATAGCAGAGAGGGATCCAGAACATAGTTTGTTTAAAAAAAAACCCTAAAAAAATCACAAAATAAATAAAATAAATAAGTGCCTGATTGCTAAATAGAACCCGATGAAACTGAGAGCTCTGCTCTAATGCCAATGACACATAACAAAGACATGTTCATGATCTCTAGTCAAATATGCTGACTGCAATTATTCAGTACTAGATAGCACTTCTATCAGATTGCTTTGGGATTTACCATGTCTCAGAAAAGGATGCACCTTATGGACACTGCCTGTCTCCTATGCTGTATCTGAGTTCTACACTCAGTTATACTATATAAAAAGCAGCCTTACTACCCCCTAGGGTAAGGCTGTGATTCTTATTTCACCTTGGGTAAGTAAAATCCCTGAGAATATGCAACTGCTAGACATTGAAGGAGACAGCCAAAAGCATTTCTAAAGGAAAGAGATGCAAAACTTCAGACTAGCACAGCTTAAGAAAATAAAGGAGTTCTTGTAAAGTATACAGAGCCAGGGTGCTGTTATCTGAGTCACGTGGATCTCTATCAGCCTGCAGGTCAGTTGTTCACAAATGTCAGCCATTTAAAAAAAAAAACCACAACAAAGAAAACAACCCTAACTAATGAACAAACCAAACAAATAAAACAGAAAACACTGACCTTCTCTCCAATTCTAAATTTGAAGGCCAAAAATTAGTTGCTTGCTCTCTACAATTATTCTAACAGAAGGCCATCCTCTCTGCTTGCCAAAATAACACCACAGAAAAAGGCAGTCAGTTGTCTATCAGTGCATTTGCTTCCATTTGGCCATCTGCTCCACTACATCCTGAGAGGTGTAACTTGGAGTTCAGCTCTGCAACATGCTGCATGGGTTTCTTTCTCAGTGGTGGTTTGACTGCAAAGATAGCATTCAGAAGTCTTAGAAGTGCTCAATGCCCTGCAAGAGCAGTGCATGGTGAAGTGCAAGTTTTAAAGGCAAGGAGACCTTGCTCAATTCTTTCTCTGCAAGGCCACTGTTTAACAACAAGCACAGAGGGGCCTCCTGAAGCCACAGTCTCCTGAAAATGTTCTCAAGCACCAATTCCAGAGTTCAGAAAAAAACAACTTTACACAGAATAGCAAGACAAGAAAGCCTGCTCTGAGGCAGGATGCCATGCTGATTAGAGAATATGTAATGTGGAACATTCTCCCTGCTTGTTGCATGACAGAAGAATGATAGAAGTTAGCAACAGGAGCTAGTGGCCTGATCAAGCTGTTCTCTGCCTACAAAAAAAAAAAAAAAAGCCTCCTGACTTTTTGAAACAAATTTTGCATCTAATGCACACCTGACAAACTAGTGGTTCTCCTGCTAGTTAAAAAATATACCAAAACAAAACAGAAACTCCAAGAACACCTATAAATACTCCAATCTGAATATGCCTTCCTGCTACTGGAAAAACTTAGAGCAAAAAGGAATTGAATTTATTTCATGATCTGACAGTTAATTTCTAGAGAAGAGGGATCTCTTTCCTGGTCTTCCCATAGCCTAGCTGATATTTTGTGGAAATGTAGTCTCCATTTTCTTTCCAGATCGTTCAACTACAGTGAAGCTATTCAGTGCTACAACTGTTACAGTAACATTTCCAACAGAACAGCTGAAAACTCTGAGGAAACCACACAGGGTGGAAAGTTGGTTGTTCTACAGGGGTGGTTTCTTTGGCTTCATGCTTAGAAGCAGCAGACAACTGAATCCCAAAAGCTCTCAGCTTGATTTTTAGCACTGTGAGTAGGGAAATAATTGGATAGAGCTTTGGTCAAAAGTTTTGACTTTGTACTCACACATATACTACTTAATTTAAGAAAACCCACAGAACTAAAACCTGATTCCTTCTGATGTCTCCCGAGTACCTAGGAACTACAGATAGGTAAAACTCAGAGAAGATGACAGAGCAAGAACCCATGCTATTTAAACCTGAAGTCTCTTGGGAATCTGGAGAGGTCCCAGCTGACTGGAAGCTGGCAAGCATTGTCCTGATTTTCAAGAAGGGGAAGAAGAAGGACCCTGGAAATTACAGGTTTGTCAGTCTCACTTCAGTGCCAGGTAAAATCATGGAAAGGATTATTCTGGGAGATACTGAAAAACACCAAAAGACAATGCAGTCACTGGTCACAGCCAGCACAGCTTCATGAGAGGCAAGTCCTACTTGTCAAAACGGATTTCTTCCTACAACAGGGTAACCCACTTAATTGATTTAGGAATGCCAGCTGATGTAATCTTTTTGGACTCCAGCAAAGCTTTCAACACTGTCTCTCACAGTATCCTTCTGACAACATGTCCAGCACACAGCTCAAAAACCATGTTCCATGATCAGTGAGCAACTGGCTCATGGGCTGGGCACAAAGGTTGTGCCCATCAGGCTGGTGTCCTGCCACTAGTGGAGTTCCACATGGCTCTATCCTTGCCCCTGTGCTTTTCAATGTGTTCATAAATGACTTGGACACAGGACTGGAAGGGATGCTAAGTAAGTTTGCCAACAACACGAAATTGGGAGGAGCTAAACTAGCACGTCCTTGAAGGCAGGGTGGCCCTGCAGAGAGACTCATTAGAGATGGGCAACCCTCAAATGCACAAAGTTTAGCAAGTGCCAAATTCTGCACCTGGGACAGGACAGTCCTGATTGTGTGCATGGACAGGAATGAGATGCTGGAAACCAGCACTGTGGAGAGCTCAGGGGGTCCTGGTTGATGGCAAGTTGAATGTGAGTCAGCAGTGCCCTGGCAGCCAGGAGGGCCAGCCCTGTCCTGGGGAGCATCAGGCACAGCATGATCAGCCGGGCAAGGGAGGGGATTGTCCTGCTCTGCTCTGCACTGGGGCAGCCTCACCTCCAGTGCTGGGGGCAGCTTTGGGTGCAACAATATAAAAAAACCATTAAGCTGTCAGAGAGTATCCAAAGGAGGGCCATGAGGATGGTGAAGCGCCTGGAGAGGAAGCCTCATGAGGAGGTCACTTGGTCTGTTCGGCCTGGAGGAGACTGAAGGGAGACCTCACTGTGGTCCTCAACATCCTCACAAGGGGAAGCAGAGGAACAGACACTGATCTCCTCACTCTTGTGACCAATGACAGGACTCAAGGAAATTACACACAGTTCAGTCAGGGTTTTCACCCAGAGGTTGACAGGACACTAGAATAGGCTCCCCAGGGAAATAGTTACAGCACCAAGCCCATCTGAGTTCAAGTAGCTTTTGGACAATGCTCTCAGGCACATCGTGGGAATTTTGCGGTGTCCTGTGCAGGGCCAGGAGTTAGGCTTTATGATCCCGATCCCTGGGGTCTCTTCCAACACAGCATATTCTATGACTATGAATGTCTAATTAGACTCCTGGTATCTATACAGTAAGCTTGATGTTGGCCTTTTTTTCAAGTATCACATGCTTTTCTTAAAGCTCACAATGCTAGGCTCCTTAGAAAGGATCAAGTATTAAGTGTGCAGAGGCTCCTGTCACAGAGCAATGCAGGGCAGCAGGTCTGAAGTACATTCATTTTACTAAAAACACTGGTTTTAGCCTAGCAAAAGCCAGCACTACTTCTGCGAGTATGGCAACACTGCCTTCTGTATTTATGAAAACTTACTAATCCTAAGTCCCTTACTAGCACAGTCTTCTCCCCTCCTGCACGCGAGTTAAACTCAGCTCTTTGTACAAAGCCCTAGGTCAACACAGCGAGACCTGTTTATGCCTTGAATTGGAGTCAGCAGCTCACAGCCAGCTTTCTGGTTGGTCATCAACGCAACTAGAAATTTTGTCCCTAACCATACCACTAGCTAAAAGGACTTCTTCATTATTTCCAATAGCAGCAATACTAAGGAATATACTTTTATCTGTATCAGCAAAATGGGAAAAAGGGGAAATAGTTCTTAATTTTTAGTCACTTCTAAAGAATTTCAAAATTCAAGATTTGTAATTGGTCCTGTGTTTAACAGCTCCATTACAAATTTTAGCTTCCCCTATACTTTACTCATTCCATGTCCACTTTCATGAAGTGAATGACTTCATGACATAATGACAGTCTAGGAAGGATTTTAATGATACCAGCTTTCCAAACTGATAGCTATATTCAACTTAAAAGCAAATACTGCAGTTTTACACGCATCTGATTCAAGAAACCCCTAAAACCTAAAACAGAAAAACCATCCTAAACCTTAATAAGCCAGGATGATGGATGTGATCCTCAAATGCTTGTGTAAAGTACTGCTGAAATTAGCTGGGCTGAGTCTGTGCCAGCAAATCTGTGGCCCACTAGCAGGAGCTGGCAGGGAAGCCATAGCATGTATTGGGAGCTGGTCAGGGAAACACAACATCCTGTTTCAAAGGCTAGACCTTGGGGCCACTCAGACCACCAGCCACATACACCTGTGGCAAAGATCTCCATAATATTTGGATTAAAATGTTTATTTAAATAAATAAATATTTATGTCATGCAAATATATTATTTGCATTAAAGAGCTTCAACACAAACTGAGGGACAAACTCACCACATTATAAGCTAGTATTAAGCTGTCCTTCTGCTAGCTGTCCTTTAGCTGCTACCAGAGTAACAATAACTCTCACTATCCTCCTACACCATGGCAGGGAGTGAGCACAGGGAATGGGAGTCAGAGGCAGCAGCACCTGCCTGGGTGCCATGCTGGTGACCCAACAGCTCTGCGGCATGAGCAGGTCTCTCCTCAGGTACAGAAGCAAAGGCCAAATTCTGCTCTGTTACTTTTATGAGGTGAAGAGAAGAAGAGGTGCACAGGCAGAAGACAAACAGTAAAAAAAAAATTCATCACGGACATAGCTACGATCCAAAGAGAGACAGTACCTCTGCATTTAAATGCAATACAAGCAATGGAAAGATAAAAATCACAAATACCCTTCCCCCAAAACACTCAACACCCTTCCCACCTGAAAAGATACAATGAACAGAAATGATGTCCCAAAACCAAAAAGAAAGAAATCTTTGTTAACAGACACAGTCCCTGAATTTTTAAGATGTGGTCTTGCTGTAGTCATACCACCTCATCTGACTCCAAACCATGGACTTCATACAGAGTGTCCAAGATATTTAGCTGTTTTTCCATGGCTGGTAAGTAAATGCTGAGGTCCCTCTGCATTCCTTTGTAAAATGTTTCTTCCTGAGGATCGCATTCATCTACAGACAGAGCTGCCACAAAATCTTCATATGTTGGAGCTGCCCTTAAAGCTAACTGGGAGAGGAAATAAAGTTTTTAGATTTGCAAGACAGAATGGGAAAAGAAATACAACTAAAGCAATGAAAAACTTCTAAGACTTCCCTCTTTGCACTTAGACAGCATAGCTTCAATACATGCATATATTGAGAATTTAAACTAGAAGAGAGGCTAACTTTTAATTTCTTTTTATTATTTTTGTGTAGATCCCCAGTTTAAGATATCTTCAGAGATGCCTGACTTTTAGAAAGTATCATATTTTGAATAAATAAATTGAGAACATCAGAAATTAATCAAATACAAATCCCAAATAAAGTATAGTTTGTTTTGGGAGCTCCCAACCCAGTGTTGCACATCACCACCAAATTCTCAACGTGATCTTTAGAAAGCTCTCTCCAACAATTCTGCTTGTCTCAGTCAAAGTCATGATTGCCTGGATGAAGTTTTCCTCTTTCCTTCTGTAATTTCAGTGATAATTTTCCAGTGACAGACACAAGGGGGAGCTGCCAGACTGGATGAAAAATTTCCTCTAGCCAATACATTCTACTTCAACTCCCCCCACACACTGTGCTAACCGTGTTTGAATGCTCTCATATTCAAAGACAGATCAATCTTTAAAAAAGAAACCTGAAATCCTCTTTTCTTCATTTAATAGCCCTGCAAGACTGTGCTCAAAAGCATGTAATTAAAAAATAGTGCATGCAGGCTCCACCCTGAAAGTCCAGTACTAAACATCGTGAAAACCACAATCCTCACTTTGAAAATAAGGTCTGGCAGAGGAATCTATTCATTTTAATACTTAGAATTTTAACACAGTTCATTAATTACACACAACGTAAGACCACATGAACAAGATCCCCAGCTCTATCAGCAGCCAAGGTAAATACTTACTGCAAAGACCCCGCGGACAACCCAACCATGGTGCTGCCGTAATGTCTTTCCATAAGCATTGTCTTAAAGGGGAAAAAAAAAAAAGTCAAGAAATAGATGTATGGCAGTTTTAGGTTTGCATCACAAAGAGAACTCAGAGATTAGAAATGACTATTCAAGGCTATATTCTTGCCACTCAATGTAAATAATGGTTGTTTCTGAGTATTGAAGTTACGACTGAAAGGAGATGACAGATTTGGGATTTCTGCACTGGGGTCTCAGCTCTGCTGTCAAATCTCCTTCAACTCATCCACAGCAAGTAAGTGTTCTAACAGACAGGAAGGTTAATGTAACACTGTATGGAGTGAAACTCTGTAAACCAAAGCTGCAGTGGTGGTACAGAAGAGCTTTTCAAGGGAAGAAAGGGAATGAAAAAGTAGAAAAAACAGTAGCATGACTGCTGCAGACACAGAACAATTCAGGGAGTAGCTCAGTGCTGAAGCCTTCAGACTCAGAAGGTCAAATAAGTGCCTAAGCACTTTCCATGGTGTTTAACACTCATATCTGGCAGCAATGTATTTACAGCCTCACTTCCAAGAGCTGCTACCTACTTCAGAGCAGTAGTTCTTTCTACTAATCCTATAAGGCAACTGCTTCACTGTGTAAAAGGAGACAAAATTAAAAGCTTTAAAAAAAGCTGTTTTGAAGTTTAAAGGATTATTACAACATTATACAGCATGTATATAGAGAGGATCTTGCCCAGGAGTAACCAAGTCAAGTCTAAGGGGGGTTTGTATTTTGTTTTGCACTTGCTGCGGCCAGTAGCCTGACAAAGAAAGTGTCAGAAATTGTGTACTTGGAAAAAATCCTTCTTTGTTACAACCTCCCTTCTAATTGATGCAGGCAAATTCACAGCCATGTTGGCAAAGATGTGATTTCAAAGAATGATGGCAAATCACACAAGGAATTAGAAAACTTAACAAGACAGCAATTATACATTTGGGAGTGCTCCCACTGCAAACCAGTACAGAAATCTGAATGAGTCAAAGCACTTGTTTCCCTAAGATATGACTGTCTCCTCTGCCAAAAGTATGCCAATTAAAGGAATCTTTATTTGCTAATGAACCAACATTTACCAGTTGTCTAGTAACCCATCTCAAGGCAGCCATTTTAAAAAACTGCAGTTTTCAAAAATGTTATGTCTTAGAGATCACTTTCCTCATCAGTCACTGAAGAAAAGAAGACACAGGTTCTAAACAAGGAAGAAACTAGCCAAGTATGTAAATTTAGAAGCACGTGAAGAACAAAGAAATTGGCACTTACTCAGAGCTGTTTGGATATTCTTTTCTCCATTCTTCACTTCCGTTAAAAACCCTTTCAAGAATTTTAAACCTCTGCCAGGATGAACCCATGAAATAAAAAGAAAACATGTTTATAACAAACCCAAAGCATAACAAAGCCCCCAAAGTTGCAATACAACTCAGAAGTGCAATAAAAACTCAGAATTAAGAAGTCAATTTCAATCTGAACAAAATTGCAGCCATCTCCTCCAGCCTCTCTCCCAGTCCAAGCAAAAACCACTTTGCTAAACATTTCTGCTGCAGCTTGAAATCATCTGCTTCATGCCCTAGCCAAGCAGGATTAGTCAGTCATTCACTGTAACTTCACTTTGATGGGAAAAAAGTTGGCCTGCAATGGTCTTTCCAGGCCTCTTGGTGAAGTTGCAGTGATACAAACACAGATAGCAGATTCATCTTGAAGCTGGCCAGTTTGGATTGATGGAGTCTACGGGAAGTAACCAGTCTGCTCCATGTACTTAAGCCTGCACCGGTGAAGGGCCCCTCGCTGCACCAGCAGTTCACAGTGAAGGCAGAAACAAGGCCATTACCTTTTCAGCCACAGGAGAGCCTCCGTAGCAGAGTTTCTAACTTGTGCTACACCTTCATTCACTTCATGGAGCACAATCTTCTGAAGGGTATCAAACTCTTCTTTGTTGGTTATAAATTTCTGGTTTATTTTCTGGAAAGAATATAATAGGTAAAGCTTTAAACCCAACAGGGACTTATAAATACCACCTGTTTACCAGGACTCTTCCCAAGGATGTCACACACTCCCCATGGCATGGTTGCTCTGACATGCTGGACATGCCATCCCAGGGCACACATCTAGCTAACACAACAAAAATACAACATTTCAATCAAAAATTTACCTGGGACCTACCATTTCTGTCCAACAAAATGCCTGAGGTTCCCATGACATCCTCCCTACCGGACGAAAGGAGTTAATTCAAACTGCTCTTCAAGCAAAGTCCCATTTGCCCAGAGTTTCAACTACAAGCGAAATTTACCTTCTGACCACTGCAAACTCTCAAAATTACACTTAGCAGTGCTCAGCATGCCTATGGTTTCAATTTCTTCCCAAGTTTCTATGCACAACTCCTCACACAAACAAAAGAGAGAATATATAAGGGGCAGACAAACAGATTTTCCTTCTACATTAAAGAAGTAGCTGTCTCTCACTTGACAATAAATATGCTATGTTTTAGGTTTTTAAATAGCATTCTTTTCTCTTGCTATTTTCAATCTTCCAGTGGCTACCTTCTATAAGATAAGCAACAAAACAAATCTGGTTGCATACAGTATTCCTTAGCATACACTCAGAAGACATGTTTTGCTTTTATTATTTTTTTCTTGAAAGAAAATGCTACAAAAAGTCTTGCTGTGAACACATTTTGTCTCCTAACCAGTATTTCAAAGGTTCTTAAAGGTTCTTCAAAATGTACCTGAAGCTAGAAGAACTTCCAGAACTAGAACCAAGTCTGCTAAGAAACTACTTAAAGCAGTAACTTCCTCCTGCTTGATTGAGCAAAGGGCTTTTTCCCCCACCCTCTCCATTTGTTTTACAGGTTGAAGTCAACATTGCTAACATCACATCATGACTTATAACCTATACAGCTCAGAATCAAAGTCATTCATTAGGTGTAACAGATGTTTTACTTGGCAGTCAATCAAGTATTTTATAAGTTTGCACACAACTGGATTTATTAAGCACAGCATGTACTGTCAGAACAGAATTAGGGGCATTTCAGTGCTTTAATCTGACAGATGGTAACGTTGTCAAATATTAAATAACCTTCCAATATTGACTCTTACCACAAAGATTCTTGAGCACTAGTGTCTAAAGTAGATATTTTGTTTAAAAAACAAAAATCAGTGCTAGAAATAAGTTGTTACCTTAATGTTGCCTACAAAATCCATCTTAACTGGAGCAAAAACAGTTGGTCCCAGCTTGTCTAGGGAAAAAAAAAAGAAAAAGCTATATTTTAAAATCGTCTTTTTCCAGTTCTCATGTTTTACCAAAAAAATCATTTACTCAATCCTTCATTTAACAATCCTTCTAAAATGGCAGGAAAATACTAAATAAACAACAAACTGATATTTTTCTCTAGTACAGAACCAATCCATCCCAGTTGCTACAAGTGTTAAAATAGCCTGACCTACAGAAGTTGTCAAAAGACTGCATGCTCACAGGGCCACCACATCCACTAGATGCAGGGGTCAAGCTGGTGGGGGGCTGTGCTAAGTGAAGATCAAAATCTTTGTAAAAATCAGAGTACAGCTGATGGTCTGCTGCCAGCTGCACTAGACTGTAAGGCATCTATGCTATTTTTTTGAGGGGGAGGAAGTGTTGTTCCATACAGACACTTAGATTGCCAAGCAGCTTATATGTGGGACCCCTGTAAATGAGAGTAGATCCTCTTAAAGGAAAGGGGTAAGAAACGTGTTCTGGTACCAGTCAAACTGATCTGGCTGATACTGGTTCCACTACATCACTTTAGTGAAGAAACAAATTTTCCAACCGAACTGCTCCACCTTTGCTTGCTGCTAGCAGCAGCCAGAAGGAGTCAGAAGAAGCAAAGCTGCTTACCCAGAACTGGCACAATTGCATAACATGACTCCAGGAACTCCTCTGTTGGTATGCCCTCCTCCTCCCGAAGCTCAATATCACTGAACCTGGTGTCCAGGACAAGCAGAAAATATTGTTACCATAACAGTTCTTTTTATGTAACATCCAAAAGCAAAATTAGATTTCCTGTCCAAGTCATTTGCATAGAGCTAAAATTTACAGATATGAAACCACCAACATGGTTTTTGTTTTACTATGTCAAAGTAACTGACTGCAGAGAATACATATCGGATGGTGTGCAAGCAAGGTCTGCAATTACAAACAAGGAAAAACCTCCCACTTCACTCTGTACAGCTAATTTTACAAAAGATATCTTCTTCCAATTACTGTGCTGTAGGCAGTCTTGTTAAATAATCTCAGTAAATACAGTTTTATAGACAGAAAAGTCTTAAAAATAAGTCAATTAAAGGCTTAACATAAAGTTGTAATAATCCTTTTAACCGAAATCTGTACTACCTATTGCTCATGACACTGAAGAAGGTAGGAGAATCATTTTCATTTCTTTCTTCCTCACACAGAGTCAATCCACCTAAAGAATTTGTTTCTGACTGCAGCAACTTGTGGGCACCACAGCTTTCTACAGTTTGCAGCTTGTCCTCTCCATCGGCTTTAATGCCTAACATTTATAGGAAACAAAAAAAAAACAACAAAAAAAATGAAAACGGTTACATACACATATTGTTATTTGTTTTCATAAATATGCCTTTCTATTTGAAGGAAGGCACTTGCATATCTGGATAATGCAAGTTTAAAAGCATCCCTGCCAGCACCACTACTCTCACTGCAGATTTGGTAGATGCTCAGACCACACTGCAATCGGCCACCCCCCATTTCTTTTAATCAGACCGACCAAGCACCAGGCTTCAGTATAGGTGAGCCCACAGAACCTCAGCAAGGACAGTGCTGTGAGAAAGAGCACTGAAGAAGCAATTTGGTGCAACAGGGAGCTGATTCATCTCCTTGAAAGGAAGATTACTTCTCACATGGTTGTAACTTTCACAGTATTGTTGAAGTGTCACAGTGCATTTTCAAAAGAAAAGAATAATAGCAACATGTTTACTCCTTCTGATTGGTAAACAAAGTGACTGCCTAGATGGACACTTTTACGGTATCAAAGGCTGCTATGTTCTCCCTGATTTCCATAAATATCTTCACAGTTTCCCAGAAAAAGACCCAGGTACATCTTCCCCACTGTGGTCTATTTTATTTCTTCTTTGGGGCCAAATACATCTGTTTCACATATAGCACAAGGAAGACACAGGACAGACAGAACCTTTAACATACACCCCCCACACATGGCAAGACTTTCTGACCTCATGGGGAACTTCAGAGAACAAGTAAAGAAGGAAAAATTATTCACAGCATCTGCATCATACAAGCCACAGCTACAGCACATCTTGCTGCCAGACAGTGAAACTAGCATCCAGGATTTCCCAGGGAACCTGTCTTTCCAGGAAAGGAATACTTTCAAGTGTCAGTAAGGATTACAGAGACTGCAGCAGAACTGAGCTTCTGGCTGAAGGGATCAAGCTGCAAGGAGCTCTCTTCCTCCAAGTGACAACTGAAAGCAGGCTTACAGCAGTCCCTATTAGCTGCAGAACCACTGAACAAACTGGGTACTTGGTTAAAAGAAAACCCCTCATACCAGACCAGTCATTCTCCAGCCTCAGACATCACTGACATTCACAAGCAAAGAGTTTCTGCCAAGGAATGATAAGAGGTTTGAGTGATGCCACTGATCTGCTCTTCACCAAGTCACATAGGCTGGGGAGTAGAGAAACAGCCCAAGTCTGCAGTGACTTTGCAGGAGTGCTGTGCAAAAACCTTGTGTCCTCTGAAATTTCTAACTCAAACACTGTAAGCCCTAAATAACAGAGAAATTTGCTATGGGACTTAAGCGCTCAAGCACTTTTAAAGACTGACTGGTCCTAAAAAGGGGGAGAGGGAAGGAAAAGTATCTGAGACAGGGCAGAGCTCTTGGGGTCAGAGGGAGCACCCAGCTACAGCCATAAGCAAAACAAAGCCCATGGGCTGGCTGGGTCAGTCCACTCTCTATGGATGGCCTGTACACCGTAACTCCACCCCATACTGACAGCAAAACTCTGCAGCTGAAATGTGTGTACCCAACAGGGGGTAGCCTTTTCTCTTTTGTGCACAGGAACCACGGTAGCTAAATGACACCATGAACTTGAACTAGTTTGATGTCTTTACTTTAGGGTTGTTTTATTGATATTATGCTAAATGGTGTCATGTATGTGTTATTCTGCAGAGACTTGCCACGTGACACAGTACCAACCCAAAAATGGGAGAAACTCCAAAAAGAACCCAAAAATCACTATCATCAACTTGGACTTAAAAACTTCTGCAGATTCACTGACTGCATATTTATATTTTGAGTTAACAGCCAGGCAGAGAAAGCCACTGCTCAAGAACAGTACAGCCTGTTCAACAGGATGTGCAAAAATCATGTTATATGAACAGTTATCCAAATTAAGTTCAGCAGCCCTTAACAATAAAACCATATAGGAGGGAATTTTATACTGAATTAGTTAACAGTATTTCACTGAAGTCACACACAAATTTAAGTTTCACACTATTGCTAAGAAAAAGGAAGAAATAAGATGCTTTTTAAGATACTCTCAGTTGCAGAAAAAGGGTTAATTTTCTGTAAACATTTGTCAGAGCAGCCAAGAGTGACTAAAAGTTCAAGCCCTCAGGCACACAGAACTCCTACAGCTCTTCTGACACTGCAGTCCTACATACTAGCAGGGAAAAATGTATCTGCCCACAGTGCATGGAGAACCCAAACTCTGTCAAGCAGTTTTATTACACACACATCAATCTGCACCTGGAGGTCCTCAACTTGTCCAAAACCAAATTTTTAATTTCCTTCTCCATTCAGTCCCAAGTTAGCCATCAACAAAGGCAGCAGGAGGTATGCTGAGAAAACTTGCAAGGGGCAGTATCAGACTAAAAGACTGATATTCCCTCTCCTGTGAGTCAGGGATCAGTGGTCTCACAAGGAACGCATATCTTCCTTAATTTACACCTATAGAATAATCATTCTGGACAAAAGACTGCATATACTTACCTGCCAAATCCTTTGCTACATGATCTTCAACACAGACATCACCAGTCCCCTCATTTGTTTCCAAGTTTAAACATTCCATGCTTTTAATAACTGCTTGCTCTTGATGGTTAATTTCTGCTTTTACACAGCCATTTTCACAGGGGTTCAATTCCACCTGCCTGAAGAAAAGGAAAGAATAATATTTAGTGCACAAAGTATTGCTTTAGTGCATAAAGTATTCTTCCTGTGAACATACAAATAAAAAGAGAAAAATAGTTGACAGAGTTATAGGCTGTCACAGGTTGCTCTGAGCAAAGAACTTGTCTAAAATAATAACAAGAATGAGGCAACTTTTTGCAGCAAAGAGAATTAAAGACTCAACCCCAGCTTTCAGAGTTCAAGTATATTTACAATGATCTTTATTAAAAAGGGACATAATCAAAAAAACCATGATTACAGAAAAGAAAATTGCAGGCAGGTATTGTAACTTCTAGAATATCTCCTCATTAGTATTATATACATCCTTCCCACCTACTCCAGTAATCAGTCTGGTCACCATCAATGATTTTTATGAGCATATGGAGTGGAACCTAAAATGCAGGAAGGAGCACTGAAGTGGGGGAGAGTTGGTTGATTGAGCAATAAGACACCAAGTGGACTGCAGAGAAAAATGAAAGGAAAAGGACTGATACACAAGAGATATGAAATGGGATGAGCCAGATCTCTTTTGTTTCACCTATTCCAAGTATGCAGTTCAGAGTGATACAATTCTGCCTGCATCCAGTAAGAATAGAGTAGCAATAATGAAAGAACAGGCATTACCAAACACAGATTAGAAAGAGACTGACAATAAAGACTTCTGTTATACCTTTCTGTTGAGGTGTGACTGGACAAGACAGAGTGCTTTACCTGAAAGATACAGAGGGGAGGAGAATATTGTTTTAAAGCAAGAAGACTGTATCATGTTTCTCAAACTTCACATTTTATTAAACACAAGTTGGAGTCAGCAAAAAACCCTCCCTAATTCTCTGACCTGTAGGCAGTATACAGACAAATGTGAAAATGGTGCTACATTTTTATACATTACAATATTGCAAAGAAAAAAAGAAAAAGGAAAAGAAAGACAATCTGAAGATTTCTTTCAGAAGCTAGTTAGCAAGTGTCAAGTGAGACACTACACAGCATATGGAAAAGAACCAAAGCAGTGAGCTTCCTTTGCAATGTTCACTTAATAAAAAAGTTTTGAAAAAAACAGAAGAAACATGAGGCTAGATATCAGGTATGGTGAAGCAATCTCATTTCTCAGATTCAGTCATGCATTGACCTTTCTACATAGAGTTTAACTTCCTGTTTGCCAGAGATGTTCCAGTTTTCCATATACAGTTATGGATTCAAGAAAGTGACCTTCTCATTAGAAAGTTCAACTTATCAGCTCCTACTGCTATATTAGCACATATCCAATACCGCTGTAGCTTAACAGAGTAATAATTGCTGTGAGCTCCCACATGGACAAACTTGCTGTAGAACCAAGGTATTTTGAAACATCACTGAATGACTTTCTGTGAAACACCATGACATAACTTTCAGGCCCTGAAAGATGATATTTAGTAACTTTCAGCTATCATTAAAGGCTAAGAGATTGGTCACCGCTTATTGAAAAAGTGGCCCTACCTCACTTGCAAGCCACAAGAAATAGCAGAGTATGTCCAGTATAGGACCAGTAGCTATGATATGGGCAAAAAGGCATTCCCTACTTCTACAAATACCACTTTTGACAAAAGGAGGTTGAGAGAAGATGATATTGGCCATTACCTTGCTTGTTCTGAGAACTGCTAAATTTGGGGATCCAGGTGGGGTCTGATGCAGTAACTCAGAAGTGAAGGCAGTATTTGCAATCTGCATACATTCTTCAAGAGTCTTCAGAAAAGTGTCGCAGGTTGATTTCAACAGAGCTCCCATATCAATCTCACTCTGTGGGAAGAAATCAATTAGAAGAAATGAACTCAACACAGAAGATCAATTTGGAGATACTAATGTCTGCAAAGTCCACAGCTTCTACAGTTGTGCTTTCTGGTTAACATGAATTAAAATTCAATGTGTCAGCTGCTCAGAGAACTGGTATCACATATTACTGTCCCCTTGCAGTATTACAACACTTGTCAGCCTCTCAGTACAAGAACCTTAGTACGCTTGTGTTTTGAAATCAATGCCTCTTCAGTTACTTATTGGTGTTAGAAGTGCATGAAATACTAAGCCTGAATGTATTCAACAATGGCATTCCAAGAAACACCACTGACAGAAAATATGAAAAAGTAAACAAATTAAAAAGAAGCAGAATGATCTGCAGATAATCATTTCAAAAACTCCACAAACAAAAAATTATTGCAAATGACAAAAATACAGAATGAGGTATCACATTGCCTCTTCATCTCTGCAAAGTGAGTTATTGTTGCTGAAATGCTTTCAGCAATAAATCTTTGCAGTTAAATGCCAGTAAGATCAGGGAAAGAGATTTTTCCCCCAGATGCATGAAATATGAGTAGGATAAACATCATATTATGGGTCAACCCATGCGAACTGCAAGTTCTAACAGTGCCTTTTAGTCATTTGCACACTACATCATGCTTCTGCACTGTCTTTTAATTCACCTTAAACAGTCTATCAGTTATCTTTACAGAGACGGTTTGGACATAAAAATGATCAACCTTCAGGTGTTCTGCTTGCTTGCTCTGCACCTGAGGACCCATCTCTCCAGTGGGAGGCATCCTGGAACTCCACACCAGCTTCTCTAGCAAGGGAAGTGCATCCTTCTTCACACATTTCTCTCCAAGCAAGGGGAAGATCACTGTCTTTAGGAGATCCCTCTTAAATGAGGCTTCTTTGGTCAGAAAAATTTGCAAGGTTTGAAACTTTAACTTAAGTGAGACTAACCAAGCAGTTCTTTATATCACTTTTGCTCTTTTTTTGTGGTCTCCAACATCTCTTGACCTTTTAAGGGTTTTAGATGTGTTTTGCTGAGCAGGATATTAATGACTCAGGCAGAAAAATGTTTGCTTTGTGCAAATTATCTTTTTGTAAAAGATCGTTTGCTTTTCTTGATCTACTGTAAACACATGATCACCTACAGAGGTGTTACTGTCTAGATCACAGATACCAGATCTCATCTCATTACTTGCTAGCCCAAAAAAGGACAAGTAATTTGCAGCAATATAATAATAGTCCATTTAAACAAGAACTGTTGTGTGAGCACTTTATTTCCCTCAGTTTCTCTGCAGAAGGAGGCTGCAACATTAAATAACTGTGAGTGAATACTACATTGGCTATCCAGAAAAGCTCATGTGCCCAAGACTTTACAGATGTGGTCTACAGCAAAAACAAAGTTATACCTCTGGTTCTGACACACCAGAAATGCTGGCTTCCTTTGTTTTATGCACTTGCTGAACAAGGAGGTTACAGTACAGTCTAAGTTCAGACATTTTAGTCTTCAAGGCTTCTGTGTTTTCAGTGAACTCTAAAAGTCAAACAAAAAAAAGTTATATTTACTGTATCCAATGCAAGGCAAGTACACAACATTTGGTCTTAGCAGGTCTTTTAAACAGGACAAAAGCCCTACATACGATAGTCTTTGTTTTCACAAAGTAGTGTAAGGTGCAAGCAATAGCACTGTTTAGATAGGGTTGTATGTAGAAAACACTGGACCTAAAAGATGCATTCTGTCCAACAGAAAGGGATTAATTTAATATAGATATCCTTGAATTATGGGATGGATGGGTTGGAAGACACGTTTGGAGAACAACTAGTCCTACTCCCCTGTTCAAGAAGAGTCAGAACAAATTACAGTAATTTCACGATTATAAGCCGCACCATTTTGACTAAAATTTCGGTCTGAACCCGAAGTGCGGCTTATATATGGACAAAGAATGAAAAGCTGCTGTTTTAGTTTGGAGAACAGGTGTCTGCTGAGAAAGGCAGGAGTTTCTCTTTGAAATGGAGAATGCAAACCACCTCCCTCCAAATTATTACAATTTTGAAATCAAGGGGCTTTCAGGCAAAAATATGGGAATTAGGAATAACAGTTCTGTACTAGGGAAATTAAAATAGAAATACAGTACTACAAAGAAACAAACTCCAAACCCTGACAAAGTAAGAGTACAACCTGACACCCCATCAGGTAGGGTGTTGGTAGCAGTCCCATTAAATGGTGGCTGCATCCTCCTGCAGTGACAGATGTGATTCAGTAGAAGCAGTGCTCCTGTACAAGGTGCAGTTTCCCTCCAGAGTCCAGTGGTGATGTGGAGAAATCTGGTTTTCCTCTGGAGTCCAGTGGAGAAAGGGACTACCTTAGTGTCCCAAAACCTCTGTTTTTATTTTGGTAAGAAATGTTGGGCTCTACCCCCTGGCTGGAGCAACTTCCAATGGGATGAAGTAATTTTATCAGTCACACAGTGGGACTCAATGGGCCATTAGCAGAAAATGACTCACTGGAGGAAGGATGGGTTGTGAAAAGATAAAGAACAATGCCCTGCCTGGTTTCAATGGATGGCCCATTAGCAGAATATCTCCCGTTGAGATAAGGTTCACTGCCCCCACCCTCAACAGATGGTGATAGAATAGATACCTTTTATCACACTCTGTATTGTAATGTGCGGCTTATAATCAGGTGCGGCTTATGTATGGACAAAGAACGAAAAGTTGCTGGCACTCGGAAGTGCAGCTTATACTCAGTGCGGCTTATAATCGTGAAATTACTCAGGCTTTGAACAATGCCAAGGATGGAGACTACACAACCTCTTCTATGCAGTCTTTCAGTGTTCCCTCATCTTCACAACATAAGCATTTTTGATTGTGTTTCAATTGAGTGGTTTGTATCAAAAATCATGCATATTTTCTCTTGTTCATTAAAACTCTGGCTTTGTCTTTTTATGTTCTCTCATTAGATATTTCCTTTAATTATCTTAGCAGCCCTTTGCTGGACTCACTCCAGTGTGTCCATGTGTTTGTTGTACTGAGAAACAGAGTGCAGAACTGAGAAGATTAATCCAGACAAGATTAACAGCCATTCTGAGATTTTTCAGAAGTAATGTTTTTGATATTAAGAGTCCCTGAATTAAAAAATAAATTGTCTGTTAGTAAGACTAATTGTAAATCCATCACTAGCTTTTCACTGTGTGCTACTGTGTTGTCACTTTACAGCTATAACTTTGTTCTGTTCTCTAGGGACTGCACATAAGATCCCCACCTGGTGAAGGACTCTACAGTAGCATCTTCTGCTCAGTTCTGACTCAGTTTGAAGCAGTACATGCAAAGTCTGGTGATAACACACATAAGCTAAGAGGAGAAGCAAACCCTCGCCTCAGGGAAAGGAAGTGCTCACCACCCCCTGCATTTTTCAGGACATTAATATTTTACTGTTTTCCCATCTTCTGCACAGCCACTGTGCTGAGGTTACAAAAGGTTAAGGCATGAGGCCTCACAATGTTCTGTGACTAATGCCACACTTGTAAGCAAGAGGGGTTTTCACTGGGGGAAATGAGATTGCTGGTGAAAGCAAAGTGGTAAGTGAATTAATTTTCATAGTCTGACCATGGTCAGACTTAAGTTTCTGAATACTAATAGATTTGGAACCCAGTGCAAACCTTTTCTTAATTGCTGAGGCATTCTCAGAGGGCAGAAGACAGCCCAATTAGAAGACAGAAGAAAAGAGTGTGAGGAACTCCAAAGCTGAAGAGACACTGGTGTGAGAGGCTGGGTCATCATATTTAGACAGCTGTACTAGGTGGGGGTCTTACATTCTTGTACAATCTGCATCACAGTGACCCTAGCCAGGGCCTAGTTACTCACCGTACTTACAGAACCCATCAGTACATGGTTTTCAAGTTATTTTAATATACTGTATTTTGAGAAAAAAACAGTTTTCAAATTCCTGCCCTGAGAATTAATACCTGAGATTTCTAGTTAACATTCCCACGTCTTAGCCCTTAGCAGCACCAAAGACCTAAAGCACAGGCTGAACAGTGAAGTTGTATATACATGCACTAGGGAAAGAACGGGGAAGTATAAAGCAAACATTATGTGCCAGCAAAAAGGTTCTTGCCTTTTTCCTTCTGTGTCCTGCTATCAGTCAGACAGGCTTTGGCAGTTCCTAGTGCAACCAGCCACTTCTGCCTTTCAACTGCATTTCTTGCCTTCAGATAGAAGTACTGCTCCCCTGGGATAATCAGGTCCATTCGTGTGTTATCTGCAGGATGAACTGAAAGCAACACAGATTTCAGACCAGTCCCTGGGCCCTTCCCAGCCTGAACAAACATGCCAACAGGTGTCAGGTGGCAAGTCAAACAGTGATAAAAGAGGAGGAATCTATGGCCCCAACTTTCCCCACTCTCATTTTATGACTTCTCTTCTGAGTTAGGGAATGGACAGGACACACGTGTATGGCTGTGAAAGACAGTTTTGTGATCACTATAATCTGAGAGTCATTATGGAAAGAGCATCCTTTTCTGGCAAGCCTTTTTTTTCAAGCTCCAGCCCTTAACTGAACCTCAAAAATGAGACAATATGACTGAGCAGACCTAGGTCTGAGGTTTATTTTTCATGTTTCTAGCTTCAGCTCTGTGCGTACGGGAAGTCATTTGAAGCTGTGTGATGTTCCACAATGGCTCATGAAAAAGTGACCCACCTACAAGTAGAATACCCATAATATTAGAAGCTTTAAGTTCTCTCAACGTTTTCAAAATACTATGGTTTAAAAATTTGCATATACATCAAGTTACTGCAAATACATATTAGAGAAATCAAGCTGCCAAGTATCTCTTGTCACCTGAAATGCAACATTATTAGACAAACTTCATGCAGCTGAGAGTTACTGTATCTTAGTTACCTTGAATTTCACAAACAGCCATTTGGATGCTTCCCTTACAACCCTTCCAGGCATCTTCCTGAGAGTCATAGTAGGACAGGATGCCACCACAGAGAAGGAACCACCGAGGCTGCCAGCCTGAAAAACAAAACTGCATTTCTCAGTTACGCCTCTCCCTTCAATTCCACCATCTCTCTCATTTGAGACATGGTGCAAATACGGCCCCAAAGA
This sequence comes from Catharus ustulatus, assembly GCF_009819885.2. Classification (NCBI taxonomy): domain Eukaryota; kingdom Metazoa; phylum Chordata; class Aves; order Passeriformes; family Turdidae; genus Catharus; species Catharus ustulatus. Next base: position 36,372,895 of record NC_046221.1, on the reverse strand, counting down.
TTCTCAATCCCCCTGGAAAACAAAACCCTTTGAAGCATTAAGATTTGTGGACAGACATATGGTGTGTACACCACAACCCCTGCTTGCTGGCACCTATATGTCTGTTCTGCACACAGCTGGACCTCAGCAGTGTGCCATATGTCATTTTCAGTAGTTTTGCTAACACAACATCATTGACTCAGTCTTTTCCAAAACCATCTTCTCAGTTCACCACCCCTCACTTATTTCCAACACTCCTCAACCCACCTCTTCACTCTTCCCAAAAGCCACCCCTGCTGCCTTGCCTTACAAGTCTTCCTCCCTTGAAGGAAGGGCTAGTCAGGTTATCTTGAAAAATAACACATAAGAATCTCTTAAAAATCAACAGAGGAACAGAGGCGGATCTGTTGATTTCTGAACATTCTGAACACCATCTTTCAGTGAAGCAGTTTTCAACAGCTCTTGAAACTCCTTGTGCTGCCCACATAAAACATAGTCTTGAATGACTGACCTGCACTTCTGGATACCTTCCCAGAAAAGAATCCAAACACAAGACTAGATCCACACCAGTAGTTGTGGGTACAGTTTTGCCCTGCTGCCCAACTGTAGAAGTAAATTATCCCTTTTTTCTACTCTTGGAAGCAGTATGAAAAGATAAAACCAAACATGACCTGACAGCCACCATTTATGTCTAATTAAAAACAAGCTCATTAACTTAATAAGAAATGAGGCAGCAACGTCACTGGAGGAAAGCAGCTTTCATTACTGAGCTGAGGCCAGGTCAAATGGATTGAGATTCTGACACTCCCACATTGTGCCAACAAACCATCTCAGGAAGGAACCCTTGGACAAGACTGTGTGGGCCACATGGCTCTTAGATATTTTGGCAGAGGGTCCTCACTTCTACTGTCCACTGCACTGGGGCTCTGCCAACCAGCACTGTGCTGCAGGAGCCCAGGCTGCGCTTGGACTAGTATCACATTGGAGGAATGACAGCCCCTTTCCAGCTAGAAATTGGTTCCTTAGACTACTGCTGAAACCAAGCACAACACAGTTTAAGATTAGAAAGGGCTAAAGCCTCAGGCTAACAGCAGCAGTATGGTCTGGCTTTCCCCCTCTTTTTTAAATTAAATCAATACCACTGCATTCAGTTCAACCTAGTTCATAGATTGCTGAACCCTGTGTGGTGGCTGGAAAACAAATTGAACATAAATATTATTTCATTCCTTTCCAGATCTCTTCCATTATTTCCTAGAAGAATATAAAAATATAAAAAATCCTAAGTGCTCCCAACACTTCTTTACTTTATATGAAGAGGGGAAAAAAAAAATCACAAGAATGAGAATTAACAAAAAAAAAAAAAAAAGAAGAAATCAGCAAGGCTCTTTTCTATTTGTCTTGCCTTCAAAATAAAGAAACTATCCTAGAGGTCACTATTGATATGTGGGAACTCACAAAAAAAAGGAAGTGATTGTTCAGCAGAGAGAAGCAGTTAATTGCTTCAGACACTCAATGGCATAGAACCAATTCTTTAAATAATGCACAGCGCCACAGTCAATACAAGCATCTAATTCAGTCTGGAGCTCCTGCTGCTGCGCATGAATCATTTCAGCCATGGTTCTACAGCTTACAATTGCAGCCGATGCACAACCAAATTGCATCCCATCAATCAAAGGCTGTGCAATCAATTAGCCAACATACAAATCACTCTGCCTCCATCACTTTGGAGGCTGGTTAAAAATATGTTATGAATTAATATATTTTTTGAGACTTTTATTTGGTTGATTTTTTTGGTTCCGGGTCTTGAGTTTTTTTGTGGGGAACAGAGCAACTATTTGCACTCCTTTGCAGAAGTCAACTCTTCTTTAATTTTTTGATATGTATTAAAAAGACTGTGTAGACAATTTTTACCTAAGACAATATATATTTTCACAACAGAATTGTTACACTAATAAAAACACATTTAAAAACAATTTTAAAAAGGAAAGACTCACAGCAAGGTTCTGTCAGAAGATGCACTAACCACCTGGTACTCACTGACACTGAGTCAGCAGCCATGGGAAGGTTATCCTAAACAACCAGTTAAAAATAGCATGTGGCTGACAAATCATGGGCACTGCACAGGGATATAGTCTTTAACTACAGGAATTTCACTTTTGCAGACAAGTGAAGAATAGAGGAAAGAAAACAAAAAAACCAAAGCAGCAAAAAGATACTTAGGCACTTCCAAGAACACAAGTCTTGGGTCTATTCAGTGTTATTTTCCACCCATAAATTGTCATTGGAATATTTGGAACTGAGCATTCAGATTTCACCTGATATGGAAAGATAAAGCTGAATCTTTTAAGGTCTTACTGGTGCCAGCATTAACACGACTTTTGAAGAAGAATTTAAGTCCATTGTACTGGTGCTGCACAGGCAGGAAAAAATACAGCTTGTACTTCCAATATCTCATTTTAGAGCACAGTACCATTAACAGTAAAATTTGACCTTGGTGGGAAAGGTATGTACAAAAAATCCCCAATGAAGCACAAAGCACAATAAAAAGTGATTAGTGCTTAAGGTGTCAGCCACAGAAGAGAGTGAAAATATTCCAGACGACTTCACAGGCACTCGTTAAAGTACATATTGCACTCCTGTGTGAAACCTACACTTAGTGCCTGCAGTACCTGGAAGATCTGATATTGTCCACTACAAAAAGAGATGTTTAGTTTGTTAGGCACAGACTGTACCTGCTAAGGATTCATTACTTCTTGAGAAGTTTCCACAGAAAGATCTGCCTACTTGCACCACTACACTTCAGGAAATCTGGATGTAGCTATCACTGAGCAAACTTGACATTTCTTGATAACACAGTTGAAATTTGGACATAATTCAAACTTTAATGTTATACAACTCAGACTCCAGACAGCATTTTTTCCAAAGTGCCAAGCCTGAAGAAAAAAACCCCCAAACATTTGAAGATATGTAGATCATGTCAGACATCTACAAAGCCAAGCCATCTGGGAGAATTACATACTCAAGAAGTCAAATTGATGACCTGGAAAACAAGTTGCAATTAAGAGACTCCAGATCCTCCTACATCTAAAATGCATAAAGGCCAGACATCCAGGTTTTTATTATTGCTTGCTTTCCATCAGAATTGTGTAACACTGTAGGCTTATTAATTTCTTGAGCTTCAGAATATGTTTTTGTAAAACTTTGGCAGGAGTCAGTCCTTAGACTTCTTTGACCCTAATCCAGACTTTAACTGCAGATATAATTATGAACTTTACATGTTACAACATCTGTCTAACAGGAGGAGTCAAAGTTGCCATCATCTCCCCACTGTTTATAACAAGGGCAAGATCCAAGACTTCATTGCAGGACAGATCCCTGTTTTTCTGTGCAGAGTCACAAAAAAAGTCACAGAGTAGGTGCCCTGAGAGTCAGAACCATCTCACAGTGAGAATGAGCAATATCCATCATTTCCTCCCACCCTGGGCAAATGCAAACTGTGCCATGTGCTCACTGCCCCACCATCTCCAGCTTTATCTCCCAAGGGCAAAAGCAGCACATCGTCTGCCCAGTGTTGTGTCAGTGACTGATAACTGGACAAGAACTGCTGAAAACTCAGCTCTAGCAGGGCAAAGACCAGGTTTCTAGTCAGAAAAAGCAATTAGCAGGAAAGTATCTTACTCAGATCAAACCTGAAATTTTTTCCCTTTTTCTCATTCAAGGAACAGAAGTAAAATATTATCTTGACATATGTATTTTGCTCTAAAAACTGGTGCCTACTTTTTGTATACAGCCTCCGAAGGCTGCCCATTATTTTGGGAAGGGTTCCAGGTGCTGGAACACATTTTGCAGCCTTAATTCTACAGCAAAACAATTTGACAGGATAAAAAAACAGTGCGTACCTATGAAGGACAGCAGAAAGGCAGACAAGAGTGTGTGACAATCTATGTCTCTTCTCTGAACTATTATCCTGTCACCTAGAGAGCAACTTCTGGAAATGCCCATATTGCAATTTCATTCTGATTATGTGCATATTAACAGCAGGAATCAATACAAAAAGCCCCTAAAGGTAATGAAGTTCAAAGATTTAGCACTTTAACAATGCTATCACTTTTTAAAGCACTCATTTGAGGGACACTAGAAGTCCAAGTGAAGGAAGAAACAGCTGAAAAGGGCTTAAACACAATTACCTTCTCCCAAACGATTTTTCTCACAGGAGTTCCATAAAGTTCACTTTAGTTTCAATCACGACTGTGAGGGAAACGTTAAGAGAACTGAAAAAGCAACCTGTCATCACAGGACAACTGGTTTGTTTGTAAACGATTTTATGGCAGTGCCCAGCCAGGGCACAGAGAGCACAGTGTACCAGCCATCAGGCATTTTTGAAGGGGACACAGTGAAAGCATGAAGGGCAGAGAGGGGATTATGGTGGAGGCAGAAGTTCAATAATACAGTCCCAGTGCTCAGACACTAATTAAAGTCATAAAAACCTCCTAGGAGCTTTCCTCCTCTGTTTATACTTCCCAGCCCCAGCAATCAAGCTGCTCCTCTCTCTGACCTCTGGAGTGGTTGGTTATCAGGTCAGACTGTCAACACACTGAATTTATGAAAGCACATACAGATACCCCATGATGATATCTCTTCACCATCAGTCTACCACACCTTTGGTTTCTGCCCTACCCAGCCATTCCCTATGAGCACTTACTCACTTCAGTGCACAGGGACTGAATGCAGAGGCACCGGTACTGCAGCATACCTGGCAGGGAATGCTGCACCATGGAGGCTCTGCAGCACTGCTCTAACACTTACAGAGGAGAAAGGGGACACCGATTTCCATTCCTGCAGCCTCATCAAACTTTTCTACTGTGAGCACCTTACAGAATTCCAAATAGGCTGGACAGAAGTAAGATTGTTGCATGACAAAGTACAGAGGGAAAGGGAAGAAAATCATGAGAAAGAAGGTCAAATCACACAAAGACAATTAAGCAAAATCCAAAGAAAATTAACTAATCAGTCTCTGAAGTATCCTGCATGAAAAGTCTCATCCAGCCAGAACTGGCTGAGAGTCAGGCATTCATCTAAACCAACACCTGGATCCTGAGAGCTGCTACAGCCAGTAATAGAAGGCAGACCATTGCCCTGAAGGCAACAGAAACCTCAGCTGTCTAGGTCCACCTCCACAAAAGCCAGACTTCTAATTTTATACATTCAGAACTTGGACTACACCCAGAGGCTAAAATGAAAGGGGAAATTATAGAAGGCTTTTTAGAACCAAATCTTTATGTAAGTGTGAAGTTTTTGATTAATTCCTCCATGTCTGGAAACAGATGAGCTTATTTCCAGAGCCTGATATGAGCTGGAAGGAAATGTGTCTCTCATCCCCAAAAAGGCCAGATTTCTTAAACTCCCAAAACAAAGACTTGCTCTAAGCAGTATCATGTGCATCCAGACGCACAATACAAGAACTAATGCTTTTTCAAATTTTCATGAGCTCTACCCCAAGTTTATTAAGGAATTCTGAATCATTAGAGACAAGAGTAATTAAAAGTTTTATGTGAAAGCTGAAATGTATTGCTTGGTGCTAGCTCTTAGTATCTTGGGATAAACTGAAAAGAATTCAAAGTACAACAATAAACAGAGGGGATGATTACATACAGGTAGATGGGGAGCACTAATTGAAGTATGTGGCATGACGTAGTGTCACTGGTGATGGCACGAAGGTGAGTCCATCGTGCCTTGAGAAAGATTAATTAGAGTTAGAATTACTCAGCATAAATAAGGAAATGAATATTTAAATATCAGGAAAAGCTTAGCTTTGTAAAGGAGAGTGATCAAAGCCATTTCATGGAGCACATAAATACCAGGCAAGCCAGTGGAAGTAGTCCTCACTTTTCATCTAATGAAGCTGCCTTTGAACCCCACAGCCAAGAGCTGATACATACCATCTCTTCCAGAGTTAACAGCAATCCCAGGTAGGGTGTGTGCCTACACCAAAGATCTGAACTGAATTTCAGCAGAAAGAAAAAAATCAACTTGAGAGTGCCAAGCTCTCACACACACCAGTGAAGAGAGGTATTCCCCAACTCCACAGTGTTTCCCAGCAATAGCTCACTCATTCTGTAAACCTAATGAGAAAAAAAAAATCATGATGCCTTTTACAAGGCAAACTCCAAAGACTAAATCAATTTATTTCATTAATCAGAAGTTATGCTCAACAAAGAGCATGCATTGCAGGTTAAGTTCAGTCGGAGAGTCCCATGGGAGGCAGTTTCCAAGCAGCAAAGAGCAGCCTTCACATGCAGCTCAGCTCCGCTCTCTCCTTTCTCTGTCCTGCAAGCAGCACTCCCCAGCTGGAGATCAGTCACGCTATGACACTGCAGCCAGGATCTGCCTTTGATGCTGCCCACACCAGAATGGTTTGTGCTCAGCCAGGACTGCAGGCAGTGGCAGCCCAACAGACCGAGGAGTTACAGGGAAGGCACACGGTGACACTTTGATCATTCCAACTGCTTACTACAGTAGTGGCACTGAAGCAATAGTTACACACCCATCCCCAGCCCCCACCAAACAAAGCTAACATCAGACAGAGACTTTTGGCAAAGGATGAAATCTAGGAATTTTTTAAGATCATGTTACATGCTTTGACTATAAGCTCATCTGAGGCCAACTTATATGCCTGCATGGTTTAAGCCACCCTGTTCTGAATTTTGAGGATTAGTAATTTGAAGTTTACAGATGTATTATATATTTGCCCAAGAGAAAAAGTGCTATCTCACTTTATATGACAGTAATTCTGCTTGTGAAGTTCCCTGTTCTCTTAAGGTTTTAACCAATTTAGTGGGAGAAGCACAGACAAGAACAATCAAAGGACACACAAGATCCCATCGGATTCTCATAGGCTAGAACTTTGTGAATGTATATCTGATTTAAAGTTGGCACACTTCACTTGAACTTAAACAAAAGTAACACACTGAGAAATCACTATCTGGTGGACATTGCATTAGGGGACAGAAAACTCTAAAAATCTCAGTTTTCTAAACTCAACAGACTTCCAAGGCAGCACTGGAAATCCTGCATATAGAAACCACAATGTGAGTGTAGGTTCAACACCACAGGAAAAACCCTACCTCCAAGCAGAAACCCAGTAATACTGATTTGATTTATTCTAATCTATATAAAGCAAACAAGTGCATTTATAACAAACAAGATAACCTATTTAAGCAGTAAGGCAAACTGATCTGTCTTTCAATTGGTGGTAATCATGGTGTGCTTTCTTTGCCCTTTGTCCACAAAAAACCAAACTTGTTTCCTATTTCTGAAATGTTCTTGCTGCCAATAACTATGTAATTTGCAACACATATCTAGCTCCCGGTCCAAGAACTGGGAGGAAATGCGTTGATGTGGACTTGACCTCTCACGATGGCAATGACATAAGACATTACGAAATCAAAATTCCCAGAAAAAACTCAATTACCAACAAACTCCCATCAGCTCCTCTCTCATAGCAAGAAGGAAAAGCAGTTCTTGTTCTTTTTTTAATGTCTTATCTTTGACTGTTGAGAGGTCCTCCTCATTCTGAGGTACACCAGCACTGTGTTATTAGCACGAGTACACAACAACACAGAGGATGACACACAATTTCCCTACTTGTTGTGTGCATCATTTACACTATACAGCACCTGATTCATCAACCCTGAGCAACAGCAAAAGCATACTGGGGGCAGAATACTGGCAGAAATACTGCTCTGGATGACCTGTTGAACCTTCTCACTTCCCTTAATCCCTGAAAGGAGGCTTTCCTGTCTCTCACTCTCCAGCTTTTTGTTATTGCCACAATGAACACCGCATTCCAGAACGAATTAATTTTTCTTTTGCATTTCTGCATACATTTATAACATAATGGCTTCAGGGCAGGAAGTCTTCATTTTATGGCAAAAGAAAGCACTAGTATATACAGACAGCTTGCTGAACAGAGAATTTACTGTTCTCAAACACACTATGGGCCTTCTACAACCTAAGGAAAAGGCACAGAATGACCTTGACCACCGCACTTACTAGAAGAGTCAAGTTTGAACCAAGAAATCAGAAGGATGCTTCAATCTTCCATCACAGATGTTCTCTCAGTTGACAGCAAAACTTCTAGTTTTCAGCCAGTACAAATCTTACATATGCAAGGACAAGTTTCCTTCAGTCTGCACTCAGACTGAGGTTTGCAAAGCATCATCCTTGTTCATGAAGGGTCATTTGATTGGAAGTCCTTACCAATGTGGTCAGCAAAAGAAAACTTAATTTTGATGAAAACAGAATACTTCTTAGTCTTCTACCATGAAAACAGAAGCCCAGCTGATGCTACCTCAGGCACACTCAGGCACTAAAATGTCAAACGCCACACAGTTATCTACAACATGCATTGTTTCCCAGACACACGTACCCAGGTCTCATGGCACAAAACCAAGCACAAGGGTTCCAGACAAACCCCAGCATCTCAGCAATGCAAAGAAAAACATGCACAACTTTCGATCAGCTGAATCATAGGTGGTTTTAGTATGGGGAAAGGACTAATATCACTATCAAAGTTCTCCAATTCAAATGAAAAAGGTAAGCATGGCTTCTCCTACTGCCACTTCATAATTCAAGAGCATTCACAAATAATTAAGAACAAAAAGAAATCCCTGTCTGTTCACTGAGACCTGACAAATTTTGACTCTCATCTCAGAATACCTATTGCCTAAAGGGGAAAAGTCACAGCAATCTTCCAGCACAGCAATAAATCCAGCCTCATGCACTACTCTTGCCCCTCCCCATCCCTACCACACAAATTCAACACTCGCTTGTGCTTCAGCTTTTTCTTTGTTTAATTTTGATTTCCTACAGTTTCCCAGCTAACCAGAGAGATGCAGCTGTTCCAGCCTCTCGGGAAAAAAATTCAAGCAAGGTAGCAGCCCTTGCACATACCCCACTGGCAATGTCAAGGTGGTCGTGGTTACTTTTCTCTGACCTTCAAGTTTCCAAACTGTTCCCACAAACCACAGAGGGGTTTGCACCTGGCAAGACCCCATCCACATCCCCAAATCCCACGCCTCTGTCTCACCTGACCCGAGGCGCCCGGCAGTGGGAATCCCATGGGAACACAGGGGGCTTCTGACCCCACCACTTTTAACCTCTGCAAACTCTGGCCACACACGGCTGCTTCCAACCTGCCGTGAAAATCAAGCTTTCCGTGGCACGGGAACACCAGAAAAATAAAAATTTTGGGCCTAGAGCTATCAGGACAAGCCCTCTCCACCTCTTTTTTTGTCTTCATTCTTTTTTTTTTTTTTTTGCATGCCTTCTCATGCGAATTCCCCAAGTGGGACTGAATGGCAGCATCTTTTCCTCCATGCTCTGGGAATGTCCCGAATCCCCGACTCGCCTCAACAAAAGTTCCACGGGGATATGAGGAGAGAGAGGAAGTTCGCTGTTCCAGCTGTGACCCAGAGCATCCAAACTACCCCAAACCCCAACCCAGCACCCCGGGGAGGGCGAGGGGCGCCCCGGACGGGCACTGGCACCGGGATACACGCCGGACAGTGACAGCAGGGCAGCGCCGGGGCTGATCCCCGGCATGGCGAGGTCAAGGGGCAGCGCTGACCCGCACCCAGCAAACACAGTGAATACAGACATGTATGTACTTGTATAAATACACGTATGAAAAGATGACGGTGCCCGTCCCGCAAAGGCGAAGCACTGGCAGGAACTCACCGCTCAGATAGTTGGTCCACTTGTACAGGACGCCCTCCATGCCGGCCGGCCCCCGGCTCCATGCAGCGCGGCCGCCCCCCGGCGGGGTCACGCCGCCCGCCGCCGCCGCCGCCCGCGCTCCGCCGCGCCGCCGCCACACAGCGCCATGGCGGGGGGGCGCGCGCCCCGCCCGGCCCGCGCCGCGCCCGCCCCCCGCCGCTGCTGCCGCCACGCTCCCAGCGCAGGGAGCGCCGCAGCCGCACACCCACAGCACGGCCCCACGGCGCTACGTCAGCGCAACTCGCGCTGTGAATCGCGGCTCGCGTGACCAGCGGCAGCGAGAGGCGGGGGGCGGGGAGCAGGCGCGGAATGCCCAGAGCAGGTGGCCTCTCGCGGCCAATCGGAACGCGCCCTCGCTGCCGCTGCCGCCGCCGCCCAATCAGCGGCCAGCAGCGGCCGGCTCTATTGTACGCCCGCTTCGCGGGCCTGCCCCGCTCGCCGGCGCTGTGACTTCCTGGAGCGCCCGGCCCCCCCACCCCACTCTGCTGTTCGGGCCTGCCGATTGGATGGGCTGAGGGACGGACAGGGACCTCGCCCAATGGGCGACAGGTCCTCCTGAGCTTGCCCTGCGGGGAGCCAATCAGCGCGCGCGCCGCCGGTGCCGGGCCGTCGGGAGCCAGGGGCTGGCGGCGGTGCGCGCCGCTGCCACGTCGGACGGACCGGCCGGGCTCGGGATGGCGGCCCGGTGAGGGGAGCGAGGCGGCGGCGATGGCGGCGGCGCTGCTGCTGTGCTCCGCCCTGCTGTGCGCGGCGCTGGGCTGCGCGGACGCGGCGCTGATTCCTCCCGCCGACGTGAAGGTGGAGGTGCTGCACAAGCCTTTCCTCTGCCACAGGAAGACCAAGTGGGGGGACATGATGCTGGTTCACTACGAGGGCTTCTTGGAGAGGGACGGCTCCATGTTTCACTCGACGTAAGTGAGCGGCGCGTCTTCTCCGAGCGAGCTGCTGGCTGAGCTTGTGTGGGGAAATATAGATACATGTATATGCACGTATACATACATATGTATATATGTATATATATGTAATGGAATCATAGAATGGCTTGAGTTGGAAGTGACCTTAAAGACTCCTTGACCCTTCTGCTAGATCGCGTTGCTCACGGCATCCGACGCGCCTTTGAGCGCTGCCCAGGTGCTCAGAGCCCCTTCCAACCTGGCCTTGCACACCTCCAGGACTGGGTTGTCAGTAACTTCTCTGGGCAACCTGTTCCAGTGGTTTACCACCCTCACAGTAAAGAAATCTGATATCTCCTCTGAGCCTACTCTCAGTTTAGAGCCATCACCTCTTGTCCTGTCACTACACACCCTTTTAAATTGTCTCTCTCCATCTTTCTTGTAGGCTCCCTTGAGGTACTGGAAAGGTGCAATTAAGTCACCCTGGAGCTTTCTCTTTACCAGGCTGAACAATCCCAGTTCTCTCAACCTTTCCTTGTAGGAGAAGTGGTGCTCCATCCCTGTAACAATCTTGGTGCATTTTCTCTGGACTTGCTCCTTTATGCATATTTATTTATTTATATATTTATTTTAATATACATGTTCTCTTCTGGTCATTCTTTCCTGAATCAGGCCTCTCACAGCAGTCCGCAATCCATCTGCAAATAGCTCTGTGAGGAGCATTTTGTCAGAGGCAAATGCTTTTTTGTTTGGTTTTTTTTACTCCTCACTCCCCAAACACCCAAAACTTTTCCTTTCCTTTCCTTTCCTTTCCTTTCCTTTCCTTTCCTTTCCTTTCCTTTCCTTTCCTTTCCTTTCCTTTCCTTTCCTTTCCTTTCCTTTCCTTTCCTTTCCTTTCCTTTCCGAAACAAAAGCAATCCCTGAATGCCTTATTTGTTTTGGGATAAAAGAGCTTAAATAACACAGCATAAACTTGTCATTGGGGTCCTCACACTGCCACCTGTTTTCAGAAAGTTTGGTGTGAAGCAGTGTCTCACAATGCTGTTCAAGATGAACGCAAACACTAAGGCTAATCTCCTTTCCCAATGTTATAACATAGATCTTACTTAGCATTTGTTTTCTGGTCAGTCTAGGAAGTAGAGCCATGTGGTGGTTTGTAAAAATGAGGATGTTGTGCATGATGCACCTATGTGGAAAGGCTGCGAGAAATGGCGTTGCTCATCCTGGAAAAGAGAAGGCTTTGAGGTGACCTGATTGTGGCCTTCCACTGCCTGAAGAAAGATGGAGACAGACTTTCTGCAAGGGCATGTAGTGACAGAAGAAGGGGGAATGGCTTCAAACTTAGAGCAGGTTTAGATTAGGTTGGCAGAAAGAAATTTTTTACTCTGAAGATGATGAGACGCTGGAACAGGTTGCCCAGGGAAGTTGTTGAAAACCCATTTGTGGAGGTGTTCAAGGCCAGCTTGGATGGGGCTCTGAGAACCTGGTCTAGTTTAAGGTGTCCCGGCCCATGGCACAGGGGAATTGGAGCTGAATGATCTTTAAGGTCCATTCCAACCCAGACCTTTCTATGATTTAGGTGCAGGTTTTGGTATATGATCTCAGCAGTTTAATAGGTCTTGTGCTACACATGTATTTCTGTTTGGTTTCTAAGGCAAACTATTTAAAAAAAAAAAAAAAAAGGTTGTAGGTGTCCTTCCACTAGCAGCAGCTTACAATCCACAATCACAGCTTTTCATTATTCTTCACCTGCCCCTGACCAGACAAGTCAACATACCAGAACCACAGAAATGCAAATAGGAGGAAGAGCCAGAAATTCGAAGGGAGTCTGCTAAGAGCCTGCAACGACTTGCTAATGCTGAATGTCCTGTAAAACATCAACGAAGTGTTAATAGTGGGAGACAGCAAAATACTAAAGTCTTTACAGGCTGCCTGAAAGCTGCTTCTGTATATTAGAAGAAAAAAAGACAGTTTTGCATGTTTATGTTCTTACTCAACTATAATCTCACTAATTTTCTCTTTTAGTTAACCTGCCTCTTTAAAAGGACTTCTAGTGACACACTAAAGTTTTTGCTGATGACTAACTTCTGTAAGTGTTCTGTTTTCTTCTTAAACACCTTTCCTGCATGACTAGTAAACAGAGCTTTCAAATTCCTTGTCTGTTAGTAGAGTGAAAGTAGCCTGGGTTGTATCACCTGGTTAAATCAGGAAAAGGAATGTTTTGCATGCATTTGTTTCTGTTTTTTTTTTCTAGACTGTTAAATAGTTGTTTTGTTGTTTGGGCTTTTTTTCCCCAATGGCTTCTTTTGAAAGAGATTAGGCTGATTCTTCTAAGCATGTTAAAATGTATATTGCTATCATGACCATGCTGGGCTGATATTTGCAATTTATTATGATGGCCTTGACTGTGGATTTTTAAGAAAAATGCCCTTCTAGTCTCATCAGTTTCCAAGTGGAAGTAGGATATCAGGAAAGTGAAGGTGGAGATCTGGGTTGGTTAGTGTTGTCATAAACACACCAGGTAAATGTTTTATTTCTTTCCACTTCCCAAGGAGCCCTGTCATGCAAAGCATAAGTTTTAAAGACTCTGGAAGTGTAGGTATTTAATTTAAGAGATGTCAAGGTGCTGAGTAGTGCTGTGTTTTTAACTGCATGTCTACATGATGAGCATATTCCATCTGCCTTTTGTGGAACTTGGTGCTTAAATACAAAGTGTTTTATTCCTTTTCCAGTCACAAGCATAACAATGGTCAACCTATGTGGTTTACACTTGGCATAAGGGAAGCTCTCAAAGGCTGGGACAGAGGGTTGAAGGACATGTGTGTGGGAGAGAAACGGAAGCTAACTATTCCACCAGCCCTTGCTTATGGAAAAGAAGGGAAAGGTAAAACATGTGGAACACTCCCCTTGCTCTAATTGTTTCTAATCTCTGTATTTAGCTGTTATTCTTGGCCTAAGAGGTTAGCAAGCTTTCGAGCTTTCCAGGTTGATTCCATTAGAAGAAAAATTGGGGGAGTCAGGTGCTCTTTCTCATAAGTTTGTTTCCTGCAGTAATGTCCATTAAGTGGCTATGTGATGAATGCAAGGAAAAAAAGAAAAAAACGCAGAGACTGATGGTAGCTGCCATGCTGTATGTTCTGAGTGTAATTTCTTTAGTGCTGTACTCACTTGCTCAACAGTGCCCTGCTTCTTTTATTTTTTAAGGTTTTTTTCTTTTTCTTTTTCTTTTTTTTTTCTTTTGCAGTCAAGTGGAGGTGGTTGCTTAGGTAACAGTTGGCTATTTGGCTGTTGGATCTGTTTTTGTGGTAATACTTCATGAATGTGCATGTGCAAGCCTCATTCTTGCTTTCAGGTTTCTTTTAGAACCCTAAGAAAATCTCTGTACTGCTGCCCAACCAGTTCCTAGATGATACAGTAAAAAGCCACTGTTTATTTCTCCATATAGGGACATTTATTCTTTTCCTCTTACAGCTGTTTTCAGTCTGGGCAGTAGTCCCTGTTATCCACAGTAAGATGGGCATGGGCAATCACCTTGTCACCTACTGAAAAATGCACTGACTGGTGTGCAGACAGATATAAGCAATGTTTGTAGGATTTTTTCAACTTATTTACTACTGAGGGTGTTTGGGGCTATTCTTTTCAAATATTTCCAGATTCCTTTAACAAGAGGGCCTGATTTGGAATACGCAGTTAAGCAAGTGACAGCTTGAATGGTTCTATTTCTGTTTTATGGGATTAGTTTTTGTTAACTTTTTTATGAGCAGTTATTATGAATATTTATGTCATGACAAGAGTTGCAACAAATAACCTATGGTAGTGCAAGGTTCCAAAGCAGAAAGGATAAATGCCTAGGAACATACAGTCCGTCCTGCTAATGTTCTCTCCCATCATTATGAAACTCTTTTGGGAATGAGGACTGTTTGCATGTTTGTATTTTCTGGCAAGTAGAGCTGCACACAGGCTTAGGACTCCATATTACCTCATGCCAGGTAGTATTCATACCTACAGCATACTTCATACTTTCCTTTATTAAATGTACCTGTTTAACACATATTTTTCTAGAAGCTCTGGTTTAGGGCTCAAGATACAGTACTGGAAGTAATCATGTTTCTAATCACTTAGAGAATGGGAGCCTTGTGGTCATCATCTAGTTGTCTTTGTGCAGGGCTCAGCTGTAAATTTTTCCACAAAATGATATGAAATGCTGCAGTGCTCATGTAGTCATCCCAGGCCTAATTGTTTGATTAATATGTAAAGCACTACAGTTGTTCTTCAAAGACTTGCAAGCCTCACCTCTGTGTTTAGTGCAAGAAGGTTAAACAGCTGAACACTGCTAACTGCTATAAGAAAGTACTTGCTTTAGGAAGACTTTGAAGTATTTGAGCATAATTAT
Organism: Catharus ustulatus; assembly: GCF_009819885.2. Lineage (NCBI taxonomy): Eukaryota > Metazoa > Chordata > Aves > Passeriformes > Turdidae > Catharus > Catharus ustulatus. Next base: position 36,357,853 of record NC_046221.1, on the reverse strand, counting down.
GTTTCTGTTTTCAAGTGATGCCCTTTAAGACAGAATTATTTCATTTTCTTCATGCTTTCCTCCAAATGCACACAATTTCACTAGCCTCCCACCTTGGTTGGTGTCTGAGTCATCATTTGAGTCAGATGCCTTTTTCTGTAACACTCAAAAAAATTACCTGTGTTCCAACCCCTAAACAGGGCACTGTGCCCTGTATTTCTAGAAGATTCTTCACATTTATTCATCCCAAAAATCTACAAGCTTGTTTCTCACTGCAGCTCAGGGTGTATTTACCACCACACGTCCGAAGTGGTAGATGTGGATTATTTTTCGATCTTCTCAAGGCACAGAAATATTTTTGGGGTGCTACCGTCTAATACAGAGGTTTATTTGGTCCTATTCAACCCCTCTCTATATAAAGAAGCAAAGTGATGTGCTAAAAGGTCTTTGACAGTAGCTTCAGCCATCAGCATGAGGGCATATCGCATCTCTGTAAAAGCCAGTGCCTTGTAAACTGAAATGCTTGAGGTGTGGTGGCTTGGGGGAGTGCTCTGTGGCACTATTAGGAAGTTACTGGTCTGTTCACCACATCAAAAATGATGTTGTGGTAACACATGCCTTGTGATCAGGTTTGGGTACTTAGTTTCTGCTGTGTATTTGGAAATAGCTCAGTGCTTTGTGCCCTGAGTCCTGAGACTGCTGTGGGACACCAACAGCGTCCCTGCCCTTCTGTCTCTCTGCAAAACATCCCAGTGGCAGAACAGCAGATACAAGGTATCAGCTGGCAGTAGAGAGGAATTTGGGGACTGAGGGAGTATGCGGAGGGCTAAATTCTCCCTTCCTGCTCCCCTGTATATTAGTCTTGGCTGTAGCCTGTCTGATTATACATTCTCCTTTACGGCTTCCTAGTTTATCTGGCTCTAGCTATGAAAAAAAAAATCAAGAACATTGTTTGATAAACTTGTGATGGTATTTGCTGAATAAGGGCTTGCATCAACACCTACTAGTCTCCAACAAGACTAGTTGCATCTAAAGTTGGATTCATGCTGTAAGGGCTGCTCAGAGCCCAGGCTGCGGGCTGAAATGGTTGTGGTCATCACTGTTACAGGTACTTATCCTTACTAGTTCAAATTGCAGGGTGCTTTGAAATGACTAGGCTTGCTGGAACATTGCTCTGATGCATATGGATTTTGTATGGCATTTTATATATAGTTGGTTTTAACTTTTCTCCGTTTTGGGCAGGAAAAATTCCACCTGAGAGCACATTGATTTTCAACATTGACCTTCTAGAAATTAGAAATGGACCGAGGTCTCATGAGTCATTCCAGGAGATGGATCTTAATGATGACTGGAAACTATCCAAGCAGGAGGTGAGTGGGTTATCCTTCTCTTGTGAGCAAATCTAGCGGGATGGGAGAGTGAAAAGAATACACATCTATGCTGCACTGCTCTGAGCCTTGCATCCTAGTGAAAATTCTGGACTGGAGATTCCAAAGGAGCCTTGGTAAGCTGAGGATAAGCATGTGACTTGTGTGCTGCATGGTTATGGAAGACTTGGATAAAGTAAAGCATCTCAGAAATAAGACCAGACTTCAGGGCTTTTTTGGATTTAATTACTGATTTATTAATAAAATGGGATTTCTTCTGCTGTAGGGCAATCCTATTTCATAGCATTCACTCTGTGAAGGACGTGTATTCAGCATCATTCACCATCTGTTTGTCTCTCATTTTCAAACTTCAGCTTTTTCAGCAAAAGCGATCAATGAGAAGCTAGTATAAACCACTGAGTTATTTATGTCTGCATATTAGGAATGTAAGCAATAACCCTAACAAATCCCAGAGTCTGAAGTGACTAAAACAGACCTGAAACATGGTCCATGGGTCTTATACAAGTCGTATCTGTTTAATAGATGAGTATGTTGGTATGGTGATTTTTGTAGAAGGCTCTGCAATCCAGAAGACTTGGGATCTCCATAGTTAAACCCTAAAACTTATTAAAACCAATCTGATATTTTTGAAAACACTGCTTACCATTAGTATCTAGCTTAATCTAAGTGTTCCAGTGGTCTGTTTAAAACCTGCCTTGGATCTTTGTCCTTAAAAAATCTGAGATATCTAGAAATCTTTTAAGGTATTTCTAATTGGAGCAGCAAACACTGAGATTGTGGACAGATTTCTGTATATATGTGGAGTGGCTGTTTACATGTACTGGGTTATCAAGGTGCTAGGATGTGGAAAGGCTGTCTCTGACCAACTGATGGCTAATAACTTCTGCCCAGCTATTTGTACTTTACTGTATAGACATCAGAAGACAGGCTGTCCTGACTCATTTTTTTTGAGTCAGATACCATAAAGATATGGCAGCAGCTTTGCTAGTTTTACTGTCACTTCTATCACTAAGGACCCTTCACTCAAAGGAGCTGCAGAATCAGTTAGACAAGTATTATTCTGGCAGTGGCATAGGAAGAGAGGTATCTATTATCTACCACCACCATCCTGAGCATAGCATCCCTCTGTTATGCTGCAGTAATCAATTCTTTTATAAGTCTGAAAATGTTCACTCTCACCTTTTGTCTAACAGGTGAAAATTTACCTGAAGAAAGAATTTGAAAAGCATGGAGCAATAGTAAATGACACCCAGCATGATGCTTTGGTTGAAGACATATTTGATAAAGAGGATGAAGACAGTGATGGGTTTATATCTGCGAGGGAATTCACGTACAAGCATGATGAGCTGTAGAAAGAAAAGGATGGCATAATTTTTTTTGACACAAATAGCAGTGACTTAGACTGTCTGGTTCTCGTGTCATCTTAATTCTGTGTTTCGGAATTGACAATTGCTGTTGGCAAAGAAACACTTCCTTTATATAAAAGAGAATTTCTATTCATTATGTACAAGTGTTTTAAACTATTTTGAAGTGTGAAAATGTACCTCCTCTTAAAAGCGAAGACTTGCACATCAGTGTTTTTAAAATTTTGTATTAAATTATTTTTTAGAAATGTAACAGACTTTCCAGTTATCATTCATTATGAAAATCAAAATCCAGTTCAGTGATTTTCTGTGATTTCTTTGTGTGCCAAGATCACTTTCAGCAGCTGCCTTTTGTATTACTTGTAGTCTGTGGCTTAATTACTTGACCTTCCTTCTTGAGTGTCACTGCTTAAAAAGCAGTGTGCTGACCTTGGATTCTTTTGCCTGCAGATTTTTAAAAGGTGTAGTAGAAGGCATCAGCATCTCTCTATACAGCTGAGAAACTGATACAAAGCTAAATGAGAAGAATGATTATTGTGTGCTGATTTTGCCCTTCTAAAGGGAGAGTGGTACCACCCATGCCAATAATTGTCTGCATTTTTCGTTAAATTTTGTGAATGAAGCAGGAGTTAAATGTCAGTCTTTCACTTCTACTGCCAGCAACATTATAGGAAACATCTGTAATTTGGAAAGCAGCAAGTTGTGCTGCAGTGCAGAGGTGGTGTCCTTTAAATGTACACACACATTTGTTTTGAAGCTTGGCCTTGGATTTCATCAGAAAAGCTCATACCTTTCTCTCGCAGTTTGAGGGGGGATCTTGAGCAGAATGTTACAAGTCTGAAGTTTTTCCTCTTTGCAGAAGGAAGAGAGTGTACTGACAGGAGGATCAGTATGGTCTGAAGAACAATTTCCATGGGCTTGTCTGCTTTTGCAGCTGTGCGAGTTGCAGAACTTGTTTCATTGACCCTTTGCAACATTTTTTCACAAGTAGCATGCAAGTGACATGAATTTTAAATAAAAAAGTGAATTTTTAGAAAAATAGAGGTGTGAGGTAAGTGTTACAGTGCTGTGTCTTTACAGAGGTGGAGATCATTAGGATTTCAAACACAAAACTGGAGTTCAAAGAACTCTTTGGAGAGGAAGAAACCTTTTGCAATTGTCCATGGTTTCTTAAATGAAAGGACAAGGTATCTCAGGGACAGAATTTTTTCTGACATCACTAACCTTTGGGTCTATGAACACAGCAGTGTACTTGAAAAATTGATGCCCAAAGCTATGTAAGGATGCAAAGCAAATCCAGTTCTATGAGATTGCTGCATTGCACTAAGCCTTAGCTACTGCAGACTGAGACTCTGCATTCAAGGTTCTCAGTGCTGTAGGTGTGTTAGATGTTTCCCTGCCACCTAGTGTTGCAACTGAAGATTAGAGGACTGCTTCGTTGAACTGAGTTCAGCTGCAGAGGGCGTTTAGAGAGAGATGCCTGTCATTAGTGACAGCTGGGGAGAAAAGGAAAGTTGTAAATGAGGGTTTGCAGGGCTGTAGTGTTTTGGTTTTCTTCCAGCATCTGACATTTTGTGGGTGATGTTCTAAGTGACAGGGAATTGCAACCGTGTATTTTGTTTTCTGTAACCTGAGGTCTTTTCCCTCAGTGATGCCATCTGCTTTTCTTGAACCCACTAGAACTTTTGCTTCTATGGCTGAGAGTTTCAGTAAAACAGTGTAGGAAAATGTTTCCCTTCTGTTTTCAGCTCATTGCCTGCCCCTATTCTTTAGTTGTGAAGAAATAATGAATAGTCAGTACCTATTTAGCTATCCTTACTGGTCACATGGTTTTGCATATTGATTTTTTTTTTTTCTCTCATCACTTACAAAAAATCAAATTTGTCTGACTTGAGCCTGCCCAAGGCTGGTTGCATGTTCTGTGCTGGCTGTCTTGACTTCCGCTACAGTCACCAGAGCACTGGGCAGGGGACAGCTCATTGCATGTGTGTTGTTTATCTTGTATTGAGATAGCTGCCTTACCAAACAGTCTTTCTCTGTTGACTGTGGGGAACCTAGACCATTATTATAGCCTAGGCCAAGGGAGGATAGTAGGATATTAAGCTGATCTTTAAGGCAGTCTTGCCTAGGTGTGGGAATTGGCAGGTACCCAACCAACCAAAGGGGAAATACTCTGTGTGTGTGTGTGTGTGTGTGTGTGTGTGTGTGTGTGTGTGTGTGTACTGCTGGGAAGAGCAGAACTGAGACTTTCATTGGGTCTGAGAGAGTTTAAGGTCATTGTTTGCAGTGTTTAGTATGTTCTCAAAACTCAAAACATCTGGCTGGGGAATGAAAGCATAAAAGCATGGAATAAAATTTGCCTGTGTTACTGACCTAATACATTAAAAGTTAAGATTAAATAATGGGGTGCCAATATGTGATGCCAGTAAGGGCCAATTGTTTCTTTTTTTATTAAATAGGAGTTTATAGTCAGCGACTACTGTGAAATGTACACAGGCATAATCTTCTGCTTCGATTTTTAAAACATTTTGTAAATAACTTTCAGTGAACATATACTTACCTGTTAATGCCAGCAGAGTGTTAAAGCTGCATGACCAAGATGTCTTGTTTGGTGTTGTGTATAGGTTTATGCCAAATGAGAATATGTTTTTTCTTAGTAATTTTCTTGTAAGCTGTGTTAAATTCTGAAATCGAACTGATTTTTTTTTTAAGTGCAGAATTGGCAGCAGATTCGAGAAGTCACTTCAACTTGATTATCATTTGGTGCTGTTAAAAGTCCTCTTGTGAAGATGAAAGGCTTTCTTAGATAGAAGTAGCACTGCCTGTTTTAACCTCAATTGCATTTGCTGGTTAATCCACAGGGCAAATTGCTGCAGTGCCTGCAGGACACCAGAGGCAGGCAATCTGCTGCCTATCCTCTGAAGTGGGAAGGAATATTGGTACTTCAGTGGCACTCAGGAACTTTGGCTGGCTTGTGTGTGAAGTGTGAGGTGTATTTGCCCTGAAGAAACAAGCCATCACTGCATATCTGTAAAACATGGCACTTGAAAAAGTGGAGAGGGCTCAAAACAGAGCACTTTCCTTCTGCATCTTATAGCCTTCTTCAAACATTTCTTGTTGGTTTGTGGTTATTTGGAAAAATATATAGTGATATTTTTTAGAACTGCAGACTGTCATTCACAGCCAGTACCTAACGATTACAGTGGGAGTTGCTGTCTTCTGTAGGTACAGAAGCAGCCTTCAGAGCACATTTTATTTGAAAATTCTTGATATGCAGTGCAATGACACAAGAAAGCTTTTGGCAAAGCTTCAGGAATGGTGCTTTAGTCTGAAATGTTTTTTAAAGTTTTCTTTTTTGACACAAACTGACAAGGCAAACAGTATGAATCACTTTATTTGGTCTTAAATCTTTCCAGTAGCTTATGTCATAAAATTATATAATCATTTATATTGGAAAAGACCCTTAAGATCATCCAGTCCAAGTGTTAACTCAGCACTGTCAAGTCCACCACTCAGTCATGTCCAAGTGCCACATCTACATGTCTTTTAAATACCTGCAGGTGTTTCAGTGCCTCCTCCACCACATTCCTGGGCAACCTTTCCTGATGCTTGACAACCCTGTACAGAAAATATTTTTTTCCTAACATCCAACTAAACCTCTCCTGGCACAACTTGTTTCCTTTTGTTCTGTGCCTTGTAACTTGGGAGAAAAGCCCTACCCTCACCTCACTACAACCTCTTGGCAGGCAGTTGTAGGGAGTGAAAAGATTTTTCTCCCTCAGCCTCCTTTTCTCTGGGCTAAGCACTCTCAGTTCCCTCAGCCACTCCTCAGTAGACTTGTGCTCCAGACCCTTGAGCACCTTCATTCCCTTTTCTGGACGCACTCCAGTACTTCAGTGTCTTCCAGTGAGAGGCCCAAAATTGAACAAAAGATTTTGAAGAATTGAACCCAGTGCTGAGTGCAGGGGGACAATCACTGCCCTGGTCCTGCTGGCCACACTACTGCTGACACAAGCCAGGCTGCCATTGGCCTGTTTGGCCACCTGGGCTCACTTTTTTTTGGCTCATGTTTAGCTGCTGTTGACCTGCACCCCCAGGTCCTTTTCTGCTGGGCAGCTTTCCACTCTACCTCAGCCTGTAGCACTGCCTGGAGTAGATGTGACCCAGCACTGGGGGGTCAAACCTCATTCAGTTGGACTCAGCCCATTGATCCAGCCTGACCAGACCCCTCTGTAGAGCATGTCCTTGTGCTAACCAGGAATATCCCAAGTGTAGGGTGTGTTTTGGTATTTTAGTGAGTCAGAAAATTGCAGTGTTAAGTACATATTGAACAAATTGGTGCCATAATTTCTTTTTCATGATATCTTGAATGAAAGTAATACATAGTTGGTTTTCTGAGCACTTTGATGTAAAAAACAGGTTGTACAGGTCGGCCCTTAAATTTGTTGTACGTGTTCCCCACATCCCATCGTTTATGTTATGCTGTTAGATACAAGGTGTTCTATCCCTTGATCCAGAAATCCTAGTTTTAGATGCAGGTGAGTACCAGCAGGATTGGGAAACTTCACTGCTTTGGGGCATTCTGGGAAAAGACACAAAGCTGGGGAAAATGTCAGGGTGGAATTATGCAGTGATGTCAGAAATGCAAAATATTTTATTTCCTAGATCTTTTGGCATCAGCTTATTTGGAAGAAAGAGCACTGGTGGCCACTGATGCAGGGACTGCAAGTAATAAGGCTAGCTCCTGATTTGACTTTGATTAGAAACCACTGCTTTGGACAGTTCTTATATGGAGTTTAAAGCAAATTTTAAATTCACACTTCCAAGGTTTTTTAAAGAGTTTTCAGAATAGGTATGTTGAGTTTACTTCTTGAAAATACATTGGCCTCATCATACAGTTGTTGCAAGAACCTCCAAACATAGCCCAAAACACACTACTCCAAACCCCTTAATTTGTCTTCAATGCTGAATTGTTTTTGGTCAAAGGAAATACATCAAAACTGCTTATATTTGTATAATCCTGGACAATTTTAGCTTCTCTTGAAAGTTAATCGTAATGCTTACATTCTGTGTCCTAGTTTTCTCCTGGTTCATAGGAAAAACAATTCTCTGGCAAAATAAGAATCTTTCTTTAGCTGTACTGCTTCTGTTTTCATGCCTGTGCTTGATTACGTCAACAGTTTCACACAAGAAATATAATTGACAATCTCAGTAGGAGACTGTATATGGACAAAAACTTGGTTATCATCTCTTCCAGCCTGGAGGGGTTTCAGATGGAGGCTTCTACTGCATCACATTTCTTCCTCCTGGGAATTTTTGTTCCAAAAATGGTTGGTTTAGCTAGGGGTTATACCTGGTCAGAGACCATGTGGTATTTCTGTTGAATGATGTAAAAAAAAAAAGAAGGAGCTTGGTTTATCTGAAAAAGTTGCTGTGACAGAGGGTAGTTTCAAACATGTCAGGTAAATAACTTCTTGCAAATTTTCTGAAGGTCAAGTTTCCTTGTAGACTCGAGTTTGTCCAAAGGGATAATTTTTTTTTCTTTTTCCTTTTTACTTTTTTTTCCTTTTCTTATAACTGCTTTGCATCTCCATTGGATAAACAAGAATGAATCCACTTTTAAAATGTTAGGGTCTGGCTGCAGAAATCCAATGGAGCCAGCTCTTCAGAGCTCCCCAAATTCTAGCTATATTTTCTTCTAAAAATCTGAGGCTGATGCTAACTACCATTAAGAGCTGCTCTTCATTTTAGACATGATGCTTCTAATTTCTAGTTTGTGTCATGACCTGCATAAGGAGATTAAATGATGCAGGATAATTGATTCCTTATCTGGGAGTCAGACTGGAAGCATTAAATCAATCCTGTCCTCTTTCATGTTATTGCCAAAGCAGCTATGTTTCCTCTTCTGCCACTTTCCCTGAGTAGTGAACTAGATAATACCTATTTCTTTTGTGAGCTCTCCCTCTTTGGGAGTAAATAGCAGAGTTTAGCTCTAGTCTCTCTAATCTGCTGGGATATACCTTTAAAGACTAGGTTTTCATTCCACAAATGCAATTCACAATGTTTTTGGTGAATCTGTTTCTATCTCTGGGTAAGGACTAATTGAAAGAAAATCACGACCTGCTGGATTTTACTCTTAGCAATGCTGACCACAATACTTAAGAGAGACAAGACTGGTGATGTTCCTTCATTTTTACAGAAGGTGAGAATTTAATTTTGCATCTAAGTATCTCAGCCCTTATGTGCCATCATGTCTGTACTGCTGTTGTCTCTACCAGCAGCTGGGTTTAAACCTGGGCTTCGCATGTTCACCTGGACATCGTGATGTGCAGTGCACCCTGACGTAATACAACGCTCCACCTCTGCAAAACAGTCTGGAGCAAAGCTCCCTGACACGTGGTGCTCGTCTTGCAGCTGTGAAACAAGCACAAACTGCAGTGGGAGCACTTGTGGAGCAGAAGCAGCCAATGCTCCCATGTGTTTGGTACCAGATTCTGCTCCTGCCAACCTTAGCCAAACCCAGCTCACCACAGCACCTTCTGAAACAGCCACAACCTGCACCCACAAAGTGCTGGGGCTGTGTGGGGTGGGCTTTAGGGCACAAGTTCTGCTCTGCCAGACCTCTGTTGGCTTGGACCTTCACACCTTGTTTCCTGAGCAGGCAGCTGTCAGTGGGATATGTCAGAGCCTCAGGACAGACTGGAGCGGCACCAGGCTCATGCTGTCACACCACTTCTTCACACCAGTAAAGCTACAGGCAGGCTTGGAGAAAACACCAGGGCCCTTGGGCTGGGAGGGAATAGCAGAGAAGACAAACAGGAGAATATCTCTCCATACCATCCAGATTTTCGTGGCTGATATCCTCAGCAAATATGAGGAAGTTTAAAAACTCCTGGGTAATTTATTATTTATATTTTGCTGTTAAAATGTGTACATGAGGAGTAACATGCAGTCAGCATGGAACTTACAATACAGTGTGAGCTTTGTAGTTTTGCCCATGTATTAACTAATGTCTCCAGTTGTACCTTGTGGATAAGACCATTTATGTAAACATGGCCTCTTTTATGACAGAGATACTCAGTTGTGAGCATTTTAAGAAACACGTTTCCTATCCTTTTGGAAGTACAGCACCCAAAAGCACTCCTTTTATTTCAGTTAGAAATATTTCTGTTATCATTGATCTCTTCCTACCTTGCAGCAATCTACCCCTTCCATGAATAAGGAAAATGGCTTAATCATGGAGAGAGTTTTTTGGAGTCAGAACTCCTTGCAGGCATATTACAAAAGACCAAAACAAAACTCTCCAAGTTTTAAGTCTCCTGAAAAATGGAATACTGGAAAATGCTGCAGCAAAAACATTTGTAGCCCAGGAAGGACATGCCACTGCTCACAGTTCCCAGTGAATGATGTGTATGGGAGGAGAGAAAAGGCTGCTGACACAAGCACAACTTTAGCAGTACTCAGCAGACCTGTTGCTGTGGTTACTAACCAGAACTCCCCCCGAATGAGTGCTGTTTGCACTGCACCAGATGGCTGACAAATCACACAGCTGAATTAACTGTCCCCTGTGTTACTGTCCGATCTGTTCTCCAAGTGCTATGATTTAATTTGCAGCAATTCACACATAGATTATTTAGTCATGGCACACTAATATAAAACATGAAACTGCTGCAGATGTGCAGTCACTTTAATGAACTCCTGTATCACCCAAAACGATCATACCAAAAATATATTTTGTCTTATGTATTGATGTTCATGTTGTTGCAATTTGATGAACAGTGTTAAGCTAAAAAAAAAAAAAAGCTATGCCTAAAGTTTAATATAATTTTAATAACATTGTTACTGTAGCACATTTATTGCAGAGGGAAGTGAGATGCCTTTTGCAGTTCATCAGCCTGCCACAAGCATTTCTGAACAGGCAGCATCAAAAAACATGAAGCATAGATTATCGCGTTTTTCTCAGTTTCCAGGGTTCCAACAATAGATGAAGATTAAACAGGCTCATTGCATAAGAAAGTAATGCTGTTGCCTCTGTATTTTCTGCTGCTTTGTTGCCATTCCTGTCTTACCCTCTCAGGATGACAATCCACCTGCCTGGACTATTTATTATTATGAGTCTTCAGCTATTGTCAAGTGCTTTAGCCTTTTTTTTTTTTAACAAGTGGCATTCTAACACGTTATAAAAGCCGATAATAATAAATGTGTGTTGTGATACGTTTTAGAGTTACAAACATAAATATCCTGTCCCGGATTTCTGTGAATTAAAATAAAGAAAATGGCAAAATTTATGAAAACAAAGCAAGAGACTGATGACGTTTTGATACAACATTACTTCAGAAGTAGGCAACCTTTTTGACTGGGCAATGGAGCAGCTTGGTTGTGTGGTTCAGTGCTGTTGTGCCTAACAGGTTTCTGGACACAGAGTGACTGCAGCATGCCTGGAGTCCTTGTAGCATTCTGTCCCTGTCACACTGAGGAGTTGTGATCTGTTATGTCACTTGTGTAATGGGGATATGAATCACCTTCTGTGGTGCATGAGTAAGAGCTCAGCATCTAAGCCTGCAGTTGTGCCTACAGTCACATTTTATGTACAGCTGCAGCCATTTCCATAGATTAATCTTCAATGGTATAATTGGATAAAGAGGCTGCAGCCAGGATTTCTCCTATCTTTTTCATTTTGAACATTCACAGAACTCAGCAAGTGACATCTTTATTTTACATCATAATCCAGCACCTGCTGTCCTTTTTCTTTGTTATGGATGGAAGCCACCTTTAGTGTGAGAAAATTCTCTCAATTCTCTGGTCCAGTCTTCTGGTTATACAAAAATACCCCAAAACACCCAAATGCCATTGATACTTCTTGCTCTTTAGGTTCATACTATAACATCAGCTGAATTTATTTGCCTATGACGTAATTATCATCTAGGGTCTCACAGGCATTTTCAGTGTTTCTTACTCTGCTGTTTATAAGGAGCTCTTTTCTTCATGTAACTCACTATAAGAGGAATAATTTAAGTTTAGTGGGATGCCTTCATGTATATAGGCTTAGATTGCCTTAGCAATCTAGTACATTTCTTCTGAACAACCTGAGTTCCTCTGATTTTTAGGTCCTCCAAATCAGTGTTCTACCAGAAAGAACATGACAAAGATGGTGTCCTGAAATGACAAAAATTAATATCAACAAAAAAGTTATCTTGGCTGTACTACCCTTTCACCAAAACCTAAAATTTTAAGTCTCTTAATATAATTTCAACACTTAGGTGGTATTTTCTACCATCTACATTAAGACAACTTCTCTCCTAAACACAGTTTATTGAGAAAACTAGTCCCATCCACTGTACGTCTGCAGAGATGTTATCTTGAACTTGCAGAGGAAAGTATTTTGGAAATGATGAAACAAAGACTAGTGCTGCAGTCTCTTGATGATTTTGGGGTACTAGTTCTGCTGAATCAGCTATGATCTCCAGCTAAGGAGATGGTTAAAAAAAACAAAACCCCACTGTAACTTAAGCTGTATATTGCAGTGTCTGCCTTTTGTTCTCTTCCTTTCACATATAAAACATGGAACAAAGATTCTTTGAAATTCTCTTTTCTAAAGAGTTGTCCTTCCTGCTCTTCTTTGATTTTGCACCCCATTGGAAACCAATCTTTTACAAGAGAAAAATAACATTTATAAAATCCATCCATTCTGCTGTTATGTTTTTAAAGAGGAAATAATCAATAGATAAGCATTGTGGCTTTGAATTAATTATTACAATTTTGTGTTTTCTGTTTGCACAGCAGTCTCCATTCAAAGATTTTAAAGATGCAGCTCTGAGTAAAAACTCTCCCCATTTCTTGTGTGAGGTAATTTAATTACTGTGAGGCTACAAGATTTATCCAAAGCCAAGCAGCAAGCTTATGGCAGAACAACATACACCCCAGGCTCTCTCAATTCCCAGTACTGTGCTCTAACCACTCATCCTTGCTGCTTTACACAGTTCATGACAGCTTACACAGAAAGGAAGCATCAAGGATTTCTGTGTTGACAGTATGTAATCATTCTGTAGACAGTCTAATAATTCTTAGGTAGATTATACTCAGCCATAATCATCCCCAGTGCAATTAGAGAAGAGACTTAGTCATCTAAGTGAGCATAATATAGGTAATATAAGTGGTGTGTTATAGGATATAATCTAAACCCATTTCTAAATTGCACCTGCTCTTTTCATCAGCTGTCTTTCTGATTCTAAGAAGCAAGCTGCCTGTGACGCAGTTCATCCTTGATGTAACTCCAGAGCAAGAATTTGGGTCGTTATGTTCAACTAAACTTGTTACAATTAAATTGGTATAAAGTCTCAGCTTTTCAGCGATTCAGATCAGCTTTCAATTATATATCTTTAGCAGGAGATACACAGTCTTTTCTTGTTGTAAAACACATTGAAATGTAATTCTGATGACTGCAAAACTGATAGCAGAGGAAAACAAAGGTCTTGCTTAAAATATGTGATGGAAACCCTTATAGTATGAAGGGCTCCATGTTGCTAATGCCCAGCCCTGCTTTTTAAACAAAAGCATTGAGCCTAAGTAGTCCCTATTCAGGCTACTGATATACCCCAGAAAGGAGCAATGCCACAGTGTTTCACATTCACAGAGTCTGGGAACAGCAAACTATGTTCTCTCTCAGTTATATAATGAAGCTGCAACTTTTGGTCTGCATTGTACAGTATCCACGATTTCTGAACAGATGCAGATCCATGGTGCTGATGGGAGGAAATTCTTTTGGCACGTGCAGTTTCAGAATTCTTCCTTTATATTTTCTTTAAATGTAGAGTCCAATATGCAGATTCTGGCTTTTTGTTTTGTCTTAGCCTTAGGTCACTAAATCAGATCTTCTGATCTAACAGAATTTAGATATTTACCCATATTTAAGTGGCACTGCTGTACCAAACTAATATACTTGCTTCTAGTTTGTAATACTCTTTAATATCTCTACTGGCTTGTCTTTGCCTCGCTGACCTTTTCCCCTGCTTCATTTTAACCTTCCTATCTTCCCATCAAACATGGCAGTCTCTTCTGCACATTAAATGTCTGGTTTAACGCAGGAATTGGTGGAATGTGCAGCAAGGTTCTTCTTGAAGACAGAGATAGAAACATAAAGGTCCTGCCTTATACCAGCACCATATAACCATATGTGTTACACTATATTTAGCAGTTTAACCATTTATGCAGGGACCTGCATCATTATACTTAGCAGTTAAACTATTTTCACCTCTGTATGGAGGCATGGGTTGTGTGCTGAGGATGGAGCACAGAGGACAGCCCCATTTGGGCAGGTTTGGCTGCTCCACATGCCATGGCTGAGGGGTGCTGGCCCTCAGAGGACAGCGGGTACTGCTTTGCTTTGGACCTGGTGGTGCTGGTATTGCTGCATCCAAAGAGCTGAGGGGTCCCTGGAGGTTCAGCTGCTGGGGCAGGAGCCCACTGTGACACTTCTCATGCAGCAGCAGGGAATTCCTCAGTCATGAACCACAGAATAACAGAATTAATTAGGTTGGAAAAGATCTCCAAGATCATCGAGCCCAACATTTGACTGATCACCTCCTTGTCAACCACAGCATGTCACTAAATGCCACCTCAGTTGTTTCTGGAACACTTCCAGGGACGATGGCTTCATCACCTCTCTGGGCAGCCCGTTCCAATCCTTAACAACACTTTCCTTGAGGATACTTCTCCTGATGAGCTTTGCAAAGTTTGGAGAACTCCTTGCTCAGCAGTTTGATGGTTAATGAAATAGCAGCCATATTTAAAACACCCACTTCACTTCTAGACTTACCCTCTGTGTGAGACAGAGGAACTCAGCGGTAAGACTGAAACGGAATAAAAAAGCCCCCGACACACTCTTGGTCCTCAAGGCGGGCTGAGGATAACACGCCGAGCGCTGACGGCTCTCCGCGGCATCACTGAACGGGTCGGGTGGGACGGGACCACACTGGGGCGTCTGCTCCGGGCATCCCAAAGCACGGGCGCGGGCTCGTGTCCTGCAGACGGTTCTGGAGCGGCTCCGGTGCGGGAGTGGCCGCAGCACGGCGGGGCTCGGCGCGGGGCGTGCGGCGGCTGCGCGCGCAGGGGGCGGGGCCGGGCCGCGGGGCCGAGCGGAGCGGGAGGAGCGGGAGCGGCGCTCAGGTACGGGAGCGGTGCCGGCAGCGCCGCGGGGCAGGGCGGCAGCTGCCCATCGCTTCTCCATCGCCTCCCCATCGCCTCCCCATCCCTTCTCCATCACCTTCCCATCGCTTCTCCATCGCCTCCCCATCGCTTCTCCATCACCTCTCCATCACTTCCCCATCGCCTCCCCATCACCTCCCCAACACCTCCCATCGCCTTCCCATCTTCTCTCCATCGCCTCTCCATCACCTCTCCATCACCTCCCCGTCCCCTCCCCGTCCCCTTCCTGCTCGGAGCGGCGCGGCCGAGCTGCTGTGTTACTTCTCGGCGCGGGGAAAGTGCCGGGGGCTGCGGGCAGTGACCTTCCCTGTCAGTCTCGCCCTGCCAGCTCCGGGCGGCGGCGGCGGACGCGGGGGGAGGAAGGAGCGGGGAGGCAAGGAGAGATGCAGGGAGGCAGAGCAGGAGGGAGCCGTGGGGGATGGCGTGGGAGGGGAGCAGTCCGTGGGGGATGTCGCGGAGGATGTCGCAGAGCCGCTTTCCCGGAGCCGGTGCTGGCCATGTCCCCCCGCGGCTCCGCGCTCCTGCTCCGCGCTGGCGGAAAGCCCCGAGCCGGGCGGGCTCTGCGGGGCCTCCCGAACCGGGGCTGCGCCGCCTCCCCCGGGCCGGCGGTGCGGGAGCGCTCAGTGCTGGGAGCTGGCAGCAGCAGATGCTGTCCCCGGCTGTCCTTTGCCTTCCCGTTTGAAGCAAGGCTCTCCGCCTCTCGTCTTCGCTGGCTGCACTCTCTAATCGCTGCTGTTTTCCCTTCGGCTCTTTAAGGACCCGGCGAGGGTTGTTCCCCCCCATCTTTATCTTGAAGGTGCCTTTTCATGTGGTCACCTTGAAACCTAGATGCCTTCATGTGCGTTTCTAAGCATATTGTTACGCTCAGGTAGGCATGTGCTGCTTTCAGTCACTGACGAGCAGATATACCCTCCTGCTGGAGCCTACAAAACTGACATCTCTATTTATGCTCCTATAATAATTCTACAGGCTATGATTAATCTGCCTTAAAAAGAAAATTCTCCAGTACAGAGAGTTAAAGGGGAAATAAATCATATTAAACCAGATTCTCAAACAGAAGACAGCTTAGGGCCTTGATCCTATGAATGCACATGCTTGTAAATCTATCCCTACGAAAAAGTGACACAGAACTGAGAAAAGCCATCCATACCCGTAAGATATGAAACTTTAATAAACCCAGAGAAATTATTGTGCTGCAGTAAACTTGGTAAAGATTGTGATGCAAACTATGTGTCTGTGTTAACTAACTTAAAAGATAATAAGTGGTGGGAAGTGGAGTGACTACTTATTTGGTTACAGACTACTACAGTTTCAACTATTCTCTAAAAGCCGTTTTAGAATTAGTGATTTAAGGCACCTCCAAACAAGCTGTTTTGTTCATAATATGCGCTCTAAATCTTCCAGCCAGGCAAAACAAAATCTTGAAAACCCTTCAATCATATTCTACTTAGGAATATGTGAACACAGGACTTTCAGCTTTTTGAGGTGAACCAACACTGAAATTAACTTAAACCATTTATAATGCTGTGGACTTTTGTGAGTAGCTTATGTCCCAGAGCTTACATAAACTGTCTAAAAAGGCAGGTGTTTTATTAAGGCAAATGGGATGGATGAAAATCCTTTATTGATATCAGTCCATTTTGTCCTCCCCACAAAAGTAATTTCAACACTTATAACTTGAGATTTTTAAAGATCTTTTCCAGTTTTGAAAGATATTTGTAGCTTTTGTTGGTTTTATTCTGGTAAAGTATGATTTAAGCTCCATTTATTTACTTTATTTACTGTGCCAAGGTTGGTATCTTTGGAAAAGGGCAGTGAATTTGGCTCTCCACCCTCTCCTTCAGAAATCAACTGTGGATGCTTTATGCAAGCTTGCATGTCGGAAAGTTTGCAAGATGTTCAAAGCTTTTAGTAAGAATTTCTTTATTATGAACTTGAAGAATTGTGAAGATGGACATTGTCCACATATTGCGTTTTTCTCTTTGCTGTAAATTCAGCAGATTGAGAAACTGAATTGCTACCCAGACCTGCCTCTCTGCGAAGTCCCCAAATTCCTGATTTCTGACAGAATGCTGCGAACTCATGGATAATGTTGCGTCACTTTCTGTTTTTTAGGGTATACTTAAAACCAGAGGCAGACTTCCAGAGAGCTACTTAGATGCTTTTTATTTAGCGCCTTGCTAACATAAGAATGTTGCTAATTTGAAAGGACGAGCAGTCGGCGCGCATTAGGCAGCTGCTGATGTGAGGCGGTGCGCAGGGACGCGGACCCGGCTGAACCCCAAACGCGATTGTGCCGCCTCTTTACAAACAGCAAAAGCTGCACGGCCGAGAGTTATGCAGCAGTCTGCAACTTCTCGTTATACAACTTGGGTGTTTGTACAAAGATGCTTTAGGTGCCGGCAGCTCCTAACAAGGGTCGCTGCCCCAGTGACAGAAGCAAGAAAACAGGTGCTTCCCCGCAAGATGGGGAGTGTTACAAATATGACCTTAAACTGCGGGCTGGGATAAGAGCCACAAAAGGGATTGAGTTCTGTGACTGCTTGGAGACTCAATTAAGAGCAATGACACCCACTCAGCGAAAAGTCTGTGTAAATAATGAGTTTTCCCTGTGTGTGCAGCCTGTGATGGAAATGAGGCTGAAATCTGTTGTCTTCTGGATGACTGACCCTGATTTGTTTTTAAATAGCACTATGTTTTCATTAGCATAATTCAGATTACATGGGGCAAAAAATAAAATCCTGTCTATTTTGAGAGATGCCTGCTTTGAAAGCAAGGACATACTTTGAACAAGGGTGTGTTACAAAATTAAAATAGAACTGGCTGGTCAAGGAATTTGTAAACTTTTAAAACAGCTGAGGTCTCACCATTTGTTAGGATTTAAAGTGCTGAAGAGTTTTAGAATGCTCATTTCATGGCCACTACCTGATATTTTTAGGACAGTCTGAAGAAATCTGGCAGCTGTTGCCAGGAATATTCCAAATTTTCCCACATACAGCAAGATAAATATTTTCAATTCCTTCCAGGCCTGTTATACTTTTGTTCAGTTAAATGACTGAAGGGAGCATACAGCTTAGCAAAGCTTTGAAGTGCAACTTGATTTTATGCCTGTCTGTGGAATTGCTATTTCTCATAATTCAAAAATAAAAGAGAAAAAGGACAAAAAGGCCATTCCAAAACCCTGACTGAAAGTTTGAACTGTTGCCTATTTTGAGTAAATTCTTGAGAAATTTTCAGCATGTAGTTAATGCAAAAAAATAAAAAAGTGTTGAGCATGGCTTGCTAAATTTCAGCACCTGATTAAACTCCTCTTGGATATCTTGTCAGCTTGGAGAGACAGAAACAATCACAGTGGGATGTTCACACCTCCAAGCAGTAAACTGGCCTCATCATCCATTGGTAGTTAAGAAAGAGTCAAACAATTTGCCTTAAGTCTGATAATGAAATGTCCAAACCATAGGGACACAGGGATCTGGCATAATTTTGTGCTTTATATTCAGGAACAGTCTCTGTTTTCTAATTTCTTTATACATGC
Organism: Catharus ustulatus; assembly: GCF_009819885.2. Classification (NCBI taxonomy): domain Eukaryota; kingdom Metazoa; phylum Chordata; class Aves; order Passeriformes; family Turdidae; genus Catharus; species Catharus ustulatus. The sequence goes on along the minus strand of NC_046221.1, from coordinate 36,339,383 downwards.
AACCTTCCTCTGTCTTGATAAGTCATGCATTAAAACTGTCCAAATCGTCAATTAAAAAAAACAAAACAACCTTTTCAGTGTTTCCTTAGATGGGAACAGTATTATTATTGTGCCTTTCAGTTTACTGTCTTTGTTCTGTGCCTGCAGCTGAATGAATTTTGCTTTTCATTTCTGCTTTTGGAAGCACTGCTTTTCTGCAGGGTGCAGAGATCACGTGTCTCTATATGCATAAGATGCTGGGCTGGATTCCTAAATGGAAATACAAGCTTGTCTCAGGCACAAGAAACATCTTAATTAGAAACAACTCAGCCCTGAACAAAGTTTTCGCAATTGTAACTGACCTTTCTTTTGCCATCCCACTTGAAATATGGTAGAGCTGAGAATAAATGATGCATGGCCCACTCCATATATTCTTCCTTTCCTAATGAGACAGCCTTGATCCAAATCTGAGGACCCTTGTTCATAGACTCCTCTCTGTTTTTTATTGTAAATGTTTCTTGCAGGTTAGATCACTTACTCTTTCTGGTTGCAGAAAACAGGTTTGTTGAAATCTTTAAATGTTAACTGAAATGGTTCAGCAGTATTAGCACAGCTGGGTTTCTGTTTTATAAAAGCACAAAATGTAGTGAGGAATAATCATCGTTTAATGCACAAAGCCCCATTATATGTCTACATAAAAGATTTAATGTGCTTTCTGGACCTCAAAAGCAGCTCAAATCACTTTTGTAAGATAAATATTAAAGAAAATTCTGTCATCTCCAGAATGTAGTCCAAACTTAGCAGCAAGGAATTTAGCAGCCTCTGTATTTCATCTACCTAAAGCACCTGTCAAAGACCAGCTTTAAAATGAAGAAACCAAAGAAGGAGGGTGGAAATATCAGACTACATGATCAATAATATCAATATTCTGACCAAACTACTGTAGAGGTCTGAGATTAAATCCTAGTGTTAATACTACCACACTTGTTTTTGTGGACAGCTGTGCTGTCTTGAAAGCATTATGTTGATTATTGACAGCATTAATATTGGGTTATCTAGGACGATCACAGATGTGCTTGAAAAACTGGGAATTAGGAGAGGTTTAGTCTTCATCCTGTACAACACTTTGATCATGTCTGAGCTTCAGAGAGCTTGACAGCTAAACCAACAAAGCTCTTGACAGCTAAACCAACAAAGCTCTTGAAGACAAGCAGAGAAAATGCTTGAAAGATGAGTCTGTGTGATGTTTCTATGCAACCTCACTAGGGTGAATGAAAGCAAGATATGTTGTCCCTTGCTCCATCCATGCTTGCTAGCATAGCTATGCTGAGTGATGAACACAGCAATTATGCTCCTGGGTGAAGGTTTGGCTTGATCAAGCAGAAGTTTTGCCAACTTCTGAGTCAAATCAATACAAAGCAAATTTTACAGCTGAATGCTACTCATCCCAGCACGAGGTGAATGCTTTTCTGGTATCAGTGCTCACTGCTTGGTCTCACTACAGCTTAATGTCCTTAATATCTGCTTGAGTGTTGCTTCAGTTTCGGGTGAAGAGGATCTGTATTGGTGGCAGCTAACTTGTCATGTAGCACCTTTTACTTTATACATGATAATGACTAGATATTATTAAATTTTTGAGCAAGAGACTATATTGTGTAGAAAGCAACTTCTGCATAGTGTGTTAAGGGCAGAACTGTTTGTAGACCTACATCACTTACAATATCTTAAATGGTGTGTTGCTGGGAAAGGACTTGCTCTACACAGGAATAGCTGCTTCAGAACTCAGTCATCTGGTCTAAATCTCACTAATAGCTACTAATTAACATTTCAGAAACTTATATTAAACCCAAAGGGTTTTTATATGTGATGTTAGTGGCATCTCTGGCTTTTCCTCAGAAAAAGTTGCAGGGCATTAAGTGAGCAGCAATTAAAAGAAGTGTGAAGAGCAAATATTGATTTAGTTCAATATTTAGTTCAATGAGTTAAATTTCAGGACAGATCCTTACTTTCACCCCTTTTTTCTCACACCAGTTCTTTTTATCACTTCCTAGTGAGTGCTGCACTTTCATTATAAACCTATTGTTTTGTTTTTCATTTGACAGAAAAGACAGAGAAGAGAGCAAATCCAGTTGTACTGTTACAAGTTTTGGAATTACTTGAACAATAGCTTGTTATAAAAGCTTCAAGATCACAATAGTTCATAAAACCGAATGTTTATTTTTGGTAATTTTTTTTCTTAATATGACAGCAACTGAAAGCTGCTGGTGGTGAGCCAGTTTTCACATAATTTGTAGCTTTGTAAAACTAGTAATTACTTTGGGCTTATTGTCTTCAGGTTATTTTGGCAAACAAGGAAAAGTAGTTGACTTTAAAAGTCAAAATCTATTTGATGTGGGATGATAAAGTTATTTTTCTGAGAAGTAATTTTATTGTAGCAGTCAGATTCTTGAGCTTTATAAAAGATTATTGCAGTACCAAATTACAGTTTTCAGAGAAGTACACAGTGTTATTCTGGAAAAATAACAGAATAAAATCCCAAGGAATCTAGAGTGAGTTACTATTAAAATCTTCCTTTCTTTAGTTTGGACTCTGTCATGCTAAGCTGACAGTGCTTTATTGTGGATGCATAGCTATTTCAGTTTTCTTGGGCTGGGGGGAAGGAAGGCTCCAAAGCACACTGAATTATTTATGCCTGTCTCTATTTTCTTAAGAGTGTTCAGCCTCTGACACTCATGTTCATGAGGTGGAGGATGGGATACTGTAATCTCTATTCCATGTGTTAATCTCTCTTCTAGCATTATTTATCTGTTCATTTTTTTGGAAGTGAAAAATGACATCTAAACAATGCTTCTGTTAGATTGTCACAACCTCTATGTACAGATTTAATAGCAATTTTATTCTGTGATGAACACTACAAATTTCTGATTGTGGATAGATATTTACTGTAATAATACAGGTTGTTCTAATTGGAATTAGTGAGCTTTAATATGTATCTGTGAGACCCTCATGCTTTGAAATGGAAAATACTCCCGAGTAAAATGTTTCAGGTTTTGATATTTTCAGCCTGAAAGTTGCTGTTCTATGTTTATCAAGATTTATGGGTTAGTTTTCCTGAGGTGGTGCTAGGCAGTGACACACCCATGTTCACCCTATTTCAGGAGCAGAGAGATGTTCAGACATGTTTATAAGGCCCTGGTAATTGTTGTACCTGTTGTTTCCCATTGTGATATTTGAGAAAAGCAATGAAGCTGTGGAGACTGAGTCCTATGAGGAGCAGCTCAGGGAGCTGTGGTTGTTCAGCCTGGAGAAGAGGAAGCTCTGGAGAGCCCTTATTGCTCTCTACAGCAGCCTGAGAGGAAGCTGTAGCCAGGTGGGGGGTCAGCCTGTTCTCCAGGAAACCAGTGACAGGAGACACGGAAATGGTCTAGAGCTGCACCAGGGGAGGCTCAGGTTGGACATCAGGAGGAATTTCTTCACTGAAAAGCCTGTTAAGCATTGGAACAGGCTGCCCAGGGAGGTGATGGAGTCACCATCCCTGGAGGTGCTTAAGAAATCCCTGGATATGGCACTTAGTGTTGTGATTCTGTGGTTGCCCAATGATTGTTACTCTTTTCTTTCTGCATTAAAATGCTTATAAACTCAGTACTGTCGGTTTTACCACTGACAGTAGTGGTGATAAATTCATACAATTAATTTGGCTTGTCAGGTGTTAAATGGGACTTATCACAATGAGAAAAGATCTTAATAAAGAAACTTGTTAAGTAAGTCTTCTTTATAGTGTCAGAATGCAGGAGACTGGAAAAAAAAATGACCAGGTGGTATATTGCATCCCTGCTGTAACATGGTTTTGTCAAATAAAAAATAGCAAGTGGAGTATATTAGCTTGTGGCTGCTGCTCAGAAATCTTTTCTCAACATTTGTGCCTGCAGTGATTTGAGGTTGACCAAGCATGATGCCTGATAACTCCCTGCAAGTGCAGCAGTTTTGATGTAGTGGCACAGCATAATGTATAGCTCTGTTTATTTTCAGGGCTTGCATATGCAGAGTGATACTGGATACAGCCTAGCATGGTGTGTACAGTCCCTGCTTCTGAGCTTGCAGTGGCCCAGCTATGAGTGTAATGGTTTGCCATCGAGACATAAGTGTCTAAGAATGTAGGTCTGAGCTACGGTCTGCTGAGAAAATCAGTGTGCTTAACATGCTCAGTGGTAAAGAGCTGCATGAACAGGCAGCAAGCTGTTCTTTGAGATCTATTTGCAGTCATTCCCTGTGTTTTCTAAGGTTTTCAGGATTACCTTTCACTGGAGGAACAAGCTCTCTGAAAAAAAGTGTAGGAATTATAACAGTAGGTGGTTTTATAAGTAATGCTGATTTATCAGAGGTGCTATGAAGGAGTGCTCTTTTCCTCCTGTGGGTGAAAGATGTTTGATCACTATTGAGCCATGTAGGCATTCAGAGGTGGAAAATATGTGAAAATTAGCATGAGGACAACCTGAAGCTGAATAAAGAAAAGAAGAACATGAAGTAAGCAAGTAGAATTGTCCTGCTTAGATAGGTGGCTGCTAACAGGCTGCTTCAGCTATGTGATGGAGGAAGACGAAGTACAGTAGAGTTTTGAATAAATAGAGGTCGTGGGTATATCTGAGAAATGGCCATCCTTGTCATATTCAAAATGAACCAGATGAGGTTCAGGGAAAAAGCGCTACCTAGCAAATTGAGTAGAATTAAACTGCAGCAGATTGCTAGATGGCTTACTTTTCTAAAATGTAATCTGAGGTCGTAGTGCAAACTCCTCCACTGACAGTCATGTTTTCAGGATAAGGTTGAAACATTTGGCATAGTGCTTGACTGTTGTATACTCCCCTGTGAGAACTACACTGGGTTGAAATGACCTCTAGTTACTGGGCAGCTTGCTCGTGCTTATGAAATATACTGTGTGTTGAAGGGAACTCTAGTTATAGAGGAACTTAGTCACACTTTCGTGCTTAAAAAGCATTATCAAAATGACAAGTTTGGTTTTGGTTCAGTAACTGTTGGTATATTTAAGGAAAAAAAAATCCCACAAATACACTTACTCATACTTTCATACTTAAAAAGCATTACCAAAATGGCAATTTGTTTTAGGTTCAGTAACTGTTGGTATATTTAAGGGAAAAAAAAATAAAATCTCACACATACAGTTGAGACTGTTTATTTCAGGGAGGTTTCAGAATTCTGAAGGGCATTTTATACCTACAAGCTTTTAATTCTTTTCCCCATCTCCTCAGATATGTAAATGTCTGCCTTACATACCTTCATATTTGTTCAGATATAGAATGTTGAAACTTTTCCCATCTTTTTAAGCCTATCTGCCAATATGTTTAAGTATTAATTTAATAAAAATTAGTATTGTATTTAATTTTAAACTTTCTTGCTAGGCTCTTGGATGCCTGATGTTTTTCAGCTGTCATGTATTTCAAATGAATCTGCTTAGTTAGTGTTTAAAATAAAGGAAATACTTCTTTTGAATAGTGAGGTCCAGACTAAATCTGCAAGTTGTTGAAGATTTTGGTTCATCTGGCAACGTATCAGAAGACAAATTTGGCATGCTAAAAGATGAGTTACCTGAAGGCAGATGGGAACTCTCAGAGAGCTGGAAAGCAGTTTCATTGACATCACCAACACAGCAATACTCATACTTGGAGTAATTCATAGCAAAGTACTGGATGGTTTCATTAGTGATGAAGGCTGGGCAACACTCTACAGACACACCACATTCCAGTTAAACCACAGAGGCAACTGAAGTGGGGATTTTTATCATGTCCATGTGCAGGACACTCCTGTAGAACCAGTCCCAGATTTAGAGGCACAATAGGCAGGTCTGCATCCCCAGTGTCCTCTGACAGATGTGTTTTATCAGCTGAAGTAATTCCAGTTCCAAGCAACTTGTCCTTTCCCACTGGTCAAAACTCTGCTTATGAAAAGGGATTTGTTTGTTCCCTAATGCATTTTCAGCTCAAGTGGGTGAATATAATTTTACCTAAACAGAAAGATTGTGTGAGTTCCCTGGACAATTCATTGCCTCTCATTGTGTTGGTAGAGGGCACTTCTAACATGGATCTGCTTGACTTTTTTTTGCAAGGTTGAACATCTGTGTGATCTGTTCATAGTCCACAGGCAAACAATTACCATTTTATGGATTACAGTCTTTATAGAAAAGGAATTCTTCCTCTGTTTTATTTTCTGCTTTTCAGTGAGAAATGTGTATTCAAGTGGCACGGCTTAAAAAATTAAAAAAAAAAAAAAGAAAAAGAAAAGGCAAAATTTGAATGTTTTGAAGCATATGCAAGCTAATGATAAAAATGCAGCTTTGAGCACTTCCCCATGCCCAGCATTGTCTTGCAGATGAATCTGGGAAAACTCATGTGCTGGTTGTTTCTAAGGAGTTCAAATATGTGCAAGTATTTTTACTTCTTCAGGATATTGTGGAAGACAAAAGGAAATTGTTTGTTTATTTGGGAACTGAGTTTCTATTGCTGTGATAAGAACTATGAAGAAATCTCAGACTGTCTCTGTTGAGTGCCTTTTTAACAAGTGATAAACACCCTACATTTTTCTGTTGTAGGCATATGTGCCAGAAGTTTTCCTGAATAGTGGAAAAAAAATCAGATGTAGCAATGTACACAAGACCAGCTACAGTAGTGCAATAGTCCTGAAACAGTTTGTAGTTTTTCTTAATATATTGTCATTGCAAACACTTAAAATTATCCTATAAATATTTCACATTAGCCTACATAAACAAATAAACAGCAATCAATTAACTTCAGGTAAGAGCAGCAATGCAGACAAACCACAGAGAAAATAAAGTGCAATTAGTGCTTCAGTCTCTCTCCCATCTGAGTAGATAAATTGACTGATGTAATTTTTGATGTAATTGTGCTGAACCTTTGTTCTGTTTCCAGTTATGCTATTGTCCTCTCTCAGGAATCCCTCAAACATGTTTTATCTTTCCTTTTTAAAAATATTAAAGTGCATGTGAACAGAGAGAATAAATTATTTAAAGTTATTCCGTGTCCCTGCACTTGTCTGAGTCAGCAGAATACATCTAGGTCATGCATTCCCAAGCAGCTCCAGTGCAGACTATCTTCTTTCAGTGGGGACTAAGCAGACTCGTTAAGGCACAGTTCTCTTGCCTTTTTTTCCTATTTATGCCTTCACAAAGCTTGGGAGAAAAAGGATGAAAATGATTATATTTTTAAAATTAAATTCAGATAAGCTTCCTTTGAGCCAGCCTGTTTCTTCCCTTATCACTGGACAATCAGCTGACAGAGGGAATGCATTCCCTCTTAGCTACAGTTAGTACCATCAGGCTGAATGATTCTCTAATGTATGCAGTTATAAATAAAAAACCCACTAGTTTTGGTTTTTTTTATGTTTTCTTTCCATTCTAGGATGGCTGCAGCTCCTCCAAGTTACTGTTTTGTAGCCTTTCCCCCATGTTCTAAAGATGGGCTGGTGGTATTTGGAAAGAACTCTGCACGGCCCAGGGATGAAGTACAGGAGGTGGTCTACTTTGCTGCTGCAGAGCACGATCCAGGAAGCAAAGTTGAGGTAAGGGTGAATTGTAGCATTCAAACTGTGAGAAATCATTGTTATTGGAAGAAATTAATACTGCCTTGTTTCCTCATCAGCTTGTGGAGTCCTTGCTTGCTTCACTCAAATCTCTTGAGAAGAAAAAGACAAGATTTTTTTAAAGTCTGAAAATGAAACTCACAAAATAACTTTTTCAATTGGGGAAAAAATCCTTGCCCTCTACTTTTTCTGTCAGACAGGCACAACTGTTCACATCTCAGATTCCTGCACCACATAGTCTACTGATTTCCTTTTAAGGGGAAAATATCCTGGCTAACTGGAACTAGAAGCAAATTTTCAGAGTGTGTCACATGCCAAATGAATTATTCTCATTCATGTTTGTTGTTTGGCAGTAATGGGACCTGACTGTGCTACACAGGTTGAAAAACAGGTGGCTAGAAATCTGTGACTTGAGGAACTTGTGCTCTAATAAGGGAATGAGAGAGGAGGAGAATGAGAGTACGCAAGCTTTGTAAGCCAGACTTAAGTCTTGCACATGCCTTTGTCTCTGTTGGCGTGTTCTGCAGCTGGGCACCTGCATCATGGTCAGCTTATAGTGCTGTGGTTTTTCTCTGAATCCAGGCTGGGTGTAGAGTCCTGAAGCTGGGCACTGATGCTCCACTGCCAGGAGCTTTTAGAATCCACAGGTTCTTGCTCTGACTGCAGCTGGGAAAGCAGAATCTGTGAGGTTCCCTGCATTCAGCTTTCTCCTGCCCCTGTGGCTGTGCAGAGGGCTGAGGACAAGAGGTGTTCTGCACCAGGCTGATGTCTCTCATCCAAACAGGTCCTTTATGGATCCAGTTGTCACTTACCCAGAAGATATCCAAAGACCAGTGCCAGTTTTAATTCTGTTTTTCAAAAGGGGTGATTTCCAGATTTCAGAGGGTTTGGTGCTCTTCTTTCTAACAGTTAACATTCTCTTAATTCTTTTTGCTGCCAACATCTAGTACAACTAATGCATTATTAAATGGTTTAATTTTGGATGTAAAGAAATCCCCTCCCCCAGGAGCACTATGTGCAGTTAAGTGCTGTAGCACCTTGTAGACGTGCTGGCATATGTAACACAAGTGTGACAATAAGACAAAAAGAAAGCTTCAGAGCAGTTTGTTTTAAAAAACCTCTTGATAGAACTGGAAGTGAAAAAAAAAGTTCGATTACTGGAGAAGAAGAACTTTGGAAAGCTTCTTTGTTTTGTATCCTTAATGGAGAATAATCTGTAAGAACTTACTGTAAGAGTTCTTGATTCTTTTGGTCTCTTTGCCCCATATCTTATTCTTTGATGAAATTGTCATAATTTGCTGAAGCATATAATTAAGCCATATATAATCTACTATTCTTCCTCTTTCACACCATGATTAACCAGTTTAATGCCTTTTTTTTAGAATTCATTCATAAACTCAACTCTTTGGCCACACCTTTAGAAGCAGGAAGCATAATTCCTTTTCATAGCACAACACAGTTTGCAGATTTAGTCTACCAAAAAGGATCCAAAAAGAATCTGCAAGAATTCTCCTTAAATGCTGAAATTTTTGTTTTAAATCAAGATAAAGTTAGTTGCAGTGTGGTGAAGATGCACTTTTAGATGACAGACTGGAGTGGGCCTTTTTTTTTCCCTAAAGTAGGGGCTTAAGTCCCAATTAATGGATACTTTCGCTTCTGCTGGTCTATGCTACTATGTACAGTAATTTCAGGATTATAAGCTGCACCTGATTATAAGACACACGTTACAATACAGAGTGTGATAAAAGGTATCTATTCTATCACCATCTGTTGAGGGTGGGGGCACTGATCCTTATCTCAGTGGGAGATATTCTGCTAATGGGCCATCCATTGAAACCAGGCGGGGCATTGTTCTTTATCTTTTCACAACTCATCCTTCCTCCAGGGAGTCATTTTCTGCTAATGGCCCATTGAGTCCCACTGTGTGACTGATAAAATTACTTCATCCCATTGGAAGTTGCTCCTGCCAGGGGGAAGACCCCAACATTTCTTACCAAAATAAAAACAGAGGTTTTGGGACACTAAGGGAACCTCTTTCTCCACTGGACTCCAGAGGAAAACCGGATTTCTCCACATCACCACTGGACCTCCGGAGGGAAACTGCACCTTGTACAGGAGCACTGTTTCAACTGAATCACATCTGTCACTGCAGGAGGATGCAGCCACCATTTAATGGGACTGCTACCAACACCCTGCCTGACGGGGTGTCAGGTTATACTCTGACTTTGTCAGGGTCTGGGGTTTGTTTCTTTGTAGTACTGTATTTCTATTTTAATTTCCCTAGAAAAGAACTGCTATTCCTAATTCCCATATTTTTACCTGAGAGCCCCTTGATTTCAAAATTATAATAATTTGGAGGGAGGGGGTTTACATTCTCCATTTCAAAGAGAAGCTCCTGCCTTTCTCTGCAGACACCTGTCCTCCAAACTAAAACAGCAACTTTTTGTTCTTTGTCCATATATTGGCTGCACCTGATTATAAGCCGCACTTTGGGTTCGGACCAAAATTTTAGTCAAAACGGTGTGGCTTATAATTGTGAAATTACTGTAATTCTTGATTCTCTAGCCTGAGGTTTTCCAAGAAAAGTTGTGTACAGCAACATACAGCCTCCAGATGTTTCCCAAAATTCTTCCTCTTTCGTCATTATTTTCTCTGAGAGTAGTGCAGGTAATTGCTTATCACTGCATCTTCATCACACTCAGCACTAAGTATTGTTAATGTATTTTCCTTTTTTTAAAAACTCATGTGTATTTTGAGTAAACTGGTTAAAACACAGAACTGATTTTAATTGTTTTGTTAGGTCTAAGGGCTGTCTGGTAGCTCTGCACAGTCGTTGCATATTGGTAGTGAGTTGAACCTCAAAGTCAAAGAAAGCTTTAAGGAAAGGCTTGAATTCAGCTGCTTTGCCTTGTTGAGTACCAGGCATGCAACACTATCTGCCTTTTAAGCAAACTTGTCAGAGGTAATTAACTGATGGGAGAGCGGAGACGAGGGTCAAAGTTTCTATAGGTAGCTTTGACATACTCAGGGGTAATACATTGTGCTTTAAAACCCGTGAAAACTGCCAACACTTCAGTTGTTGTCAGTGTAGGTTTTCTTTTTTACTACAGCTTTCCTTCCCTTGCACTTTGTAAAACTAACTAAGCATCTCTGATAAACTAAACGTACAATATTTATAAATGGGAAAATGTGGCAGATCAATTTCCCACTAAATTTTTCTAAGTCAGAAATCCTTTGTGCCTCTGACAAGATCTTTCTTCTCATACATCCTAATGTTTTGGGTCCTTTTTCCAAATGAGCAGCTTTTCTCTCCATTCCATATTGTATATTTGCTTTGGTTTCTTTACCTTCACTGGACAATGATAGTGGGCATGGTTTCCATTATTTTTTGCACATAATGTGGTTCATTGTGTATCAAATTGTGATTACCTGTTTGTGACTGTCACTTATATTCTGAATTTCTGTTAAAAGGTAGTAATGACATGAATCATTCCAGAGAGCTCTATCAGACAGTTTGCATCCTGTTCATTTCCTATTTCTGTTCTGTGCTGCTCCTGTTTGCAGCTGTGATAATGCACGGTGTAACCAAAAGAGGCACAGTTATTCAGTGAGATCCTTGCCATAAAGGAATCGGGCAGGTTGTGCTGTACAGCTCTCAGTTGGTTTGTGGCAGGGTCTCAGGGGAACTCACTGAATACTGCAAGTCATTTTCAGCCTGGTCTTTGTGGATCAATCTACCAGCTGAGTAACCCTGCAGCTAGCTCATCAACATAATTCCTTCCCTCCATGTCAGCAGGTTCCCAAGACCCTGAACAATGGGGCTTTTCATTAAAGGTCCCTTCTGTGTATGTGTGTGACAACTTTCTCAGAAGTTTGTTCTTCCCTTGCATTGCAATTTTGCAGTGGCAGATGCTGTTCAGCCCTCTTCCTTCTTGTAATAATCAGTCTAGTGAATTTGTTTGTGCAGGTGAAGTATTGCTCCCCCAAGCATGAATAAGGTCCTTTTTAAAATTCCTCTGCTAAAAGTAACTGTGTTCTTCTTTTATCAGATGTGGATTTTAAGAATTTGTCGCATGTTAATGAGAATTCTTGTCATATACTCTTTAAAATCAAGCCCCCTGTCTAATTTTTAAGATTTTACTTGCTAGGTTTCTTTTATTCTCTATTAACCTATTACTTGCTGTGGTTTTCCTTCTCCTGAAGAAGTCTTGGCTGAATGACTTTTTTGTGGATGAAATTTCCCTTGTGAATTTTTTTTCCCTTTTTGATCTACCTTCTTTTCCTCTAACTTAACCTTATATTCATTACTTCAAAATACTAATGGTTTCTTGCTTCACTATAGAGCTGTAAAAGCTCTTTTATCCTAACAGCATGGAACTTCTTATGGAGGATTGGGAAGGGGAAAGTAGAAAAGGTAGACTAGCAAAGAAGTCTACAAAACTGTGGAATATACAAAACTTTTCTAGTATGTTGGTATTAAACACAGATCTGGGCTAAAAGCCAGCCCTCTGTGGGATAGGAGGAATTTTTTGTTCTCTAAAACATCATGGCATAGTTATGCCTTAGTTATTCTTTTGTTTCTTCTGCTGTTATTTGTTTTTCTATCTCCTCTTGCTCTGAGTTTTCAGAGGAGCAGTAAGACTTTGTTTTGGTTTGAGGACTGCAGGCATAAAAATCTCACCTAAAGGAAACTGATGGGTCCCTGCCTGGTGTGGCACGGCAGTATAAAGCTTGGAAAGACGACTTCGACTGTGTTAAAGTTGTCTTTTTATCACCTGGTGATCTTAATCCTGGTGTTTGTAACATAATCAGCAGGAATCACACCAGTGTTGCAGTTCAGTTCTGGGGTGTTTTGGTTCCCTTTTTTTGCCAGCTGTTTGGGTTATCTGCGTTGTGTCATGGGCAGAATCTGGTAACAGAGGTCAATCATCAGGATTTACTGAGAATTTGCTCTCTGGGAAGCCTCCAGGTCAGACTGGCAGTGCTAGCTCACATTGCTGCAAGTGTGGGTATAAACCTGGGCACCCCCAGTGACACTTCCATGGGAAAGTGGTGCCTGGCAGGAATCCTTGGTGAAACACAGCAGTGTTTGTGCCTATGATGGAGCATTTTTCTTACTCTGTGTAGATAAATGGGGTTGTAATGTGAAGGTTTGCAGTTCAGAGGTGGTTTAGGAGGCTGCATTGTTGCCTCTCTGCTGGCTGGTTGGCAGCAGAGCTCCAACCAGGGCTTTGCCCAAACCACCCTGCAGGAGCTCACCCTGAGACTGCACACAGAGATAAAGGACAGGCACTATGCAGGCAGACAGCAGCTAAGAAAAGAAATTGGTTGCTGCCTTCAGCAGCCCATTGCTTGGCTAAGGTGGACATTTTCTCTCTTCTGCTCCACTGCAGGCCACTGGCCTTTGATGTGTTTGACTTTGCTTTGTAGCACAGTGCACAACCCTGCAGCAGTTCAGAGGTACAAGCCTTAATCTCTTGGATGTTTCTGCCCTCTCAAAGCCTGTTTTTACTGTAGGAGTGCTGCTTATTTGTTCTTTTCTGCTACCAGAGCAAAACTGGTTAGCTTGAGCTATTCTTTTTTATCTTTTTAATTTTCCTTTTTTTATTGTAGTGGACAGGAGGAGGAGGGGAGAGTATTAGAATTGTGTGGGGCAAAAAACTACCAAGTCTTCCATCTTGACCCAAAACATTTAATTGTGTCAAAATATATGAGTGAACAAGAATTTCAAATGCTCAGGATATCCAAGAGTTCCAAGGATATCTCTGTGATGAGCTCTTTGTGGCTTCTTTGAAATCTGTTTCTTCCTGTTTTAAAACATTAAATTAATAAATTCCATCCACATTTCAGTTTTACTTTTGCTTCAGTTTTACTTTATTCGGGAGACTGCTAAATTTGTATCTTGAAAAACAAGAGGTGAATTCTTGATTGCTAAATGTACTCTGACATATAATGTCTCCAGAGAGTGTTCCCAGCCTTGGGTGCCTTGCTGCACTCTGTGGTATTTGATTTGTTTAAAGATATTTAAATTTCATTTTGTGGAGCACTTTTCCATGCAGTGACTCACATGCCTGAGGCTTGACAAAGCAGGTCAGAGTCAGTCAGAGGGTACAGATAGTTTTGCTTTTTGTCAGGGGAAATGTTTGGCTTTTTCTAGCTTTCTAGTTATTTTTTTCCCCTAGAATAAAATCTATCATCCTTACACACTGCTAGAGATAAGATTCAAATTTTATACTTATTGGTTGCAATGAATGCAAACAGCTGGGAACAATATGCAAATACAAAGTATATGTAAAGTACACCAGCGTCTTCATAAGGAGAGAAAAAAA